>NW_022631028.1:3196886-3597799 GCF_010015895.1 Lontra canadensis
TTAAAAAAAAAAAAAAAAAAAAAAGGTCCTTGAAGGGCGCCTGGGTGGCTCAGTGGGTTAAGCCTCTGCCTTCAGCTAAGGTCATGATCTCAGGGTCCTGGGATCAAGCCCCACATCGGACTCTCTGCTCAGCAGGGAGCCCACTTCTCCCCTCTCTCTCTGCCTGCCTCTCTGCCTACTTGTGATTCCCCCTCTCTCTCTCTTTCAAATAAATAAATAAAATCTTTTTTTAAAGGCCTTGAATAACATATAATCTCAATAATTTCATCAAATTTTCCTGTCTTTATTCTATTTTTCACAGAAAGGAAGCAGAGTGCACACAAAGGAAAATCTTCAAGTACTCAAGATGATGTTCTTTCCAGAACACTCTGAACAAGAAATATTATTAGAAGCATAATCATATGTAGTCATTGTTAATGTAATAAATATGCCACATGCCTTTCATTTCAGAACTTGCAGGGTCAAGATGAACTAACAGAAAGACCGTTCTTTTTAAAAAGTGAATAAGTATCTGGGAAGCAAACTAGTTCTAATATTCTTAAAAGCCAAAGCAAACTTACGCTTACCCCAATTTCACCAAACCAACCCAACATTTAAAAATCAAGATGCTTTATCATGAGCACTGAGTCATTTACAGACTTGTTGAATCACCATATTGTACACCTGAAGTAAGACAACACTGTATGTTAACTATAGTGCAATTAAAATAAAAAACTAAAAAAAAAATGCAATATTAAAAATTAAAAGCAATGGCAAGGCAACTGGACCACAGTCAGGAAAAATTAAAAAAAAGAGGTTTTGTTTGACTTTTTGATCTTACTGCCTTCTTAATTACAACAGTTCACCTAATTGGGGACGGATGAGGGGAAAGGACAAGGAAGCCCATTGAGGCCTCCTGGCAAAATATTTCCCCAGCACAGCTCTGCCTAAATCAGTCTTTTATTAACACAGGCTCAGCAAGTTTCTAATCCAACCCTTCTGAAGTCTAATAATGGTCTTCCTTTGGACTAAAAGCCCAAACGGGTAGCCATTCTAATGGTTAAGCAGGAGATATGAAAGTCAGACAAAGGGGCACCTGGGTGGCTCAGTCCTTAAGCGTCTGCCTTTGGTTAGGGTCATGATCCCAGGGTCCTAGGATCAAGTCCCGCATCGGGCTCCCTGATGGGTGGGAAGCCTGCTTCTCCCTCTCCCACTCCCCCTGCTTGTGTTTCCTCTCTTGCTGTATCTCTCTCTGTCAAACAAATAAATAAAATCTTAAAAAAAAAAAAAAAAAGCCAGACAAAAACACAGCCTATTTTTCCCAAAACACAGAGTTAGATCTAGACAGAAGAATAACATCTGACCTCTCCTGTTAAATGCACCACAGGATAAAAATTATTAAGCTTAAGCCAATACAGGAGGAAAATGGTAACCTGGACTCACACCGTCAAGACACTTCAACCTAAAAATCTTGGCCTCCTTGGGGAACACTGAAGAACCTTTCAATTCCACGGTGGGAAGAGGTATAATAAAACAGTGTTCCGATCCACACGCTAACACGCGATCCTCTTGGAACAGACCTCCCTCACCAAGCTGGCCATTCATTGCTCTGTTACTGTCAACTTCTCTTCACACCAAGCCCCTCATGAATGACCAGCCTCTGTGTGAGGAACACAGGATCTCCCTGCATCAAGGCTCCAGGACCCAAGCTGGGCCCATCAGACTCTCTCCCCCACTATTCAGAATGGAGACACAAATCCTATTTGGTATGACCCTGTTGGGGAAATATCCCATAAAGCTAGTCTGCAATGGCCATTCTTCTATGTACATGTGATAATAGAGAAGGCTGGTTTGCAGGGGAAGAAAAATAAAGTGGATGCAAAAAGAAAACCTTGGCTATGCCTCATGAGTTTGATTATTCACTACACACAGAAACCAAAGTGATTATTTGCTGGCAATTTTTGAACTTCAGGGAAAATAATTTAAATCTTCTGTCTCTGAGATACAAACCAAGCCTAATTAGGGCAGACAATACAAGCCATTGCCCAGCTTCAATGGTCTCTCAAGTTTTCAAAAGAAAGAATGGAGATAGATAAACACTGTAGCAAGACAACACTTAAAAAAAAAAATCCCCTAGGAAAGCTTTAATAGGGACAAGGTGCCTTGAGAGAATCTAGGATTAAAGCATTATTCTAGAAAACCTTTTTAATTACTCTGATAAATGTCTGGCTATTACTGCTTCTGATTAAACAGATTTAAAATAAAAACAAAGAAAAACAGAAACCCGCATTCTGTAAATATTAATATTTTAACTGGTAATTTTTTTTTACATTTTCAACATTGAAACATCTGGTTTCACATTTTAACCAGAACAGAGAGACAGGCAAAATAGCAAGTGTCTCCTGGAATTTATTCAGTATGTCGGAAAATTAGGCACTGTTATGGCCAAGTGCATCCTTGGACTAGAAGAATCTATCCTGCTTTGTGGACAATAATATACCTCTTGAGCTACAGCTCTTGAAAAGGATGGAACATGGCTGAATTTCTGGAACACATCTTCAATTCCTCGCCTTATAAACAGAGCCCCAGAAGCTTTGAACAATGACCTCACCACCCTTCCCTGCCCTTCTATCTCATAGGAAGCACAAGTCACAAGAAGCCATGGGGCAGACATCATTTTGAAACACACATCAAAGATGCCACTCTGAAGTCCCAAAGAAAGACTTCAGTGGGAGGACTCACATCAAGATGGGTGTAGAGCTCTGCAGTTCTTGCCTCTCTATCTTGGCTTTGGAAAAATGCCTCGGGTTTTTTTTCAACTCTACAGACTCATGCCGACTGAAGTCAAAGTAAATACTCCCAAGATCGAAGGCAGCCCTCATTGCGAACTGCGGTCTCCTTCAATTAAAACAACTTTCAGTAATGCTACAGTTACATTAAAAGGGCACTTCACACATCAGTGGACTATAGTTTTAAATGGATATGAACACCCACACTTATATATTTTTTAAAAGCATATTCTTTTGGCCAGGATTTCAAGAATCTTTGGAAATCCTGTAAAGTATTATATATTTTCCCCTAGATTAATAATAGTACTCAATGCTTTACATCTAAATGTTCTGGTTGTTAAAAAAAAAAAAAAAGTAATTGTATTATCTGGATACACAATTAACATACTGTTCAAAAATAATTTTATGGGGCACCTGGGTGGCTCAGTGGATTAAGCCGCTGCCTTTGGCTCAGGTCATGATCTCAGGGTCCTGGGATCGAGCCCCGCGTCGGGCTCTCTGCTCAGTGGGGAGCCTGCTTCCCCCGCTCTCTCTGCCTGCCTCTCTGCCTACTTGTGATCTCTCTGTCAAATAAATAAATAAAATCTTTAAAATAATAATAATAATAATTTTATAATCATTTCCCAATTTTTTGACACTCTGAACGAAGATGCAGGCTTCTTAATGCCAGGCCTACCATTACTTAACTGAGTGTTAAGGTACGTTACTTGAGCTTCAGATGCTTTCATTTCCTTATCTGTAAATATGATGCTAATAATACCTGTCACAAATAGGGTTCTAGGGAAGAACACATGACTTCATGCATGGAAACCAGGGAGAACAGTATGCCCTTAGTGTTAATCATCATCATCTTTTTTTCTTTTTCCCATCATTAATTTTCACTCTTCACATTGAAAAGTACCACAGTAGTTCAAAGTAGGAGTAAGTAAAATCAAGGGCCGGTGGGGGGAGAGGGGTCAGGTGTTAAATATGTAATACAATCAACCCTTCATTACCGCAGAGTATGTTATTTAAAACAGAAGAGCATTCTTTGGTGATTTTGTATTTCTTTCTTATCCCCAGAAAGAGATAGAGGGAAATCTTACCAAAAAACATTCCTGGGAGGTCAACTAGTCTGAATCAGTACTATCAATCACAGTCTTCTTATCATTCAGTCCACAGCCTAGTGAGCAGCAGTTCAACGGGGCAAAGCAGAACAGCCTCAAAAGATTTGAAATGCTTCCACTGCGATAGGTACTCTCATCATGGGAAATGTTTTTTTAATTTGGGAGAAAAAACTGTCATACAAGAAACTGGCATATCGGCAATATAGCCCATATTGTCTCTGGAAAAGAGCAATATTAATAAAAACCTTAAAATAAAAATGTATCGATTCCTATGGTTTCCAAGTATTTTGATGTTCTTGGATTCTCCCAGGAACTCCTTAGCATTTTACTCTTGTATTTATTTCCTTTGCCTTAGAATAGATTTATTTGTTACAAAGTTCTTTGACTTTTCTTGGATGCAAGAGGGTTGGGTAAATTAGGCAACCCTAGGTACATCTCTCTGGAAGTTTAGTTCTTCTTCTTGGTTTCCTTTTATTTGCAAACTGCCAAGTAATACTGGTTTCTATTTCAGATGTTTGTGGAAAAAAAAAAAAAAAGAGAGAGAGATCAAGAGCAACTCTGGGTAAACCTCTCCTAGGCTAACACGTTGAAATCTAGTTTCCAATGGAATATTCTGTTTCTGAAATGACAAGGAACAATCATAAAAAGTTGGGGGAAATGAGATTTCAAAAACAGCAGGAATTTAGAATGAGGTAAATAAAAGCACTGATGTAGTCAGTACCAATGGCCTGAATACTTCCCGATCTATTACATTCAAAGGACTGGTCAAAAGCAACAATAACACATACCTGAAGCTCTGAACTGGTCAAAGTAGCAAGGTCTTGAGATTAGATACAAAGTCATAAGGTTCTAGAAAAATGCCAGATCTTGGATCTTGGAGTCCCTCAAAGGGACTACCAAATCCGGGGGGGGGGGGGGGGGGGGGCAGCGGGGAACCCTTCTCACTTCCATCATTAAGCTGACATAGTATTTTTGGCAAAACTGGGTGGAGAAAGTCGCACATGACCAAGGTCTGAGGGGCGTCTGTCCCCCCGGCAGTCCGCCTCACTTTCCAACAACTCCCCCCACCCACCACTTACCCTACACTCCAGACTAATGGCTCCCAACTTCTCCAAATACGCATACAGGTTTCAAAGGGTAGTAGAACAGGGCCCCTGGGTGGCTCAGTGGGTTAAGCCGCTGCCTTCGGCTCAGGTCATGATCTCAGGGTCCTGGGATCGAGTCCCGCATCGGGCTCTCTGCTCATCAGGGAGCCTGCTTCCCTCTCTCTCTCTGCCTGCCTTTCTGTCTACTTGTGATCTCTCTCTGTCAAATAAATAAATAAAATCTTTAAAAAATAAATAAATAAATAAATAAAGGGTAGTAGAACAAATGTAATAGTGATGACATTTAAAAAAAGAAAGAAAGAAAGAAAATACATATAAACCAAACTGTCAAGAAATGAGTTCCTATTTTATTAACCCCAAAAGCATCTGTAATCATTTAAAAATAGAGTCATTTCACTAAAATCTATTTGAGCTCTTACTCTGTTTGCAGAACTGGAGATACAAGTTGTGCCCTAGAACACTTTCTCTTCTCCTTCTCTCTTACCCCCTCTCTCAGATGAGGTCTGACCAAAATGGTTACTCCTGAGAGGGGAATTCTTAATTCTGTTTGGTTGAGGGAGGGAGGGAAGAGAAGAAGATGGAGGCAATTCTTCCTTTGTCATTGGGGTTTTAATTTTTGACCTTATGAATGCATTCATGAATTACTCATGTAACCAAAAATAACAGGAAGAGAGTGAAGCATGTGTGTTAAGAGATGTCAAGAAAAATCTAAAAGTCCTTTGCAATGACAGTAAGACCCCCTAAGAATAGGAGATACTGTCCAACCCCACACTGCACACTGGCATCAGACACCAGTGGCTCTACCCAGTTGTTCATAACAATGAAAATTAGTAAAATGATGCCATTGCTCAGGCAAGGGCCATCCCTCTCTTGCCCATCCCTCTAACCTCCATCAAGCACAAGACACCTGGCGCTTAACCAACACTCAAATGAGTAATTATTCAAAGGCGGACTGAAAAAAATGGGGGCCCAAAGAAAGCTGAGTCTCCTGTCTCAAGTACAATGCCTGGCCATTTTTTCTTCTGTGGTAACTCCAGCATATTCTCCAAGACTCCCCTAAAAGGATCTTCTTGTGTGTGTATGCACACGTGCATGTGTGCTTGTGTGTGGGGGGGCGGGGTTCACTGACATCTAATTACCCATAAGGAAGAACACAGGTTTCAGCTCTACACCTGGAAGCTGTCTGCTGAAGGACATACCCATGCAACCATCAAGCAGATGAAGGTAAAGAAGCTTCCAGTACCCCAGCAGACTCTCTCAATACCACTTCCTTTCATTTTTTTGCCAACAGCTTCACTCACTTTTTATATTGTCTCTTTGTTTTTCTGCTACTTGCAAAGTGAAAGAGGTTCTGAATAAGACAATGGCTAAGAAGCTCATTCTTTTTACTTAGAGAAACCAAAAATCTCTAGTCTAATAAAGTGAAGTAGATGAAAAATAATATTAGGAATCTAGCAGTATTCTATAAGGAGATGAAAACTTAACAATGGACCAAAACAACATAAGTGACATTTATTGTAAGGGGCATTAAGGATATGAAAATATATTAAAGGTTTCTAACTGAACTATCTTTATTCTCAACACTCAATACTTCAATAATTTTAATTTACATATTTGATGATTATAAATAAAAGATTTGCTCAAGAAATTGTCAGATGTGACACAGTGTGCCCCTCAAAATTCTCATCTTATAATCGTTCCCTTTGTGAAACCTTGTTCCAGCCATTATTTGAGAATGTCATAAGGCAAAATAATTTGTTAAAGCAATTTTGCAAAGGACAAAATACCTCAGACCTTCTCTTGCACAGGAAATATAGGAGCTTCGCCCCCCCCCCAAAATTAACTAAAGTCCATAGAGACTACTTAAACCTTTAAGGTAATAATGATAAATTAACAAGAATCTAGTACAAACTATTTGGGGCATCTCTAGAATCCACTCTCCACCTCTCCCTGGGACAACTCCAAGAACATTCAAATCCCATTTATAACATTCAAGAACTATGAAAAACAAACATTTGTCTTATCAGTGTAGAAACCCAGAGAAGTATCACACCATTAGCTCCTCAACACAGCCTGGTAGAGACTCTGCTTGGCACAGAACCCAACTAAGGAAGACAGAAATTTCCAGAAAATTCATAATTTTGCGAAACAGAGAATTTTTCAGATGGCTTAGTAAAAAGGGACACAGGAATGTCAGAACATCAAAACAGAGGAAAGATCTCCAGATGACATCACTGACTGGTGTGGACAATTTATTTATATCAGGGTTTCTCAACCTTGACACCATTACTACTTGGGACCAGCTATTCCTTTTTTTAAGAGGGGATGTTCTGGACATTCCAGGATTATGTAGCAGCACCCCTGATCTCTGCCCCCTAGATGCCAGGAGCATACTCCCCACCATGTAGTCACAACAACAAAAAAAAAAGCTCCAAACAGTGCCAACGGCCCCTGTCCCCTGGGAGATAAAATAATCCCTGGTAAGAACCACTGATTTAGAATGACAATGACGATGATGATGGTGGTGGTACTGGTAGCAATAATGATAGCAGTAATGATAATAAAACAAAACCAACTCTATGTAGTCAGCATTGTGCATCAGCTGTCCCACTGAGAACTTTATAGATGCTTCATTCTATAAAGCAACCCTGAGATAAGTACTATGATTTTTTACATTTTACAGATAACAGAACTAAGGTTCAGAAAGGCTAACTGTCCTCTTGAAGGTCACACAGGAAGAGGCTGACCGGAGGTTCAAAGCTAAGCCTAACTTCAATCATTTTAACCAGCATCCTATATATTGCCATTTCCATGTAGAGAATCATCAGAGAGCTCTTTGAACAGAGCACCAGGCTACTCCAAACAAGCATATGTAAAACATGGTAGCCAAAGGCCACAACAGACCATGTCTAGTGGCGGTGAAAGCAGGCTACCAGTGGGCATGAACTCTCATGTGGCTTCTTTTAATAACATATGTTTTATATAGGATCTCAGGAATCCTCAGAGCAACCTCTCAAGACAGATACCCGTATTCCCACGTTATAGGTAAGAAAAGTGAGCACCAAGAGATTGAGTAAATAATCCAAGGTCACATAGTTGGCTTTCTGGATGGAGCCAAGATTTCAAATAAGACTGGTCTGACAGCCAAGCTTCAATTGCTTGGAACACAAAGATTTTATGGGTTGAGCAACAATCAATCATAAAGACCCAACATGCCAACACACTCTTAGCAGTAACTGACCCGGGTTAAATGCTCTTGGGTCCCCCGGCATGGTGAGACTTTCATAAGACCAACTGAACCCTAGCCTCATGCTCCAATCACCTTACAAACTGGGAACTCTTCCGGTCTCCTGTCACTCTAGACCTACTTACATCCTATATGGGTTCTGGCTCTTGGCTTTTTATATCTCATTTTAAGTAGATCCAGATTTTTTTAGGGGGGTAGTTGGAGTGAATTCTCCCTTCACAAAAATATTAAGTTCACAACTGAAGCTGGGTTGGGAATGTGAGGTACACGAACAATGTGTCTCATGGATAATCCAAAGGGGAAAGGAAAGAAACAAAAGGAGATTTACGGTGGGAAAATGAGAGCAATACCCAGAGTGGAAATAATCTAAAGTACAGATATTTAATCTGAGAGAAATATTTGGATACTGGGAATTCCAAAGGAGAGCTGAGCCCATGATTATGGTCCAGAAGGACCCATGGGCTATTATTAAGAAATGCATTTCCATTGAAATATAATTCTACACACACACACACACACACACACACACACACACACCCCAGAGCTATGTAAAAATACTATTTGCGGTTTCACAGAGCACTCCCATCACAGACAGTGATGATATGCTCTAAGAGCTGGGATAATTGACCACACTGGGACCTGCAGCTTGTTTCCGGACACTTCGGCAGCTTGAACATAGAAGATGAATTTAAATTTAAGGCCATTAGAACACAGGAACAATTGTCACCGTTTCCAAGGGGAGGTTAAATAAGTAGGTGAGAGAATTTTGTACAAACGATTATAAGGATCACAGAAATATAGTTCTCAGATGTCATCCATTTTAGGCTCCCTTGCAATAATGGAATAATAGGGCTCAGGCAAGTCAGACAATTGGAGGCAATAAAGGTGGCAGACAGAGACATCAGCGGACATTGAAGAGACATCATTAAATTAAAGAACAACTTAAATTAGGGGTCTTTCAGAAACACTTTGCACCAGGCTGTTCACTTTGTTCTACTCGGTCCCATCATCCTGAGGAAATCCTGAACCATCCAAAGACCCTTTTAGTTATGGCAGAAAACCTAACTCCAGCTCACAGTGCGATGCTCTTATTTTCTGACCTATTCACACACCCAACCCTGGAGCCGGGCAGCCAAGGAAGAGGTCAGCACAGGAGAAGAGGGTAGGTTGTCTGGAAGACCATGGAGGAAAAATGGTACCCAGTAGCCACAGTCATGGAGAATGAATGCCATACAGACAAGAACAGATAGGATGCACATTCAGGTTGGTCTCATCGTGCACATATAATGGCAAATGCTGCACACTTTCTCCTTCTAGAAAAGCTGAGTTAAGCTTCAAAACTTATCCAGGTCCCTTTCTTCTCTCCTGCCCTACCAAACACTCTTTTTGAAGTTGCCCTTCCCCCCATACACATCTCTCTCTATCCTCTCATTTCTCCACCATTTTAGGATCTCCTCTTTTCCCAAGTGCTTATGATTTCATCTGTAGCAAGAAACACAAGCCAGGCTGTGATTTCATTCATCAAAAGGTGCTAGACCAGCATCATCCTTGCCTGTGATGTCACATGTTAGGGAAAATCATTATAACTTGAAGGAACATATGCTACTAAAATTCCAGATATTGTGGCACTTTCGGGGAGGCGAAGGGAAACTTTCTTCCTAATGCCCTTGAAATCATGCCACAGAGATCCAGAAGGCCTGTGACATCTGGCCAGCAGGAGCCTCTTTTATTTAATCTCTTCCCCATATACCTAAAAGGCCAATTAGTGTGCCCGTTATGCCTCTACTCGGAAAAGTAATACCTCCAAAAGGTTATTTCAAGACAGACTGTTAAATGAAACATGAGTAATTCCATTAGAGTGTTGATTAGGAACACAAGTCAGAAACTGCTCCAGACAAGAAACTAGTAACTACAACAACAAATGGGAAATGAACTCCAACTTGGCTCCCCAGAGAGAATCAAATGAACTGATGGCTATGTGCTTTCTCTTATTTCCAAGGATCCAGCTAAGGTTCCATCTCAGTCAGTGATATTAAAGAGGTGGTCTCCAGGGAAGATGAAGGCAGCCCTCTGTTGGAGTTAATGCATTCCTCCATCAGCCAAAGGGGGATAGCCCAACCTCCCCATATGGAAAGGAGTGGATTTCTCCATGTTGATGAACTACAGGCAACACAAGTTCAAATCCTGCTACTCAGCTACTTACACAACATAGACACATACACCCACAAGTTCAGTAACACACTACTATGTGTTTATTCAAACCACAGAATACCTCCCAAATACTCTTACCAATGGAGGGACACATTGGCCATCTTAGTAAATATTTGTTCAAGTTATTTTCTTATGGCACACAGGTTTATTTTAAGGTCAACCATGACACCTGTTCTCCAGTTTCAATGGTATCCCCCATGCAGTGACTTAATCCACCCACACCTCTGAATAGGGTGAAAAGACACCCCATTAGTCCAGATGCCTCAGATGAAACTCAAACCTCTGGCCTGGAGACTTTCTACTGACACACCTAAGCCAACTGGGATGGTCACTAACTTCCCCTGCATGGCTTCCTCCCTCCAGAGAAATACAGATGCTACCCATGCTGTGACCCCATAGACTCCTGTATCTCTCATTCTCAGAGTCACCTGCTTATTGCCATATCGCTTATTGCTGTATCTGTCTTATATTCCAAAATGGACTATGATGCATTTGGGGAAGAAAATAAGAACTCACCATCTCCCAGGCCCTCAGGACACAGGCTCTCTTGCAATACCATCTGCCTTGTTCAGCGTAAGCTAGCCACGCAACACTGCCTTTCCCTCTACCTGGGATAAGTCTTTGTCCAGTTCTTTCCATTCTTCAAGACTTGGTTCCAAGTGTCACCTTGTCAGAGAAGTCTTTTTCATGACCGGCAAAGACTGCTGTAGAAAATAGCCCTATTCCCTCCCCAGTTCCACGGACTGTAGACTCCAACAGCCCATTTATGTCCTTTGTGGCACCTACACACCTGGCTATTGTGTTTGCTTTGCTATTTGCATACATATGTAGTCTCTCTCCCCTTTCTGTTCCACAATGTTCTCTACCACAATACCAGGCGATACCCTCAACGTATCGCAAGTACCTGGCACAGAGTAGGCAATGGTTTGGGAGATTAACCTACTGGTTTAAAACAAAGGTCTGATGATTAATGTAATGAACAGCCACATATTATTTTAGTCAGCTGTAGCTGTCATAACAAAATATCATAGACTGGATTGACTTGAGCAAAAGAAATTTCTCATGGTTCTAGAGGCTGGGAAGTCCAAGGAATTCCAAGGTCAACTAATTCAGTTCCTGGTGAGAGTTCTCCTCCTAGCTTTCAGATGGCTGCCTTCTCACTGCGTCCTTCAACGGTGAAGAGAGAGAGAAGACTCGGGTTTCTCCTTCCCTTCTTTTGAGGACACTAATCCCATTAAGGGGACTCCATGCTCTTGACCTCATCTAAGCCAAATTACCTCCCAAAGGCTCCACCTTCAAACACCATCACATCAGGAGTTTGGAGAGGACAGAAACATTCAACCCATAACACATATAAGGACAAAGGAAAGAAAGGTTTTTCTTCCCAATGGATAACTGATGTTTGGCTACTGGAAACTAACTGCAGAAAATACGTATGTATGTGGGAAAGCAAAACAGTGGCACACATACTTCATTATTTATCTCCATGTAATTTCACAAAATAATCACAGCCTCATACTGTTTGTTGAGCATTTATTGTTATGGGAACTTTTTTCATCTCATTCAGTCCCGACAGACATGACCAAATGATTAAATCTACATTTGCTAACATTTTCCGGTTGGAGTCTAGGAGATTAATGTCTAAATCCTGGGTTGCTTTTTTCTTATTACATCGGACATCTTTTGGAGTGTCTGCCAAGCCCAGAAGCCAACCCTCTTCTTGGGAAGCTTCCTGCCAGATCTCCATGGGGGGCCCTGGGCAGCCATAATGGGGCTGGGAGTCCAGGCTCCATTCATTGGCCAAGAGCAGTCATGTGACCCAAGCTTGGCAAAGCAGAATCTCTTTCCAGGGAATGTGGAATTGTGACTGAGAGCCGGCTAGCCAGTCTCCGTGGGTGGCTGTAGAAGGAACGAGGGGTTATTCATGTTTTCTTCCACATAAAAGCTGCTCTGCAAAGAGGAGAGAATGTAGCAAAAACAAAAAAGCAGAAATAAGAGGGAAAAATAAAGAGCTGATGGCTTTCCAGGTCCAGATTCCAGCCCATTTCTAAGAACCAGCTCATTCCTGACCCTGAGAGCAACGGGAGGTCCCTGTATCACAGACACCCTGTTTTTCTTCTCTTCCTTAAGTCACTTCCCTGCTAGTTAGCTCAGGCATTGTAATCTCATATGTATGTACTAATTTCTTGGGACTATGAAAAGCTTTTGTGTGTTTGCATACCCCCATGGGAACTCAGGCACATACGGCAACTATAAACACCAGGTTATTTCTCTCACAGAAACTCTGGGAGAGGAGAGTAATCTCATAATCTCTGAATTCATCCAGCCTGAAACTGATCTGTGTATCTTTACAACTCAAAGCCAAGCTATCTAAAAAGCTTTCAGGAGACATATTTTCCTAGACAAAGGACAATTTTTTTTTTCTAAGTGGAGAGGGAAAAATAACAATGTGCCCCAAACAGGCTATTCTTACTACATTTCTGACTCAGTGTAAGTGCAATGAAAGAGCTGGCACAGGGGTGCCTGGGTGGCTTAAGCGGTTAAGCCCCTGTTTCTTGATTTCAGCTCAGTTTAAGGGTTGTAAGATCGAGCCTCACATGGGGCTCTGTGCTCAGTCTGGACTCCACTTACTATTCTCTCTCTCCTTCTCCCTTTCCCCCTCTCCCTGCTCTCTTTCTCTCTCTCTCTCAAGTAAATAAATGAAATCTTTTTTAAAAGTTGGCACAAAGTAGTTGTTCATTGCTAACTATTGCTATGATTATCATTTACCTGCTCCTGACCCAGTGCTCCCCAGTGGGGCTGGAAAGGGGGAGGTGCACATTGCTGTGACCCTAAAAACATCTTCTCTGAGCAAGGAGAAAAGAAATTACAGGATAAAATTACAGGATATCTGTAAGAGTTAGCAATAAAATGTGGTACTCTATGTCCCAAAGGGATTCTAGATGATGAAAAATTAATGACACAAAGTCACTGGCTGATACTGGTTTACATTTTTTAAAAGAAAACTCTGTAAATTCATATTTATTAAAGAAAAACAATATAAAAAATATAGAGTCCCACTGGCATTTGAGAAAATTAGAGCATCTGTATTCTTGGCAAGAATCCAGAAGGACCAAGATGTCAGCGCAGCAATCATGCACATGCTGGAACCACTTTCCAAGCTGCCTTCTCTGAATCTCACCTTAGTCTCGCAGCCACATCCCTTCCAGCTCCTTCTTAGATCTAGCATGGGCTGGGGGAGACCTGTATCAGCCGAGGGTCCTTTTATTGTTCACTATTCACCTGCTCCAAGAAATCCTACAGCAAAGTAAGACTACCCTCAAAGAAAAGCAGATGGAGGGCAACATGGGGGAACAATGGGAAACAGGAAAGTGTTTCTTCAGGAAATATTTCATGATCACCTTCATTAACAGTTCAATGAATCAAATTGACACAATGAGATTCTATCTAAGACCCATCAGATTGGCAGTTATTCAGAAAAAATATATACTACACAGTGATCGTGGAGATGTAGAAAAAGATTCAACTTAGACTTGACTTATGGGAAGATACCTTGTTTCAACCTTTCTGGAGGGAGTCTTGGCAATCTGCATGTCTTTCAAATACACATGGTCTTTGACCTAGCAATCCCATTGCTAGAAATTTATCCTACAGAAATAATCAGAAAAATGCAGAGTGCATAGGGTACAGGGGTGTTCTGAATAATGAGGTCAAAAAAATGGGCTTATAATAGAGAAAAAATGTCATCAGTCTGAAGCTTCCATAATAATGGAGTGGTTCCCTGAAACCCAGTACTTATATTTAAGTCTGGGGTTCTTCAAACCTTGTTCTGAAAAGCTCCGGGAGTACTCACATATCTAAAGGTCCCCTTCAGAAGTAACCAGGGAATTTCACTGGGTGGGTTTCTTCCCAGTTCATCCCAAAGCTTACCTTCTCCTACACATTCTCCTACAATGATGTGTCATGAAATGGTTCTACTGCTTAACAAACAAACAAACAAACAAACAAAAAATGGTTGGATAATAAGGACTACTATGCAATTGTTGTAAATCAGGTTATACAGAAATACATACAAACTAAAAAGGGTATTTAGGTCTTCAGCATCTAGTACGTTCCAGTGGAGGAACACCTGCTTCTTATAGGCACAGACCATCCTGTCATACACCAGGGTTCTCATACCTAATAAATTCTTAATAATGGTGCAACTTTCTTTTAATTATATCATTCTTAGTGATGAAATTTAATTGAAAGGATGCATGCAAAAGTGTTTTCCCTCATGTCGGTACGAGATGTTCCATAACAGAAGTTCTTTTGATATACATCAGCCTAAAGCTTAAAGGTTCACATGGAGCCAGTATTTAGCCCTAGTTCCCATTCACGCAGTACTTGAAACCATCACCAGGTCAGACCTCCTAGAAGGCATCCATAAAACCAACTCTTTTCAATGGTCAAAAATTACTGCTCCCACCCCAAAAGACTGCAGTCTTTGAACTGTAGTTCTGGGGGACGCGGGGGGATTGCAGCTAAGGAAATAAGCACTTTGTTTCTTAAGCAATTGCAAAGCCTTGCTAACAACCCCAACAGGACACTTCCCCTCTCCCACAACCGCAGGGCTACTCAAAAAACACTCCGAGCCTCACAGAATGTTACGGAAACCCTTTATGAGAAAGAGGATGGCTTTGGTGTTTTATGCCTTTGAGAAATGGTGCTAATTCAGGTCTCCTTTCTGTAGTGATCTGATTTGATCATTTTAAAACACAGACATAAAATGGCTCATTTATATAACCAGTTGCCAAGAGCCTTGGCACTTTAATAGGTGGCTTATGAAAACATACCTTTTGGAAGAAAAACTAATGTCTACAGAGAGGAAAAGGATGGATGAAGCTCACAAAATTTAACTGCATTTTAGTTTTGATTTGGGAAAACTGCAAGATTATCCACTTGGGAAACTCAACCCACAGATCCATAGACAGATTGCTAAGTCCTCTGCCAGCTGCTGCCCTAAGACCCGCTTATCTCAAGGGTTCCAGGAGCCAACAGCAAAGATCTGACTTGGTGTCTGCCCCTCGCTCACAACCTCCCTGCCATTCCAATCTTGCAGCGATCTCAATGACTCAAGGAACTGGACAGAGTTTCTCTCCTCAAAGTCTGATAAGACTTGGCATGGCGGTCTCAGGATGGGAGGACCTGGCCTCCGCCAGGGTTAACCACCCGTTGTTAACTGCTCGAAAGAACAGAGTTGCCCCCAGCCCTGCTTGTTCTCAAGACAGAATCCGTGCAAAGAGTGTTCAAATTCAATCCTGCTTAGCAATTTGAGTATATTTCCCCAAATTTTGCCATAAAGTGATATGCTTTTTTAAAAGCCTCATATTATTTGAGTTTTGCATATCAGATGCTGACATATTTTATATCTAAATTTAATTTAATTTAGAAATGCTTTGCAGTAAATTATACTTAGCTAATTGCAAGTGTGAATGCCTCCATAGTTTGAAATGATTTATTATGTTCTGAACAGCACATGCGAAAAGGAAACATCACCTGTGTCTCTGCATTTACCTTTTTAATGTCATAATGGTAAAGCCTGGGCATGGTACCAATTAAAAGAAAATGAAATCTTTGGTAAATTAAATTGTCTGTGATAAAACCCAAAACACCAGTTGATATCCTTCTCATTAACTCAGTAGCATGCTTGAACTTCTCCTATTTTCCAGAATGAAGCCAGAATGAAGGAGCTCTTTGAAAAGAGAGAACAGTGAACAATGACACTGAAACTGTCTCAGATGCACTTAGTCCATCAGTTGCTTCAGGGACCCAACTCTTTTGGACCATTCCTATTCTACTCTCTACCAAGTAACCACTACTGCTCTGGCCTTACTAAATACCATTTTTATGACAGTAATGAAAAGGAGGAGTGTGCCCATGTTTTTAAGCTAATGACACAGCAAATGTAATAAGACAAGACACAATAGTCTAATAAAAAAGAAAAACAAATCCTAAAAGAAATTTGGACTATGATAATGGCCTAAAATAGTCATTTCCAATGCAAGAGACCATGCTATCTCTTAATTGTTCTTTCCAGTTACATAATGAAAGGCAAAAGATGTAACACATTAACAGAGTCAAAGTATAACTGAGATTAGCAGTCTCGTCTCTCTCGCTTTCCTTTCTCAAATAGAATTTAAAAGACCTGTAGTCTTTTATTTTTTTAACACAATATTCTATATTATTCAAACACTGCCCTGGTCTAGAAAATGTTGCTGAATTAATCCTCCGTGGGTTATATATTTTTTCTATCGAAGCATTCACTGCACCATTTTTGGACTCAGTTTGTACATCTATCTCCACATTTCATTCAAGAAGTACTTACTGAGTATCCATTGCTGAGTGCCATACCAGATGCTGGAGATCTGACAATGAACATGGTTAAGTTCAGTGGCCTGATGGAACAATATACAGATTGACAGCTGAATTAAGTGCTGATAGGTGCTATAAAGGATGGTCAGTACACAGGGCTATCAGAACATGCAAACGCGGGATCCAGCCCAGGTGTGGGAATAAGGAAAGGTTTTCCAGAAGACAGGACCCAAAGAATGAATCCAAGTTGGCCAACAAAGGCAGCAGAGAAGCAGAGGGTAAGGAACGTAAAGTGCATTGCTGGCCCAAGAAAGGACATGAACAACAGCTCAGTGGGAGGCACAGCACTGCAATGAAGGAGAAGCCAGTGTTCAGTAAACTCAAGGGGAAGTGAAATGGGCTCAAGGCAGGACCAGAGATGGGTGCCTGGCTGGTGCAGCTAGCTGAGCATCTGACTCTTGGTTTGTCTCGGGTCATGATCTCAGGGTCCTGGGATCCAGCCCCAGCTCAGGGTCTGTGTGAGTCTGCTTAAGATTCTCTCTCCCTAACCCTCTGCCCTTCCCTCCATCCCTCTCTTTCTCCCTAATAAATAAACAAATCTTAAAAAAAGAAAAAAGATGAGACCAGAGAATCAGTCTCAGATAACCACTGAAGGGTTTGTACATCTTATTAAGGAGTTTCAACTTTTATCCCAACAGTGCTGTGGAGCCAGATCTCAGTTTTCTTGTCTTGTCTTGTCTTGTCTTGTCTTGTCTTTTAAGATTTATTTATTTATTTGAAAGAGATCACAAGTAGGCAGAGAGGCAGGCAGAGAGAGAGGAGGAAGCAGGCTCTCCACTGAGCAGAGAGCCCGATGTGGGGCTCAATCCCAGGACTGTGAGATCATGACCAGAGCTGAAGGCAGAGGCTTTAACCCACTGAGCCACCCAGGCGCCCCCAGATCTCAGCTTTCTACGACAACTGTTCTGGCAGGCATGGAGAGAGGAGCCTGGAATTTGAAGGAAGTCAGAATGCAGACGTCTCCCCTAGCAGACAGTCTCCCAGGATGCAGTTTAACAGGGCCCAATGCAAGATCAACAACACTGATTCAACTTAATTTACGCTGGAAAACATATCCAATTTGCCCATTCACTCAGAAGGAAAAAAAAAAGTTTCTATCATTCTTTAGTAACAGTGTATATGTTCCACAACAGGAGAATATGGGATTTGAGCTCTTTTGTAACTGAACTAGCTAGCCCTGATTTGTATGCATTCTACCTCCCTTCCACCACCCTCTCTCTGGGCATCCGGATGATCACCGGACACAACTGCACAGTGGAAGGTCAGAGTTTGAGATCCAGAGATCTTCCCCTGTGCTGAGTCAACTCATTTTTTAAATGTTGATTCCATCAGTGTGATACGGCTCTGCCCCAGCATTAAGACAATAAAAAGCATACTTGAAGAATAAAGACTGCTTGGGTAGACAGAGCTCACCCATTGAGAAACTACTGAGCAGAATGATGTATCTGTGCATTAATAAAATATACCAGTTTCCCCAGGTATGTATCTCAAGAAACTTCCCACTAGAGCACAGTGGGCATCAGCACGTCAATTTATTTATCACTTGACTGACCTTTAAACAGACTTATTAGGATATCCAACAATCGGGGCGCCTGGGTGGCTCCATGGGTTAAGCCTCTGCCTTTGGTTCAGGTCATGATCTCAGGGTCCTGGGATCAACCCCCGCATCGGGCTCTCTGCTCAGCAGGGAGCCTGCTTCCACCCCCCTCCCCGGGCCCCGCCACCGCCCCCGCACTTTGCCTACCTCTCTGGCTACTTGTGATCTCTCTCTCTCTCTCTCCTCTGTCTAATAAATAAAATCTTAAAAAAAAAAAAAAGAAAATCAAACTATCAACATCCAAACAGAAACAAATCTTTACTACTGCACAAGCAAGTATTTCAAAGTGGGGGGGGGGGGGGAGACAAACTACCATACTTGAATGTAGTGTTATTCACCATAGCAATTTTTTTTTTCTGCCTTTCAGCTTGCACTATATAAAATTACCCTTTCCTGGGAGATCCTCCGAAATGAGTCTTAGTGCTTTTGCCACAAAAGAAAACAGATTTAGAAGCTTGCTCATTATCATTTGAGATTTCTCCAGCATTTTATTGCTGTGATCACTTCCTGTCCCAGTTACACCTGTGGTGTCACCCATCCTACATGTAAAGGGGCCCATATACAGAGGGAAAGTGATGGGATAGTGATCTCTTCTGTTGACGTCAAGGAGTACAACTTCCACTCTAATTTAGAGACATGTTCATCGAGGCTCCTTAAACTTTGGGGGTTGAGAGCCTATGGGGTCATGATTCCCTCAAATCACAAAATCTTGACTGTAACTTCTGAAGTTCATTCACAGACCCCAGATACTTCTAGATTGTAAGGACTCTTTGGGTTCCAAGAAACAGGAAATCTAAGTCACACTAACTTGAGTTGCCCCACCCTCCAGGGTCTATCGTCTTGCAGAAATAACATGCTTAACATGTTACTGAATAACATGGCACAACTTGAATCAGAAGGTAAAGTCTGTATCATCACGACTGTCTCTCTTTCATCTCTGTGGGTTTCATTCTTGGGATCTACATGGTAGTAACATCAGGGGCCAGTAGCTACAGGCCAACCGCATCGCCAGTTTAAGTGTGAAGGACAAAAGGTGATGGGACCCTTTTTCCCACTGCATCAAATACTCCCAGTATCAGCTCTAATAATTTCTGATCAGGTTACATGCCCATCTGTGAATCAACCACCACTGCCAAGGAGACGGGATTCTGTTTGCTCAATCTTGCGCTACGTGTCCACCCTAGGACAAACAGCCAGAGCAAAGGGCAGTGGTGGGGGGTTTGAAGAAAATCGAGGAGGCTTTTGCTGAAAGACAGGGAAGTGGGTGCTGGTTACAAAATCCTGATCTACAGGGACGCCTGGGTGGCTCAGTTGGTTAAGCCGCTGCCTTCGGCTCAGGTCATGATCCTGGGGTCCTGGGATCGAGTCCCGCATCGGGCTCCTTGCTCGGCAGGGAGCCTGCTTCCTCCTCTCTCTCTGCCTGCCTCTCGGCCTGCTTGTGTGTACTCTCTCTCTCTGAAAAATAAATAAAATCTTTAAAAAAAAAAAAAATCCTGATCTACACACTAAATTCAAGCAGACTGATCTTTTGCACTGGAATCACAGAATCTCAGAACCCAGGGAAACAAACATAGTGATCTAGACCAGTAGTTCTCAACATTTGGACCTGGACCCCTGGGGGATTCTGAGACCTTCCCTGCACATGCCAAGACCGGGTCACTCCCCTGCACTGTTCAGGCACTGAGGGTCCTGTACTTAAGCCACAGGGTATAAATTTATATAACTGGTACCTTGCCCAAGACTATAAGTTCCATGTAGGCAACGCCCACACTGGTACCACACCCCACTATTTGCCGCACATCTGGCAGGCTTCCTGGAAGTCAGCAAGTGTTTCCTGAATGAGAAATTGAATAAATAGCAACACAACTATAACACCTGGATACTACTGTGCATCTTTACCTGCAAATGCTCTTTCTTACCAACCGAACCACTAAAGAAATTCTCAATCCAACCTTCTCAGCAAAGATATTACACCCTAAGGGACGTGACTGTTATCCACCCACATGGAGCACAAACAGCTATCACAACAATGAATCAACATCATTCACAACCTATGGTTAATGCCAAACCAAAAAGAAACAACATAATCACAATACAATCTGTCATCATTTGCTTGGGAAAGGGCTTTCTCATTGCTCCTGTGACTTACCATATTCACACAGCTTAAGACAAGCACCTAAGACCCACCAGAGGGCAAAGTTAGAAGATGGTTAATGGTGAGGAAACTGAGCCCCTATTAAGACAAGCTCCAGGGGAATTAGGTTTACACAAATTAAAAAACCTTGAGATAAATATTCTTTTGTAGGATTTCTTTTCTACATTTCAAGGTGACCATCTCTACCGGACCAAATCACTATTTTTTCATTCACACAAAGGAAGAAGATATCAAGTGTCTATATGTACCTACCAACTTAAAGGAAATACAGAAAGCAGAAGAACAAGTAAACAGGTAAAATGACACCCTAAGAATGGGACCAGCTAATCAACACTATGGGAAACTATGGGACAATCCAGTTTCCTCAAAAATAAATTACAGAGAGGGGCACCTGGGTGGCTCAGTGGGTTAAAGCCTCTGCCTTTGGCTCAGGTCATGATCCCAGGGTCCTGGGATCGAGCCCCGCATCGGGCTCTCTGCTCAGTGTGGAGCCTGCTTCCCCCCTCTCTAATTGCCTGCCTCTCCGCCTACTTGTGATCTCTGTCAAGTAAATAAATAAAATCTTTTTAAAAAAATAAATAAATAAATTAGAGAGAGAGGAAGAAGGAGCATGGGCATGGAGGGGAGGGGAATGGGAAAGCAGAAGGGGACAGTGGGGATAGAGAAGAAACTAAACAGATAAAAAGAAATGTAAAAGATGGGTTGCCTGGCTGGCTCAGTCAGTAGAGCATGCAACTTTTGATCTCAGGGTTGTGAATTCAAGCCCCATGTTGGACATGGAGACTACTTTAAGGAAAAAAAAAAAAGATGATCAACCAGTCAAAATACCTCAATACATTGACCTTATTTTTTTTTCATTTTTTTATTTTTAAAGAAAGAGAGTGCACATGAGTCGGGGAGAGGGACAGAGGGAAAGAGAGAAAGAGAGAGAATCTCAAGCAGGCACCACACAGCACGCAGTCCCATGGGGGCCTCGATCTTACAACCTTGAGATCATGACCTGAACTGAAATCAAGAATCAGAGGCTTAACTGACTGAGCCATCCAGGCACCCCACGTGGACCTTATTTAGATCCTTATTCAATCAAAGAGAATAAGTATATTATGGCATTTGCTCATTAGTAATGTGAACATTGACTGGATATTGTATGACTACGGTATTATAGTTAACTGTTTTAACTTAAAAATTTTTAAATCACTTTTTAAAAAATCCCTCTTAGAGCATATATTGAAATATATGTGAATTGACATAACATCCACGAACTGCTTCAAAATAAAATAGGAAGGAAGAGAGGATTGAGGGTGGATGGTAGCACACTGTGGTCCATTGCATTATTCCGTCTGTTCTTCCCATGTTCCATTAGTTTCTGGAGACAAGGGAAAACGAGGTCCAGAAAAGCAGGTCTTCACCATCTTGTTTCCTATTCCCAGTCCCCAGCCACTTCTAGGTGGCTTCTGCAGTGGTACTGACAGCCCAGGATGCACATAATGGCCTTTTTTTATGGGAATGCAATAAAAGTGAGGGGGAAAAAAACCTTACCCAAAGCAACCTGCTTCTTTATTTTTATTTTATTTATTTTTATTTTTTTTAAGATTTTATTTATTTATTTGACAGACAGAGATCACAAGTAGGCAGAGAGGCAGACAGAGAGAGAGGAGGAAGCAGGCTCCCTGCTGAGCAGAGAGCCCGATGCGGGGCTCGATCCCAGGACTCTGGGATCATGACCCGAGCTGAAGGAAGAGGCCTCAACCCACTGAGCTACCCAGGCGCCCCTTCTTTATTTTTAGAACAACAGATACTGACTGAGCCTCTATGAGGAGCAGGAGCTGAACCACGGACTGAGCATGCTCCACGCACTCACATTTTCAGTGACGGACACATGCCGAGCGCACCCTTCTCCAATTCCCCCATAGAAGAGAGAGCAGGGCACCTGGGTGGCTCAGTGGGTTAAGCCACTGCCTTCAGCTCAGGTCACGATCCTGGAGTTCCAGGATCGAGTCCCACGTCAGGCTCCCTGCTCGGCAGGGAGTCAGTTTCTCCCTCTGAACCTCCCCCTTCTCATTCTCTCTTTCTCTCTTGCAAATAAATAAATAAAATCTTTTTTAAAAATTTTAAAAAAGAAGAGAGAGCAGGGCACACTAAGGTCTAGAATTTAAGAGACTGGGTATGAATCCTGGTATCACCACTTACCAGATTCAGGGACATCACATGAATTATTTAAACTCTTTTCCTCAGTGTCATGACTGATAAACCGGAGAACACCGAAAAATCGACTTCCCAGATTTTCTGTTAGTATTAAACCAAGTGCTTATCACCAACGCCCAGTACAAAACAATCATTAAAAGTACTGAATTAAAAAAAAAAAAATGTACTGAATACAGCACCAATTTTTTTTCCCCTAGGAAAATTTGAAAAATGAATTTGTTTTAATTAAAAGAGGATTAGAAGTTATCTGGGCCAAACCACCATGTCTGCCTACTACCTTTGCAAATGCAGAAGCTGATATGATTTAGAAATACCTGTCTTGCCTTTTCCGTAAGCCCTTCTGGGATCTTGGAGGAAAGAAGTCACTGACTGCCAGAGCTGCAGATGTGCAAACAGTGGTACCTATTTGCACATCACATCTGGAAACCTTTCCAACTCCTTGGTGGCCAAGAACTCTTCATGAGTTCCAACGCAATAGGTCTTGCTGCACAAGGGAAAAGAACACATCCCACTACAGGGATGGAAGAAAGGGAGGGGCCCAGTAGGTCTAGAGGACCCAGGTAAGTTCCCAAACTTCCAGGTGTTAAAAAAAAAATATGACCGGTGATGGAAACCTTGAGAAAGCTGCACGGAAAAGCCAAATGGGTTGTTGAAAGGGTTTTGCATAAGGTTCATGACTTCAACTATAAATCAGCCCTTTGCTCTCAGCTGACCCATCCTTGGTCCACCATTAATGGATCCGTGAACAAAGAAATGGACACAACAGCCTTCCATTTCCTCCTGAAAGTGGCCACCTAAATATCTTTCACATCTATTGCAGCATGTAGGGCTTGGGTTTTTATTCAGGAAGGCAATAATCCTAGAAGCCATGGTTTTTCTCTTGCCTATCAATAATTTAAATTCTTTTTAAGTTATGGGCAATATCTACTTGCTAGAAAATGCCATGTTTCTCTCCATCCAGACATCTTCTGCTCTTAGACACCAACAAATCTGTGGGAATATTCAAAAATATTTAAATCTTTTTTTTTTTAAATTTTAAGATTATTTATTTATTTATTTGAGAGAGAGAGTAAGAGAGAGCATGAGAAGGGAGAAGGTAAGAGGGAGAAGCAGACTCCCCACGGAGCTGGGAGCCCGATGTGGGACTCGATCCCGCAATTCCAGGATCATGACCTGAGTGAAAGGCAGTGGCTTAACCAACTGAGCCACCCAGGCACCCTCAAAAATATTTTAAAATTAAATGGGCACTAACTACTTGCAGATGCTCCCAGATGGAAGCAAGAGCTGCACTCCCTAAGCCCACAACACTAGACACATACACACACAAATGGCCCAAGATAAAGAGGAAACAGTACCATCCTCAAAAAGAACCAAGATGCGGGGCACCTGGCTGGCTCAGTGGGTTAAAGCCTCTGCCTTCTCAGGTCATGATCTCAGAGGTTAAAGCCTCTGCCTTCTCAGGTCATGGGATCGAGCCCAGCGTCGGGCGCTCTGCTCGGCAGGGAGCCTGCTTCTCCTTCTCTCTCTGCCTGCCTCTCTACCTACTTGTGATCTCTCTCTGTGTCAAATAAATAAATAAAATCCTAAAAAGAAAGAAAGAAAGAAAGAAGTAAAGGGGAGTATTATTTTTAAAATGTGCTGAAATGAATGTTATCAGAGTTCTATGTAAATTCTCAAAAGTTGTTCTTGCCTAAATGAGCCTTCTGTTTCTGGGCTAATTAAGTATGGCCACCCAGAGTGATGAAACTTTGAAAAATAAATTAATATATA
This sequence comes from Lontra canadensis, assembly GCF_010015895.1. NCBI lineage: Eukaryota > Metazoa > Chordata > Mammalia > Carnivora > Mustelidae > Lontra > Lontra canadensis. The sequence goes on from NW_022631028.1 coordinate 3,221,466, forward strand.
ATTGAGAAAACTACCTTTCTTAGTGACCTTTCTTATCATTACACACACTGGTCTATATCATTCAACACTTGGTACATTTTTTGCCCAACACGGAAGGCCAGACCAACCCGATATCTATCAGGTCTATGGATTTTTTTTTTTTTTTTTAATTCTCTCTCTAGTTATACTCAGGGCATTGTACTGAGATGTCAACACTTTTGCCATTAGGAAGCTCTAACAATCTCAGATCCTCCAGAATTCTTTTGCAGTAGGTATTTTAGATGGAAAACATGACCAACTTCCATTTCAAATTCTGAGTTTTTTCCCAACGTCTTTCAAATATGTTATCAATAATAACACTAGACAGAGGAATAGTAAAGTCTTTAAAAAGGAGTAAGAGGAAATTAATCCATTCTATTAGCACTGCCCTTAGTGTTACAGGATTTTTGTCCCCTTAGTCCCCCAGGTTCTTGTTCACACCACCGCTTTTAAGAGTGAAGAGGTAGACCAGACAAAGGGTGATGGGCAGTAAAGCAAAGTTTTCTGAGCAAGACTATAAAGCTCCCGGAGAGGGAGGGGGCCCAGGAGGGTTGCCCGCCCCAGTCTCTAAGTTTACGGGGATTTTACTAGAGCTCTTTTGCGGAACTATCGCAAGCAATCAGGGTGTGCTGAGGGATGCCACTAAGGGCTTTGGTCACACCTGTCTACCTATTAGGTTAATGTCTCTGTGTTGATGGGTTTGGGTTTTTTGGCTGACATCTGGGGGCTCATGTCTTAACTGCCCTTTGCCCATGATATTGACAAATGGTTTGTGGTTGTCTTTTTTTTTTTTTTTTTTTTTAATTTATGTGACAGAGAGAGACAGTGAGCGAGGGAACACAAGCAGGGGGAGTGGGAGATGGAGAAGCAGGCCTCCCACTGAGCAGGGAGCTGATGCGGGACTTGATCCCAGGACCCTGCGATCATGACCTGAGCTGAAGGCAGATGCTTAACTCACTGAGCCTCCCAGGCGCCCCTAACTGTCTTATTTTAGGATGTTCTGCAGAAGTCATTTCTGCAAGGGCTGCAAAGCAGAATACTCGTGCGGTCCTGTCTAACCCATGAAACGGGATGTCAGTGCTGTTTTATTTGAACTGTCCTAACTCCTGATTTTCTTGTTGGGGATCCTGGCCCTGACGACCTAACTGTCCAACTAACTCCTAACAGTAGCACCATCTCCCATGGATGTTCACTTGCCACATTCCTGGGGAACAATCTGACTAAAGACTTCAAAATTCTTATTCAAGTTTCTCAGATTTGCCTAGTTTTTCATCACTTTGACAGTTCTGAAGAGGACAAGCCAGGTATTTTGTAAAAACAACAACAACAACAACAAAGACAACCCTCAGTCTGGGTTTGCTTGATATTTTCTCAAAAATATCAAAGGCGAGAGATGCCTTCTGATCACCTCATATTAGGGGTACATGATGTCAACACGGAGTTTTACTGGTGATGTTGGCTACCAATCAATTAGTTAAGGTTGTGCCTGCCAGGTCTCCTTCGCTACCACGTCATTATTTTCCATGCCCCATTCCTTGGAAGGGAGTCACTAAGTCCACGTCGCACTGAAGAGAAAGCAAATTAAGCTCCCCCTTCCGGAGGTGAAAGTATCAAGTATATAGAATTTAGAATTGGGTAAAGAAGATTTGAGTCTTCTTCCTATTTCTCTATCTATCCCATCATTGACGGTTACCGTTGTGGACTTATAGATAATCATTTTCTACTTTGGGCTATAATCCAATACTATTATTTATTTTGTTGCTATTTCTATTTTCAGCCGACACAGAAATATGAGAAATTGAGATCTAGGATTTTCTCATGCATTCAAAGTACATGCTCAGCGATGTTAGACAGAAATATTTCATTTATCTTAAATTTATATGTTCCCAGATTCAATGGTTGCCCATAGTTCCAGGACTCTAAAATTTCCTATACAAATGTCTGCATTTCCAGGATCACTACACTGCAGAGCCCCGGTGGGGACTAATCACAAAACCATTTTTTAAAAATTAAGGATTTCCGTCATCCAGTTCCAAGGAACCAGCTACTGATTATAAACCTCAGAATTTACCACTATTGGGTAGCTCTCCTTTTTTTCCCTTTCCATATTCCATTCCTTTTCCTAATACAGGCAAAACAGCAGTATTCATGACCAAGAGCCTAAGAGACTTATCCGATTTTATTTTTTTATTTTTTTAAAGATTTTATTTATCTGACAGACAGAAAGATCACAAGTAGGTAGAGAGGAAGGCAGAGGGAGAGGGGGAAGAAGGCTCCCTGCTGAACAGAGAGCTTGATGCAGTGCTCGATCCCAGGACCCTGAGATCATGACCTGAGCTGAAGGCAGAGCCTCAACCCACTGAGCCACCAAGGCGCCCCGAGACTTATCTGATTTTAGAACGTTAATGTGAATTGGGAGGTAAGAGAGCAAGTGGGGAAGACATGAAGAAGACAAGTACCTCCATCTATCAATTGATTTGCCATATGTCAGGCACAGTGCAAAGAATATTCCTTTTTTTTTTTTTTTAAGGCTCTCAAAGCTCAAAAATCCTTTCAGGAGATAATATTATCATACAGAATTTACTCAGAAAAATGAGATAATGCCAAAGTCACACACGACTAGTTAGTCAGCTATAGACACAAATTACCCTGTTCCCAAGCCCTTTCTCTCATGAACTAGAGTCCTCGGCCTCCAAGCGGGCCTGGGTCTCAACTTTAAAAGGCCTCTGACCTAGGATGCCTGGGTCCAGGGAGTCACACTCAGACGTGCTAGGCGCAGCTTTACCTCAAGCCCGACTCATCAGAGCTCCCTCCACCACACACTACAGATTTTAATTCCCAAGCTCTGTGCTCTTGGCATGGAGGAAGTTATATAAGATCGCTGACACAAATATTACAGAGAGGGATAAGCTTTCTCCCATCTCCTTTCAGTACTCAGAAGTATAGTTCTACTCTCTTTACACTGATGCCAACATAGAAGTTATTTTATCACCAAATCCTTTCGACTGCCTGCAGTACAATTTAAAAAAAAAAAAGTCATGTATAAAAATAAACAGCATCTTTTCATCTATCCTGACAATGGTGATCCAAAAATTTCCCTGAGCATTTCCTTCCAGATAAACCAGTAACCACTCACTTACAGAGAACGCACGTACAACTAGAGTTGGCTTCATAATATATTAATTAACATAACTTCATTCTGCAGTGACAAGAGCCCATCTGCTTTCTTGGCACCAAAAAAGAGATGGATTGCAAGCCAGCTATAGGGAGACCTGAGCCGAGGATGTTTCTATGTGCACATCAATCTGGAAAGTTCTTATCTAGCTCTACTTCTCACTGTTAACCAAAACATCCTAACACATCTCTTCAACAGGCCAGAAGAAGACTGTTTATTCATCAAGTTCTATCCCAAATGGGGTGAACAGAAAGCACTCCAGTCCAACTCTGGAGTTCAAGCTTTACAAGAGAGAAAGCCAAACCTATAACAAAATTTTCCACTATCAAATCTTTTTTAAAAAACATACATTCATTCATTCATTCACTCACTCATTCATTCATTGGGCAGGAAGGGGCAGAGGGAGAAGGGAGAATGTCAAGCAGACTCCCTGCCAAGTGTGGAGCCTGCTGCAGGGCTCAATCTCGCAACCCTGAGATCACAACGTGAGAGGAAACCAAGAGTCAGATCAGCAATGGGCTGAGCCACCCAGGCACCCCCACCATCAAATTTTAATGTAAACACTTCTCTATAGCTAAACCCAGTTTATGCGTTGCCATGTCTTTGAGATAGTATAATCTATAATCTATGGCGCCATCTTTTTAGATGGCCCTTCTTGAGAGTGTGAGCACTAAGATGAAGCACTAGAAGAAACAGGGTAAGCACCAGCACATGTGGCTGCCTGGTTAATGACTAATGGTGTGCTCTCCAAAGGCCAAGGGCAGAAATCTAAGGTGATTAACATGGTTTCAAATTTAAACTCCAAGAGTGGATAGGTTGTGGTAAGCAGAACAATGGTCGCCTAAAGATGTCCACATCTGGATTCCCAGTGAATACCCAGTGAAAAGGCTTTGCAGATACAACCAAGGACATGGACCTTGATGAGATGATACTGGAAGATTGGGTAATCCCAAACCAGTCTCCTGAGTCCTTAAAAATTGAGAAACTTTTCTGGTCAAAGAGATGAGACAGAAGGAGGAGGAGAGACTCCAACAGTGGAAAAAACTCAATCTGTTGCCACTGGCTTTAAAGATGGAAGGTGATGGCCACCAGCTGAGGAATACAGGTGACCTCTAGAAGCTGAGAACAAGGAAATGGGCATCTCCCTAATACGATGACAACAAACTGCACTGGCCAACAACCCAAATGAGCAAGGAAACCAATTTTCCCCTTGAGCCTCCAGAAAGGAAAGCAGCCCTGCCAACACCTTGATTTTAGCCCCATAAGGCCTGTGTCAGACTCCTGACCTGCAGAAACAAAATAAACTTGTGTTGTCTCAAGACGTAAGTTTATGGTCATTTGTTACAGCAGCCATAGAAAATTAATATATAGGCTCAGGCAAAATGAATCCCACTTCCAAATATCATCTTAGGCTCTCGGTCTTTAAAATGAAAAGGAACCAGTTCCAGAGTTTACAAACATTTACAAACGTTCTTTAGGGAGACCTGCTGCAGAATCACATCTGCAACACCAAAGACAGCTGTTGTGTTGGGCAAAATCTCTAAGAGATTATTACCAAAGACATTAAATCATGCCAGTTGATTCTAAAAGGCAGAGATAATTAACTTTGATCAGTAATTCCAAGGTTTTTTTTCCAACTATTAGGAGCTTATAAAATGGAAAAAAAAAAAAAAAAAAGCCATGGACCCCTGCATGAGCAGCTGTGCTTTTAGTAAGTGTGGATTGATACATAACCCCCAAGTCTACTCTGGATTTGCCAATGCTCATAAACGAATTGGTGCCATATGAATCACAACAGCATCTATATACAGGTAAAAACCGTATTTTAGACACAAGTGAGACAATTATATATGCATAAAAAGCCAGATACACATATGGATGCAAAAATACTTCTGGACCCTGACCACCAGCATTGCCCAGACCCATAATATGGAAATCATTAGGGTCTTGGCACACACTGTGTCAGATAGTACCTTTGTCTGGGACATCACAGTTTTTCTACTTTCTATCTTAAGGATGAGTGTGAACATATTTTGAATATTTTAAGGATTTTTAATCCTTTTACTTTTTAAAGATTTTTTTAATAATCACAAAGCCACCAGAGGCTACTTCCATACTGCCAAGACACACTTGGAAACAATACTGTAAAAGAATGACTATCAGAAAAAAGTTGTTTCCCAAAAAACACTTAGGGTAGCTATCATTGCTGTGGCTCAGATGACCACCAACCCATGATGGCTGAACCATGACTCCTATGGAAGTTTACAAGGAAAATACAAATTTTAAAAGTAAAATGAATTCAATTGTTTTTCTAAACATTAAATCACAGGGGTGCCTGGGTGGTTCAGTTAGTTGAGCATCCAAATCTTGATCTCAGCTTAGGTCTTGATCACAGGGTTATTAGTTCAAGCCCCGCATTGGGCTCCTAAAAAAAAAAAATTTTAATTTAAAATTTTAAATTAAATTAAATTAAATAAATACTAAACCACAAAAAAAATTTAAAACAAAAAGTACTTGGAGAATATGTTGCCAATCCCATTTCCTCTCAGTAGACATGACGTCTCCCAGACTCCCACCCTAGGCTTTGTATCAGACTTCTTACCAATTCAGGGTCCTGGAGGCTACAGCTAAATTACTCAAGGCTGACCTACACTGGTGATCAATTGCCAGTAAGGTTTATAATTAACAGAATTATATTGTGCAATACTTTGAAAATAATCACATGTCCATGTGACTAAACACTGGTACATTTACCCAAAGCTTATTAAGGTTTCAATAATCTTACTTCAGTATTAGGGGGAAGTAAAATGCAGAGATGACAGTACCTCCATTGTTTATCATGAATCCTACTTGTGACATATAATGATGATAAATGAAAAGGTTTCTATTATTAAATCGAAGCAAAAAAGCATATAAAACTGGAGACAGGGGTGGCATTTGACGGTTTTTAGAAAGCTATGCAGTATCTTCAAAAACTAAACACTAGCCTGGCATCTAGACTCTAGGAATAATTGGTTATGTGTCTCTAGGCAAGTAATTGGACCTCTCTGAGCTCACGTGATTTTCCCCCTCATTTGTGAAATGAGGGAGCTGGTCTGCATTTAACTCTATGTTCTAAATTCACGAATGCTATGTGGAAGAGAATTGTCCTTAGTTTGACCTTTGGTTCCTTACTTCTAACACTGAGTTAGAGGTCAGCCCACTGCATTGAACTCTGTCCTTGATTTAGTGAACAGCTTCAAGCAAGTGTGGTCCGGAGCAAGCCTCAGCTTCTCCTCAGCTAAAAGCTTCCTATTCGAATGGTGAGGAAAAATAAAGCCACTTGGGAAGAAATTTCTATAATATAATATATTTCTATAATATAATAATGCAAGTAGCCTTACTGTTTACAAAAACTAAAGCACAAAGGAAAACTCAAAGCTGGTGAGTTTGTTTTTCTTTATATTTTTAAGAATGGGGTATGTGGAGGGGAGAAGTATAAAGATAAAACATCTCATTGTAACCAAGTACACTGCTGAACTTGACATTCTCCTTCCAAAGTACACAAAATGGAACACTTAATCCATAAAATAAATTTGAAGAATGGCTTCTGACCCTTGACAGTTGGCACGGAACCACAAAAAAGAATGCCAAGCTTTTGAACAAAAAAAGCAAAGGACTAAATGACTCCTGGTCTTCAGGTTCAAGCAGGAAAGCCAAAACAAAACAAAACAAAATTCCACTAAGATTTTTGGCAAGTGAGAATTTGAAAAGCACCTACCGGAGAAAACCTACTTACATGAATGGGAGTAGCTAATATGCCACACTGACCCACAGGCACTTAAAAAAAAGAAAGGAAGGAAAGGCGGCAGGCATTCAAAGTCTTTACTGCAGACGTGAAGTCGGAAAAGGTGCATCTGAAATTTGGTCCCATGGATGTGAGACACAGGGCTGCAGTGAGGAGACCACCACCAGAATTCTAATGCACGTGCTATATCCACTCCTGGTCTTACTGAAGAGTGAGGAGTAATCGTGGAGGCCTTGCTTTTAATATCGTGCCAATACTCCCTTGAAAGACCTCATTCTGTCTTTCATCAAGAGGTCTTTAACATTTTGCTGTCATCATTCCCAATTGCCTTTTGGTCTCTGTTGTTCCCAACCGTCCCTCTTCTTGAAAGCACCTCTCTCTCTTGTTAGCCCGTAGGAGAATGTTTAAGTGTGGCCAGAAAGAGAACGACGGCAGAGTGCTGGGCATACATCACACGGCAGATTCGCTCACCACATTTTATTGGCAGAATTGATGTCTCCTGAATCAGTGTCTGCAAAGCGGCTGGTTCTGGATCGCCCTTGTGCCTTAAAAGTTGTTTAAGCCCCTTTAAAAGTACACCAAGGGCGGGGCTAAGAATGACGCTTCAAAACGATAGTGAAAGACCTTCAGTATGCTTTTAGCACATATGACAGAGCTAAACACATTGAAAATAAAACTCTCGTGAACTGGGAAATCACAAAAATAAAAAGCTCGGGGCGCCTGGGTGGCTCAGTGGGTTAGAGCCTCTGCCTTCAGCTCAGGTCATGATCTCAGGGTCCTGGGATCGAGCCCCGCATCAGGCTCTGCTCAGCAGGGAGCCTGCTTCCCCCTCTGTCTCTCTGCCTGCCTCTCTGCCTGCTTGTGATCTCTGTCTGTCAAATAAATAAATAAAATCTTTAAATAAATAAAAAATAAAAAGCTCACAGGCAATTCTTCACAACCCAACTTCAATCAAATGTCTGAATGGGGGTCCCATGCTCCCCTGTCTTATAGGTGCCCTCTGTCAGATTCCTCCCGCTAAAGCAAGTGAAGAGTCACTCACCCTCGAGACTCCTGGAAAAAGCTGGAGCTCCTTTCCCCCTGCCTCAAAAGTGGCCAGCCCACAGCTCTTTTCTAGCAATTTCCATGCACTTTGTAGTTGTCCCTGTTCTCTTCTTTTCTGACCATCTCTCTCAGAAGACCTGAGCTTCTTGTCCATTTCTCTACCTCCACAGCCTGGTGCCGCCTCAGCCACATAAGGGGTACCTAATACTCACTTCCATGACTGTCAGTCAAGAAAGGCATCTGCTGTAACCTATAGCCATCAGTGGGCTCCGTCCGCTTTGGTGAAAACGGCAGACCATTATAGATACTGTTGAGTACGTCAGTCTGATTACGTCTATGTAAGGTGGGGGAGGCTTGACCCCTACTCACTGTTTTCACTCAGTATACAACTGTATCAAGAGAACAGCATGCACGTGCATTATTATTGCTGTTGTTGTTCTTCAAATCCTTCCAAGAAGGCTACAGCAGTGCTATTCTCATTCCCATTCTTACGGAGGAGGTCACTAGGGCCTGAGAGGGTGAATGGCTTTTCAACATCTCCAAACAAGAAAGTCAGTGCCACAGCAAGGACTGGAGCCCAGATCTACCCAACTTTCAATACCCATGCTTTATGCTTTATGACCTCTCCAAGCTACCCAACAGCGTATGCACATCTCCAACCGAAAACAGAGAGACCCCAAAATTTGAGGATGACCTCCCACTTGATGTGCCTGTCTATGTTCAAATATCTGACTAAGAACAAAACCAGTACTGCTAATCATTTACCTATTTGCAAGTTTTAGCTATGCTATATCAATAAAGACTCTTTCTTAAATTCCAGTCTGAAGCAAGACTTTTTTCCTTCATTATTACAATGAGCTTTAGGAAACTACGAGCCCTTTTCCACAAGTTAAGTCTGCAGGCTTCTGAAAGCCTTTGAACACATTCATCCTATTTTAGTCCAAGCTCCCACAAGAGTTCCCATACTTGGGTAAACAAATATATGAAACCAAAGGTTAGCTAAACAGAGAAAGGCTAGTTCTCTTTGTGTCATTGGCATGCAGGAAAAAGCTTGCTTACTAACTTTCACAAGCTCCCTGGTGGCTTTCTGCAGCGGTGAGAACAGCCTTAGATAGCTAGCACATGTGGTTAGGTAGGTGATAGAAATCTACAATCCATTCAACAAATTCTTACTCAGCACCTACTGTCCTAGGGGCTGGGGATACTGTGGTGAACTCAACACACATCATTCCTGCCTTTCTGGAGCTCATTGCTGTTTTTTTGGTTTGTTTTTGTTTTTTAAGGTTTTACTTATTTATTTGACAGAGAAAGGGAGAGAAGAGAGCGCAAGCAGGGGGAATGGCAGGCAGAGGGAGAGGGAGGAGGAGACACCCTACTGAGCAGGGAGCCCGACATTGGGGGAGGATCCATGACCTGAGCAGAAAGGCAGCCATTTAACTGACTGAGCCACCCAGGAGTCCCAAGGAACTCATTATTCTTTTGTCTAACAGTGATTGGTGAATAAACAATCAAAAACAAACTCAAATATTAAGGGCTCAGAAGAAAATAACGGGGTGATAAAAATTTGGGGAGTAGCGAAGACAGGAAGATGATACCAAGAGAGGGCCGAGCAGAGGTTACTTTCAACAGGTAATTACAGAAGTTTCTGAGACGCTGTTGAATTGAGAGTTCAGAAGGAATAGCCAGGAAAAATCCGATGGAAGACCATTCTAGACAGAAACCACAGTCTGAATGGGCTTAATATGCTCAAGAAACAATATAGGAAGCCCAAGGATTTGGAGCTATCTTTCTCTTAATGATCTCTTGTTTTGATTCCACTGTGGTTGAAGATCATACCTGGCACGATTTCAAATCTTTCAAAATTTAGTGAGACTGGTTTTGTGGTTCAGGATATGGGTGTCCGTGATATATAATCTACTGGTGCTTGAAAAGAAGGTATAATCTGCTTTTGTTGGGGAGAGCATTCTATAAATGTCAATTAGATCATGATGATTGATGGTGTTGCTGAGTTCTTTTATATCTTTGCTGGTCTGCTCTCTAGTTTTTCTCTCAACTGCTGGAACAGGGGTGTCGAACTTTAACTGTGGATTTGTCTACTTCTCCTTTCTTCTCTACCAGTTTTTGTTTCACACAGTAGGTAGTCCGAGGCACAGACATTTAGAATTGTCAACTTGGTGGAACGACCCTTTCCTCATTATAGAATGTGTTCCCCTCCCTGGTTATTTATTTGCTCTGAAGTCAGACTTTATCTGATATTAACATACCCACTTTTGCTTTCTTTTGGTTAATCTTTCCATGATATACCTTGTTCCTTTTACATTGAACCTGCCTACATCATTTTATTTAAAGTGAGTTTCTTGGAGGCAGCGAATAGTTGGGTCATGTTTTCAACCCCCTCCATCAGTCTTTAAGCTGGTGAACTTAGACCATCCGCATTTAATGAAATCATTGATGTGTGATGGCTCAAGTCTACCATTTTATTTTTGTGTGTTCTGTTTGCTCTCTGCTTTTTTTTCCCCTCCCGTTTCTTTTTCCAGCCTTCCTGTGGTTTACTTGAGCACTTTTTAAAATTCCATTTCAATTTGTCTATAGTATTTTGGGTGGGGTGTATCACACTTTGGTACAATATTTATTTTAGTTTTGTCCAGGGACTTATGTGCTAAATACAATGTAATTCCTCAACATCAAGGAAACAAGAGCCTACAGTTATAGCATGAAGATATTTAAAAATTCATTGGTTCTGATGTGTCTAGCAGGAAGAGAAAAGTGTCAGAAGGGACTCTTAATAGCAATGACAAATCTACCAGCAAGTTAATTTTATATCATCATATCAAGCAATTGGAGAAAAGACTCACTTTCAGCCCAAAGCTAACTCATTATCTAATTCCATGAATCTGCACTTCCTGAGTGTCTGATTCTTACCACTTTCACAAATAGAACCCATAAGTATGATATAGGCCATTCACTGTAAGCCAATATTTGAAAACAGATGACTGTGTACAAGAAATTAATAACTCTGTCTGGTGTATTTACTTCCATCGCCAAACAATACTTGCATTAATATTGCATTTTTATAGTGAAATCTAAGAAATCCAAACTATTTAAATGTAAATAAGAACGTTCTTATTTTACAAGAGTATTTATAGGCCATTATCTGGCAGAGCTAATGACTTATATTTATGATTTTAGCACCCACTGCGCCATGGATAGACTCATGCCCTGTGCTTACAACCAGAACATAGCCCTTCTGTTCAGCCGCCTTATTTCTCCCTTGCAGATTACATTAGCCTTCTCGCTCTCCTGCTCTAATGAGAAGACTGGGGTCTCATCTAGAGGAGAGCAGAACCGAGGTCCACATCACTGCAAACAATCTAAGTGCTGCTTGCTCAGTCTGAGGACCCAGGATCAGGACAGGCTCGTTGGCTAGCTTCCGCCGTGTCGCCCACACGACCTCAGACACACAGTGCTGTGGTTCACCAGCCCGACGTTGTGCCAACCAGAAAAAAAGCGTGAGGCATACGTGGACCCAAGGAAGAGGTAAAAAGGTACCACACATTAATGTGACCAAGTCGAGGAAAGACAGTCTTTTCCCTGGAAAAATCCGAGGACACTTCCCCATAAATACATGCGAGATGACTAAGGATCTCCGCGGCAGCTGGCTGCACAGCCCCTCGGGTCAGCACCAGCTGGAGCCACCATGCCGGCTACGGGAAGCCCGGACACCACCATGAAACAGGAAGCGGGGGGACATACAACCACCTCCCAGAGGTGGGACACACAGGGCTCCCGGATGTCTCCCAGCCACAGGCTCCGATGCCCGCACGCCTGCAAAGCCAGATCACCCTCCTATCTCCCCCTCCAGCTTGCCACCAGGGACCACCACAACCAGTATATGCCTTCGTCCTTGGCTTGTATCCAACAGGCAGCCAGCACCAGCAGCTGCTGGCCTAAGCTCCAGCCAAGCTCCTGCTGCTCGGAAACAGCGAGTGTCTTACCTACAATCTAAAACCTCACATGCATGTAAAGCGCCAAGCAGCTCTGATTTGTTTTTTTCTTACTCTGATGCTTTAATGTTTTCTCCTCGAGGTTCACAGGAATGGTTCTTTTCTTGTCAGCATTCTACTACTCCATGTGGATCTTCTATGTCTCCCCTTTAGGTCCAGGCTGATACTATCATCTGGTTCTGTAAAGGCAGAACCCCCAATCTCGCACTTTCTTAGGGTTTCTCAAACTCAGGCCACCGACCTTTGGGGCTGGGTAACTCTTTATTGTGGTGGGCTATGCTGGGAACGATAGTATATTTAACAGCCTCTCTGGGCTCCATCACCACCAACGGTGCCAATCAAGACTTTCTCCAGACTTAATAAAATATGCTGCCCCAGGGGGCAGGGGAGTGGGAGTTTTCACATTTGGGGAACAAATGACCCTTATTAATACTGCCCTGAAATGAATCAACTCAAAACGCCTGAGGGACATCGGAGGCCCATTTCAAAACAGGAGCTCATTATCTAGTTTGAGAATACAGACACACAAAAAAGCCAATCCCAGTAATGAAATATTTAGATAGTTAAATATTTAAATATCAGTGGGAGCATTTTTATCATTCTACCTTTCTATTTCCTTCCTGTTCCAGACCTCCCCCCATAGCAGAGTTTCACCTCAATCAAATTTTTATTGCCATTTCTCTAACATCAAAACAGATGTCACAGCCCTGAGTTATAGAGCTGTTTCCTTTAGAGCAGGAAGCAGCTGATTTTCCCTCCTGGGTGTCTTAAGAGATAGCAAATAAACAATACCACCTCTTGTAACACCACAATTTACACTCCAGTGAGGGAGGAGATATAAAAGGGTATTTAATCAAGTAAACAAATTCACACCTGTTTTCTCTCTCTCTCTCTCTTTGGTTCTCTCTAGAATTTTATAAATGTGTAGTTTGAACCTAATACTGTTTCCTGCCGAAAGAAATATTTGGACTACAGCAAAATGTTTCTCTGTGATTCCTTCCATCCTCCTAGCAAGCTTCAGAGCCCACGGGGATCCCGGGGGCAAAATCATGGAGACCAACTGTTCCTGATTTACTTCCTTATGTACCTTACTTTTCTCTGCTTACTCTTGGACCATGAAATATGATGTTCACAGGGGGAGGTGGCAACTTTTTTGTGAAACTGTCCTCTGTCTCCTCACCACAAAATGAAAAATTGAAATATGTCTTCTCTATCAAGAAAACTCTATCCAACTCTACAGTTCTGTGGTAAGTAGCCCTACAATGGCCCTCACTAATCAGTTCCTCCTGATGCTCATGTCCTTAAATAATCCTCATCCTGTGAGCGTGGGACAAACATATTGTCTCATGTCTCAGTAAAGGAAACAGGCAAAAGTGATGAGATATCATTTCCAAGATAAGGTTTAAAGTGACTATGTCTTCTGTCTTGGGTTCTCTCTCTTACCTTCTCCAGGATCCTTCACTCTGGGAAGACCAGGTGCCATATTGTGTAGCGGCTGTGAGGAGAGGTCTCTGCGGCGAGGGTCCAAGGCTTGCCAACCATGAGGGTGATCTTGGAAGAGCCCCCGCCCACCACCCCAGTCAAACCTCGGATGAGAATGTAGTCCCAGCTGACACTATGACTACAACTTCCTTAGAAATCTTGACCCAAAGTTCCCAAGGTGAATGGTGCTCAACTTACTGACCCACAGAAATGGAAATACAAATATTTACTACTGCAAGCTGAAAACAGTGGAGGTAATTTGTTACAAAGCAGTAGATACCTAACATACCTCCTCAGCCAAGCTCAGACATCTACAGCCAGGACAACATGTAGTCAGTGGTCATTTAACTCATTCATGTCCAAAGAGCCTGTGATTCCAGAGGCTCCCTCTACTCCAGCAATCCTCCTTAGGTAAAAGGAAATAAGTCATCACCCTGACTTCGACTATGTGGAATGTTTTTCACATATGCCTTCAAAGCAATCAAAATGCAGTAGAAGAAAGAGATAGTAAGGTTGAGATTTTTGGTCGGTTCCTTCTCTCTTCTTTTTTAAGAATTTATTTATTTATTTATTTATTTGCTTGCTTGCTTGCTTACCTACTTATTCATTTAGAGCCCATGATGGGGAGATGGGCACAGGGAGAGGGAGAATTTCAAGTAGTCTTTGCACTGAGCATAGAACCTAACACGGGGCTCGATCCCACAACCCTGAGATCATGACCCAAGCCAAAATCAAGAGTAGGACCCTTAACCAACTAAGTTACACAGGCACTCTTTTGGTAATTTCAATGCTAGCCTAAGAGAAGTTCTGAGAAAAGAGATTTTCAGAGTAAAATAATGTTTAAGGGGGCGCGTAGGTGGCTCAGTGGATTAAGCTTCTGCCTTCGGCTCAGGTCATGATCCCAGGGTCCTGGGATTGAGCCCTGCATCAGGCTCCCTGCTCAGCGAGAAGCCTGCTTCTCCCTCTTCCATTCCCCCTGCTTGTGTTCCCTCTCGTGCTGTGTCAAATAAATAAATAAAATCTTGAAAGAAAGAAAGAAAGAAAGAAAGAAAGAAAGAAAGAAAGAAAGAAAGAAAGAAAGAAAGAAAAAAAAAAAGGCTCTGAAAAATCCTGCAACAAAACTGCTTAAATTCAATCTTTTATTAAGATCCTACTGAAGTGAGGCGCCTGAGTGGCTTAGTCGGTTAAGCGTCTGCCTACAATTCTGGACATGATCCCAGGGTCCTGGCTGAGCTCCCTGTTCAGTGGGGGAGTCTGCTTCTCCCCATCCCCCTGTTCATGCTCTCTCATTCATTCATTCTTTCAAATAAATAAATAAAATCTTTAAAAAAAAAAAAAAAGATCCTACTGACGTAACATTCTGAATGCCATACTGTAGAGAACAACAGTCCAGAGCAGTGGCTCCCCAAGCACAACTTGAAAAAAAAATCTCATCTCAACATGCTCACTAGCATCTCTAACACTGACTTGAGGCTGCTAGAAAACTAGTGTCCTTCTGGGATACAAGCCCCAGTGTGATGTGATCTCAAGGGAGTAATAGCTGAAAAGGGAAATGTCACTTCAGACTCTCACATTGCAACTCCAGAGCCCTGTTTAGACATCGGATGCCCCCGGGCCTTTGAGCAACCTTAACAAGGTACTTAACCTCCTCAAGCAATATTTCCTCATTTGCAAAATGGGATCATGGTCTGGATCTTCTACCCTGTTAAGAGTTAAATGATGCTTTGCCACCAAGGGCATAGTAGAGGGCAGGCAATCAGGGATGGGTCCTCCGGCTCCAGGAGATGCCTTCTATTAATCCTAAGGAGCAACTGGCTCAAAGTACTAAGATTCATGGTGACCAATATGTTTTGAGCATTTAGTCTGTAAAAAATGTGTTTTTGTTTCTAGCCTCATAACAACCCCAAAGTAGGTTCTGTGATTATCCCCACGACAGATGGGATAACTGTAAGGCTGAGAGACGAAGCAAGACAGCCAGGAAACGCTGGTGCTAGGATTCAAATCCAGGCCGTCTGACTGCAGGGCCTCAGGCCCTAGCCATTATACCACATTACCTCCCCAAGAAAGCAACTTATACATATTTGTGAAAGGATGGATGGGTTGACAAATATAATCATCTTGCGTGTTCACCCTCCGGGTTTTTTGGTTTGTTTTTTTTTTCCTTCCTAACGAAAAGGAAAACACTGATTTGTTCTCCCTGCGGATCCCCGGAGAAGAGAAGCAGCATCTTACTAAAAACCAAGCTTATTTGTTTATACTGATTTGAAGACAATTATTTCCTGAACCACATTTTTACTACCCGGAGGGTGTGTACTCATTTAAACACGGCCACGTAATGAAATAACTGTGCAAAAAACAGCAGCTCTTCACGACAGGAAATTTTTTTTTTCTTCATAAATACAGAAATCCTATAGGCCAAATAAGTGTAGCATGACAAATCACAAATCAGAGACAGAGGCTTCCAATGGAGGGTTTTGAGCTCAAGAATTTCAGTGTACTTAATAACATGACATCTGAGGCAGATGGCTGGCTGACTGGCTTCAGAAATCCTAATTGTTCAGGGTATCCCAGATAGAGAGCTTCCTCAGCCTGGTTTGTGACTTCCTTTCTCTAGATCAGAAAATGGCTGGCACCACCTGGTGGTTCTTTATTCCTCTCAAGTCCCCACAAACCATAAAACTAAGATCTGGATGGTGCTCTTGTTGTCAAAGTTATCCATGCAAGAAAGCAAGCAATCTTTAATTTACACCTCATTCATATAATCCTAACTAAACATTGAACGAATTCAGTTTTTTCTCCATATGGAGATATTTTCCTTTCTAGAGCATTCTCTTAAATATAGAAGTTATAAGGAAATAGAGGACTTCAAACTCCCTAAGATTCACACGGAGCCCAATTTGAGTGTCCCTGACCTTACACAACACAGAGAACTAGCTACATCATTCATTCATTCATGCCTGCGTGCTGGGAGTGGACAGATGACTTTGTCTAAGTCAAATGTGCCTTGATGATATAACTCCAGCAGACACTGGGCTCTTCACTATTTTACAGGTGAGGACACTGAGGCTCAGTCTAAATTAGGAACTTGACCCAGAAGTAGTAAGTTATAGACCTGGGATTTCTTTCTTTTTTTTTTTTTAAGATTTTATTTATTTATTGGAAAGAGAGAGAGTGCGAGACAGAGCACAAGTAGGGGGAGCAGCAGAGAGAGGGGAGAAGCAAAGGGAGGGGGAGCAGCAGGGTACCGGGGACTCTACACAGGGCTCCATCCCAGGACCCTATCCCAGGACCCCAGGAACATGACCCAAGTGGAAGGCAGATGCTTAACTGACTGAGCCACCCAGGTGCTCCCAGACGTGGGATTTCTAAATGCAGTTTGACCAGTTCTCCTAGTCCTCCATATGCTACCATTTGTTTTGCTATGACTAGCTGATGCTGATTAATCTTAACATACTTGCATGAGAATGGAAAAGTTCCACTTTGAAACCTCATTAACTAACGGCAGTTCTGCTGCAATTTTCCTTTGCTGGAAATCCTACTCAGTCAAGATGCAGCTGTACACATAGACAAGTGCTCAAACGTCTGCTAATTAGCTTTCAAGTTCAGTTGACCCTGGGTAACGCGGAAGCACAAAAGGCCCTTCCCCAACAGAAACACAAAGGAGATAACCAGAGGGTAAGAATTCCCCAAAGGATAGGAGGGCATTTGTCAAACTTTCAGCCAGCATCAAGAAGAAACAAGTCAGAAGAAACCCATTTACCCAACTGTGTGTCTCCGGACTCCTGGAAGGGCACATGGGGACTGTGGGAACTCTGTGCTACCTTGAATGAAATTTCAGGTGGGGAAAACCAAATGGGAAGCACATGGGAGAGGTTAAAAGGTGAGCAAAATGAAGCCAAGTGACCTGGAATGGTTCGTGCCCCAAGCTGATTCTAGACAATTTCAATCAGATCCTCAGATTGACGTTCTATAGATTGGGAATGCACAACAGCCCTGAAGTACAATGACTCCCAGCCCCGTGGACCCATTATCGCTCAGCTTTCGATAATTCAACGCGTACATAGAGCAGACAGGCAATCTTGAATTAAAATGAACTGAAAATAACTTGAGGCTCAGTTTGGACATAGAAAATAACTATTTTTTGGTAGAGTTACCCAACTTACATTGTGTCCAATTTTCTTTGTGTGTATGTGTTTTCCTTCTAAGTCCTGAGTTTTCACTAAAGGGGAAAAAAATGACCTTGTAATTTATTAAGAGATGAAGATTTGTAGTGAGGAGGGGAGGAATGGCAGCAGTATAACTTAGTATTTCTTTTTTAACATTTTATCTATTTATTTAACAGACAGGGACCACAAGCAGGCAGAGAGGCAGGCAGAGAGAGGGGGAAAGCAGGCTCACTGCTGAGCAGAGAGCCCGACGTGGGGCTCGATCCCAGGACCCTGGGATCATGACCTGAGCCTAAGGCAGAGGCTTTAATCCACTGAGCCACCCAGGTGCCCCATAACTTAGTATTTAAAAGCCTGGGTGCTGGACCCAGATAGTCCAGAGTCTGAGCCCTGCCACCTGCAGGCTGAATGCACTTGGTCAAGGTACTCAAAGGCACTCTCTGAACGTCACATGCCTCATCTTCCTGATTTGGTAGTCATCAGAGCAGCTCACCCAAGTACTTCTGGCCCTCTGTAACTGGAAATATGGAAAGGTCACACTTCCTGGCCGACTCTGTCATGGGTGGTTGGGAGCACGTGATAAGTTCTGGCCCAAGAGTCATGTGGAGGTGAGGTGTATCATGTCCAGTTCAAACACCAAACTGCAGGATCAACACCATCCAGAACCTTCTTTTCCCTTTTGGACACCCAGAACCAGCAATGTTGGGAGAGTGGCTTCTCTGCTGATCTGAACAACCATGACGGACAGGCTGCATCCCCACACCCTGACCCATTTAACGTGCATTCATTCTGAGCCAAAACCAAATCTCTTTTCTTTTTTTAACAGTGCTGGTAAATGGAGATTGATTACGACTACAACTTCAGCAATAATAACTGACAGGCTGAAAGGCTGATAGGCTGCTTCATAAGCAGGTTGCAAGAAGTAAATGTAATAATGCTGCTAAGATGCCCATAAGTATTCAATGAATGACTTTTTTTTTTTTTTTTTTTGTAAGAAACAAGCATTTCTCCTAAACAGGTACAAAATGATTAAATGGTACTCCAGGGGTTCTCTGTAGATACATTTTTTTTTTTAAATTCACACTTAATAAGGAAGGAACTTAACAGAACAAAAATATATATCAATAAAAAATCTTCCTCTTTCTTCCAAGGTTCCATGAAAGATTTGAAGTTGGTGCTTGGGAACCTAAAGAAATTTAACTCCCCCCAAACCAGCTCTCCTTTTCAAGGTTCAGCTTCAAACTAGAAAATTTCTCTGCAAGGCAGATATATGTTACTTTATAGTATAGCACAAAGCATGAACATAAATCAATTTATCAATTATGCACTACTGTGGTTCAGAGTCAGGTCATATGTTTCTTCTAAATAACTGATATTAGAAGTGAAATAAAATATCATCAGCCAAAACCATTTGGACACCCTGTTTCTTCATAATACTCACACTAATTGAAAGGTAACTACTTGGGGAATGTTCTAAGAATTTGAACCAGCGTGCCTGTGTCATGCTCTACATTTTGGTGAATTTCCAGTATACAATCTAGGATGACCAACTAGACCCATTTTACCTGGGACTTTCTCAGTTTCAGCACCTACAGTCTTGCAAACCTATGAAAGTACACAGTCCAAGGCCAACCGTAAGAGTCTACAAGTGTCTCAGTTCTAAGAACATTCCACACCCCCGGGAATACTCTCAATCCAGGACAAACCAGGATGGCTGGTCACCCTAATACAGAGACATCCATGAAGTGTCAAATAAGCAAGATACATCTTCCTGGAGTTTAAAGATACAGGAAGGAACTTTACATCATCTAAAAGAGTTATGTTCTTGCCTTATTTGGATTTTGATGGGTAGTGGTCATACACTTGTAAACGTAAGTTAGGGAAGATCGGTCAGGCTAAGTTTTCGGTATCAGTGTATATGGATAGACACATACGCACATAGATGGTCACATAGGATTGGGATATTTTCTAAAATATACTGACAGAGGGGTGACTGGGTGGCTAAGCGGGTTAAGCCTCTACTTTCAACTCAGGTCATGATCTCAGGGTCCTGGGATCGAGCCCCACATCAGGCTCTCTGCTCTGTGTCCCCCTCTCTCTGCCTGCTGCTCTGCCTACTTGTGATCTTCTGTCAAATAAACGACTAAAAAAAAAAATCTTAAAAAAAAATAAAATATATTGACAGAAATCAAATATTTATACTCACTAATGTAAAACCAAGTTTAATCAAAAAAGTTGGAAGACATAGCAACATAAAGAAGAAAAGACTGCACAGTTTTGATCTACAAGAGGAAGAGGAACAGGGGAAGAACTTGAGAGGAATGTGGGCAACAGCAAAAAGCTGAGATTAGATGGGGAAGGTTTTTAACTGGGGACACCAGAGAACAAATGCAGTGAGCTGGGGTGGGAGGGCTCCAGAGCATTTGGGCCCAAGGCAAGCCTGGCATTCTTCCACCTGCTGGAGATATAAGTAAGACTGGCCTACACACCAAATGTTTGTGGATCAACGCTACCTATATCTGCATCCTTTTGGCCATATCCTAAGGAAGAAATCCCAGCCATGGTTATTCTGGTGGCTTCCAGAAGGTGAAAGCATCTAGTAACATTAAAAGCCTGCTGTCTGAGAGAAGCTCTCTGCCCCAGGCCACCGACAGATGTGCACCCACCCAGAAAAGGATGAGAATGACAGCAAACAAACATTTTTTTTTTAACTTTTTAACCACTGCCCAACTTTGTGTTTAGGATGATGGATCAAAATGAAAACTCTACCTAATAGGTAAAAAAATAAAATAAAAACACTAGACATGTGTTTATACACACATCTATTACCATAGAGAAATGTTAGAAAACATGTCTGACACCTGTTATTTTACGAAACTAGCAAAGTATTAGAAAATATTTGTGGTTACAGCTCTGACACCCACCACCAGCATCCTTTGTTGGTTCATAACTCAAGATTTAAAAGGAAGTCTTCTGAGATTTATGACAATCGCTGGATAGCCCAACACAACACAGATGTAGTAAACACATCAATGGAAACTGTAAACACCACCTTGCTTATGTGACATGAATAGTTGTACGAGTGCATGTTTATTACACTGATCAGTGACTTCCTGGCAGGGTTAAAGATCTTCCCTCACTCTTCAGTGCATACCCTGTGCTGACAAAATTTTAAACACAAGTTCCCACCCTCAAATGCCGCAGTATCAAAAGTCAAACACACACACCACACTCTGCTGCTGGGAAGCTGTGATAGATCAAACCCTTACTTGTGGCTCTGTTCAACCCACACGGTTTCCCCCATCAACATATTACAGAAACAAACAGCGAACTTCAGGGTCAGTAATAAACCTGAAGATGTTTCCAAAAAGGGCAGCCAGATGACAAGGAATCAAAAGCAGTCTCTCTCCACACAAGACCATATTTTATGAAATTATTTTAAAACGCTTTACTTGATGCATTTTGTTGCAAACACTACAAATGGCAACCTTCCTGGGAGAAAATGGTCTCCTGGACTAAGAGCCCTCAGAAATCGACAGCAAGGGGCACCTGGGTGGCTCAGTGGATTAAGCCTCTGCCTTCAGCTTGGGTCATGATCTCAGGGTCTTGGGATGGAGCCCTGCATTGGGCTCCCTGCTCAGCGGGGAGTCTGCTTCCCCCTCCCCCTCTGCCAGCTCCCTCTGCTTGTGCTTTCTCTCTATCAAATAAATAAATAAAATCTTAAAAAAAAAAAAAAAGAAGAAGAAGAAGAAATCGACAGCAAAATAGGTTGGCTGGGTGAAAATTCTAACCTTTTTCTTTTTTAGTTAAAGATTTATTTATGACAGAGATAGCGAGAGAGGGAACACAAGCACAGGGAAGCTGGAGAGGGAGAAGCAGGCTCCCCACTGAGTGGGGAAGGCCAATGGGGGGCTTGATCCCAGGATCAAGGGATCATGACTTGAGCCAAAGGCAGATGCTTAATGACTGAGCTACCCAGGTGCCCTCAATATTTTAATCTTTTATTAAAAACAATTATTTAAGTAGACAGAAACAAAGGAACATACACAAATGCAACATACTTCCTCTTTTTCATTTGAGGGCTCTGCCATCCCAGTAACTTGGACAGTACTTTGTGTATATAAAAATCTGATCTTGGAGGAAATGAATGGTTAGCGAATGACTGAATGTTGAACGTCCATCTGTCCACTCTCAAAAAGCTTTGGAATTCCTACGGTAGCAGTTTCACCATCACCAGCTCCAAGTTTTACACAAAGAACACACCAGGTAAACAAAAGTGGTTTCCAAGTCCAGAGTTAGAAGAACCATCTTTTCTGCAAAATGGGTCACTTTCAAACATATTCATGGAAACTCAGAGCTGGTCTTACAGACCCTACTCCAGGAGGTGCTGTTTGGAGGGATGTACATGAAATGTCCTAGTAGTGGAGCTCAACCACGTGGGTTTCACTTAGGAGACACACCTTGGCTATAGCGTCTGCCGCCTAAATGGGCTGCTAGGTCTCCAGGCTCCATGGGTCCCACCATAACCCACGGTTCGCACACAACAATCAGGTGACACGCCATGACAGATAATCATGCCACTGAAGAAGTAAATACCTACTCAGAGCCCACAACTGAGAGAGCAGAATGGCACCTTGGAGATATGAACAGCATCCTCTGACCAGGGGCTGGAGATACAAATGTGTGCTGGGACCAGGAAGGTACCAGAAAGAAGCACATCTGCCAGGCATGATCCAAGACGGGAGAGTGCTGACCACAGCTAGAGCGGGTGTGCCAGACCTCAAGGACCAAAAGTAATAGTTAAGGTCTGGGTTAATACAACAAAACCTGCCCAAGTTTGTGGGAGCTGAGTTCACAAGCTCTAAAACAGACATATAAACACATACAGTTGGCCAGGTTGCTTCTACGCTTTGCTTGAGGGGAAGACAAGAGCCGGACCTGGGGATGGCAGAAGGGAGAACAAAACTTGTATTGCTACCATAGGCTTTACATACACTGGACTATCTTCTCCCAAACTTTCATCTCCTGGGAGAAACCAATGTTGTTAAGCTACAATCTTAGGGTTTCTGAATTCTCTTCTCTATGTAATTCTAAAATGATACAGAGCTCTGTGTGCTTCTAAGAACAATCAGAATAGGGATATTAATGAAAGTCTTGAGGGCATAGTGAAAGGCAGACCAGTCAGGGGGGTTTGGAATCTTAGGAAAAGATAATGACCAATGGCTCTGCAATGTTCTAGGGAGAGCTGGCTGGCCCTGGGCAAGCTCCTTTAACGTGGTCGGCCTCGGGTATGCCATAGAGGTTCTCAGAATATACACCTCCCAAGAGAAACACAAGGATTACATCGAATTGTTCTCCTGGAGCACTTAGCACCCTAGCCAGCATACAGGAGGCGCTCAATAAAAGACGGCATTAGGAGGAGAAGGCCATGTCATGGAAAATGGCTTATGAAATGTTTGCTCTGAGACCTGCAGGCAGGAGACCAACAGCAATAAAGAACTGGGAAGAAACATAGTTACACACACGTAGCCAGAAAGGGGCAGATGGATACATAAACTTTCAAGAACCAAACCTGGAGAGCCGTTGCCCCCAGAGGGTTCATCAGCTTAGGTGAGGAAAAGGAGGACATGCTGAATGTCACACATGTGGAATGACACCCCTTCCCCCATTCACACACGCATACCCATTCACTGGATCTTGTACTCGTACATGGACCCAACACTCATTGAGAGCTTCTCAATGGCAAGGCACCCTCAGTTCAGCACTGAACACCTGATAGTGAGCACAGGCATGCCCTGGAAATGGCTATTGTGACAGAAAGATTGTTTTTTTTTTTTTTTAATTGAATTTTTTTTTTTTTTTTTTTTTTTTTTTTTTGAGAGAGAGCGAGAGAGAGAGAACAAAGGAGGGGCAGAGAGTGAGGGAGAGACAGAATCCCAAGCAGGCTCCATGGCCCAGTGAATAAAGAAACACAGAGCTTAATCCCACGACCCTGAGATCATGACCGGAGCCGAAATCCCAAGTGAGATGCTTAACCAACTTAGTCACCCAGGTGCCCCTCTTGTAGCTCATTTTAATTAGTTGATACATCACTTTAAATACCCATATGTGGCTAGTGGCTACCACTGGATACTGCAGATCTAGGCACACCTGAAATGCAGCCCTCAGGTCGGGAATAAGGCCAAGCAAGGAAAACAGAAGAACACAGAGGAATGGAGAGCCAGATTTAGCTCAGTACTCCCCAGTGTACCTCCTAACTCCCTGTGTCAATTAAACATAGCTAGTGTGTTCAGCTTGTCCATTCCTATTTCCCGCCAACATTGTAACCCACCCTTCCCAGGGGGCAGAAGTGAAAAATGAATGGTGGATGGTGATGAACACTTGAGATCCTATTCATTAAAGTGTCTGCCACATGGGGTGCCTGGGTGGCTCAGTGGGTTAAAGCCTCTGCCTTCGGCTCAGGTCACGATCCCAGGGTCCTGGGATCGAGCCCCCTATAGGGCTCTCTACTCAGCGGGGAGCCTGTTTCCTCCTCTCTCTCTCTGCCTGCCACTCTGCCTACTTGTGATCTCTGTCTGTCAAATAAATAAATAAATAAATAAGACCTTTCTTAATAAATAAATAAAGTGTCTGCCACAGCACTGAGTCAATGAACTCCATTATCCAAATCCATCTGGTCCAAAAGACATGCTGCCTGGTACTATACCCTTCCTACACAACCCGGCACAGAGAATGCCATGGTCACCTTCATATCAGGGGACAGAACACTGCAGTACTACCAAAAACAAGGAGCCTAAGGGAACACACCAGCCTTTGCTCCTCTCTGTTCCGACATATTTCAGATGAGTACGGATGTCATTTGCTAAACGTTCTTGTCCACTGTACTTTTCAAGAGGTCATACAGTTCCCAGTATATCACCCCTGAGGCACAGAAGTTGGAAGCTGATAGTCTCCCTCCCCTCTTGCAAAGCTGGAGTCTGTGGCATGAAGGAACAGTACCTTCTTTTTCCATGGGAGTTTCGGTACAACCTCAAGTCTACAAGACATCTAATGGAGGAGAACCCAAATGGCCTCTGGGGCCTCACTTCTTTCTCTCTCAACTGAGTGACATATTTGAAAATGTCAACCAGCTCCCAGAAACTCAGCAATCACATGGAAACCAGTGTAACCCGACTGCCCTGTTCACTAGGAGGGAATCAGCCAGCCCAAACAGAGGTAATGGGGCTTAGCGGGGGGGAAAGGGGTGGGGCTCATGGTCACTGCATACACACAGAGCACACCTGGCAGAGAGGCAGCCTTATTTCTCATTGGGAGTTGGCCTTTGTTCATAGGGTCAGTTGCTAAAGTCACGGTCAGAAACATTCAGAATAGAAAACAGAACTAGTCTTTTTGAGGACTGGCAAGCAGTTTCCTGGAAGGAGGAAGCACAAGAGCACTCACAAAATCTAAGGCTGTTTTTGATTTGGGGTACCTGACCTGCTCAGTTGGAAGGGCATGCAACTCTTGATCTCCCAGTTGTGAGTTCAAGCCTCACGTTGGGCAGAGAGCTTACATTAAAAATAATAATAATTATTGTTGTTGTCGTTGTTGTTGTTGTTTTACTATCAGGCTATTGGGACACGTCGGTGCTTCTGAATCTTGGTTTCATGGCAGGTCAGGATCTCAGGGTCTTGGGTCGGAGCCCAAACAGGGCTCCAGGCTCAGCAGGGCATCTCCTGGAGAATCTCTCCTTCTCCTTCTCCTCTTGCCTCTCCCACCTAATGTGCACACAATCCTTCCTTCCTTCTCTCCCCCTCTTTTTCTCTAAAATAAATAAATAAATCCTTTTAAAAAATAAGGCTGTTTTAGATTTTACAAACCATCAAAACACAAAACAATACCACATAATCTATGATTTTTGGATCTTGGATATGTCCTATTTTTCACATTTTAACAACTTAAAAATGAACGCCATTGTTTAATTATCACCCTATGGCTGTTTGCGAATCAGTACCCTTTCCCAGTTATCTCTAATTTACACCTGTTAATTCTCGAGCTGCTCTGAACACAGCAGATATTACCATCCCCAATTCATATGGGATAAAACAAGAACCAAGGGTCATGGCCAGTCGTACAGTTCAGAGCCCAGAGGCTCCGGAACTTCCCAAGCAGGATATTTGCTACATCACACTGGAGGGAGGTGGTCAGAGAGACTGTGGGTTCTGGCTCTTTTGCTCAGTCTCTCTCCAAGAAAAGAACCTAAAGGGGAGCAGAATGTAAAACCCTCAAATACTTCTTTGGCATAGAATTATCCTGAGCTGATCATTTTTAAGAAACAGCAGATACAGAGGAAGTTCTGAAAACGGAGAGGAAGTAAACCTTTTGTAATCTATATTTATAAGCCAAATCTCTATTGTCTCAGTATGCAGATGAGGGGAATGACAGTATCTCTGGAAACTCTTATCAATGAAGATGGCGTGGGCTTAAATCTGCATAACAATCTTATGATTGTTATGTAAGATTGCATAACAATCTTACCCTTGTTTACTGAGTTCCTCTCCAGTACCTCCCATAACTGGATTCCCCTTCCCCAACATCCTTCTGGCGACTTTAGATGGAGGGGGTATTTAAGGTGGTGGCTTGCATTTCAGGGAGTTACTTAGTTTTCCTGGGTCTCTCCCGTATAAGCAAAATACATATGTGTTACTGTTTTTCTCCTGTTAACCTTTTATTATAGGAGATTTTGGCCAAGAACCTAGAAGGGTAGTGGGAAAGTTATTCTTCCTCCCCAACAAAACTAAACAGGAATGAATCTGAGACAGACCCTTTCAGGAAATCCTGGAAACTGCTTTGCCCTTGGAAGCTAGTTAGGTGGTGCTACAGTCTGCCACCCACAGAGATGGGACCAGTGAGACACTTCCTGCTTCACCTGTATTCCATTCTTTTTTTGAGGGGGGAGGGGGACATACTGCAACATCCCTTGGACATTTAAAAAGAGATTGGAAGGAAAGGCTGGAGGGAACTGGCCACAGGACATGACCTTTTAGTGATTAATAAAGATCCAGGCGGGGCGCCTGGCTGGCTCAGTCTGTACAGCATGTGACTCTTGCTCTTGGGGTCTTAAGTTCAGACCCCACATTGGGTGTTTAAAAAAAAAAAAATTCATTAAGCCCAAGTGCTTTCAACAGTACTAATCCTAAAATGGTGACAACAAATACAATATTTTAATAACGGCTTAAGCATAAATCTGATTCTTACCACAGAACAAAAATTCATAACAAATAGAATATTCTAGGTGACTTCCATGGACATCACTGCTCCATGATGACATTATATGAAGTGATGTTACAATTTACAGAGCTCAACAATGTGATTAGGGAAAAGTGTCATGCCTCAGGTCGACAACACACAACTATTACAGAGACAATACATCCATGGCTCTCTTCTGCATTCAACTAATTTTTAATCATAGATTTGTGAGAATGCTTGGCTGGGTAATGCTATTAAAAATTTTGAAAAGAAGAGAACCAGGATTTACAGAGGTCTAATAAGAGAAAACGAAATCACTGCTCCTTCCCAGCAGGAACCGAAAACTCCTTTATGTTGTACTCTTTATCTTCAGTTGTACTCTTTATCTCTTCTTGGGATATAATTGTAACTATCTCTGTCCTCTGGGAAGAAGGAAGGAGGAGGAGGACGGCACTGTGGACCTCAACCTCTGCTTTTTGAAACCACCAAGGGCGGGCTCTTCTTATCTCTGCAAGAAACGCCTCATCTGTGATAACATGGCAAGAGACAACACTGCAATTTTCAATAATGATTTTATGCAAATATACCATCTCCAACTGCATACAAATTAAAAATAGTAATAAATCAAATCCTATTTTCTCATTGACTTATATTATTATTTCAGAGTTAATTCAGCTTCACTTCTCAATCGGCTAACATCAAATTTCTCTGCATCCCCCATGAATACACCTGGAGCCTTCTGACATACAGAGCAAGAAATTCTCACCACAGACACAGAGGGATGGATGATATCTTGGATGCTGGCTATGTGCCAGGTGTTTCACTATGTGGCTTAAAAATGGTACTTTATTTAGTTCTTATACCAGAACTGTAGGCAGGATATTGACAGAGCCATCTTTACAGATGGAGATAAACAGGGGATTGGGGGAGGGTGGGGCTGCAGGGCAGTGTGAATTCTGGCTTATTTGGCTCTGTCCGCCCACACGCTTTCCCTCCCACCCACACTAACTCAAATGAGGGAGAAATTCTCAGGGGAGGCCACAGGGATCTCTGGGTACATTTTTAACAGGAGCCAAGAGTATTTGCCATGGTAATGGCATCTGCAGCCAGGTGCCACGGGGAAGGTCCCTCTAGGATTGTATCACCTGCTTGCCCTCCCTAAAGGCAGCTAGCTAGATTCACGGAAGGGAAATCCTCTGGGGCTAAAAGCAGGATGTGTGTGTGTGTGTGTGTGTGTGGTGTGATAGGCTTACAGTAAAAATTGTTCCTCCTTCTTGCATTTTGGTCAACTCCTTTAAGAAGTGAAACTGTCCCTTCTAGGTTTACAAATGTCACGTTGACATGATAAATATATTCTTTGAGCCATTTCAAAGTAGCGAACAGTCATCGTTACTTTCCCTTCATTTCTCGTTTCTTCTGAAGTAACACAGAGTTCAAGTAAGCGTGACACAGGTTGTCCTTTTAATGAAGGTCAGCATTTCAGAGGATGTGAGATGATCACATCATGCCCTGTGACCATGGGGCCAAGGTCACCCTCATCTGAAGAGTGACAGAAAGCAAGCTCCTCTCACTGTAGTGAGAGAGACATGGGAGACCTGGTAGGTCCTCCCTACATGACTCCTTGTTTTCAAAGCCTTCTCCAATGAGCTACAGTCCTTATCACAGGTCACAAAGTAGAAACCTGGAGAAGGAACACAACCCCTGTAAATAAATCACCTGCCAAACCATGTTTTTCAGGGTTTTAAAAAAACATTTATTTATTTAGCTTAGAGGGAGAGAGAGAGAGCACACAGAGGGACAGGGAGAGGGAGAGAGACACTCCAAGCAGACTCTGCACTAAGCGGGGAGTCCCATGCAGGGCTCGATCTCAAGACTCTGAGATCACAACTAATGTAGGAAAGATGTTAGGGCTTGAAGCCCATGGCCAACAAAGAATTCTTGAGACATCTTTAATACAAAAAATGTGGTTTTATTGAAGTATGGGGACAGGACCCATGGGCAGAAAGAGCTGTAAGGGGGTCACAAGGAATGGCCCATTATACACTTTCAAGTTGGGAGGGGGTCAGGGATAGCATAAAACTCCCAGGCATTTTCCAGGATCCTGAAGGGGATAGCTATTGTTTGGGAAGGCCATTGATTATTACTTAGTAAACCCTCAGTCATGAGACCCTTCAGATATATATTGGTGGGTCCTATGCTTAGAGGATGACTGCCAACCTGTATCTTGGGGGCTAGAGATAAAGAAAGTTTCCAAAGGAATTTTTGTGTATGTTAAAGTAGACTTACAGGGTCCTGGAGATTGGGGTAAGATTGCCTTTTGCCCTTAGCAAAGTATCAACATCAAGGTAGCTGAGTCCCTAGAAGAATGTCACTCTGCCTGTTTCAAGAACTGGTCAATGGTCTGTAGCTAGTAAGGAAAATTAATCATTTTTCTTCTGCCTTTGTTTCCCACATCAAGGACCTGAGCTGAAACCAAGAGTTGGTTGTCCAACCAACTACACCACCCAGGTGCCCCAGGTCTTTTTTTGTTTTTATCTTGAGGGAGCATTTCATAGACCAGGTGTGCACTCTCCTGTCCAGCCAGCACCCCACAGCTCTGACTGTCTCACCCAGGTCAGTGTCACTCTTAGGTCACCTCCCTGGCCCTGAAACCCTCTGCGTTTGCAGCCCCAGTTCTGTATGTTCAAGGACAAAAATAACAAACCAATTCATCGCAAAAATTACGTCACCCCCATCCTAACCCAGCTGGGATATAACCTCCAGAAATGGGATGATAATACCCGAATAGTGGAAACGGACTCCAGGACAGATGATCATAAACACATCATGTTAACAGCACAGCATGAACAAAGAAGGAAAACCACTTGTGCCCCCAAGAATTTATGGAAAGTTTCCAAGTGAGGGGCCATTTGATCTCAGCCTGGAAGGTGAATGGAAGCCTGTGGAGGGGAGGGGCACCCCGAGACAAAGACATCTGCACAACGACAAAGCTAAACGAACCAATGGCTGGGTCACAGGGACTATGCCGACCTCAACCGAGCATCTAACTCTCCTTTAGCAAACAGTATAGAACAACCAATAAAAACCCTTGTAAGACACTGAGCGAGATGTTAATAGGCACGTGCAGTCTGTGTGCTAAATCAGATGGCATAGACATCACACAGGAGGCGCCCTGTCTCTCTAATTGGCATCACCAGCCTCCCAAGTCTGACATTGGGTTCATTCCTGATTATTCTCCTCTCCTCACATCTAATGAGATGCCAGTCACCTCATTTCAGACATGGTTCCTTTGTTCGCCTTCTCTTCCCTCCTGCATTTCCAGAAAGAACACGCCTC
Source organism: Lontra canadensis (assembly GCF_010015895.1). Lineage (NCBI taxonomy): Eukaryota > Metazoa > Chordata > Mammalia > Carnivora > Mustelidae > Lontra > Lontra canadensis. The sequence continues at coordinate 3,251,706 of NW_022631028.1, forward strand.
ACGAGAGGCAGCCCCCAGCAGTTAAGAGCTCAGGTGCTGGCTATACCAGCCTGGGTCTGAGTCCTGGTCCTTCCCGTCCTTGGCAAGTTCCACCTTGGCTTGGGTTCTTCTGGAAAATGGGGAGACAGCTGCACCTCTCTCCCAGGGCTGTTGCTTATGAAGTACTTAACAGCTCTTGCCACGGAGGGAGCGCCCAGGAAATGTTAGCCTGCATGACTCGCGTCTTCACTTTGCACCCCTTTCCCTCCCCGTCTCTGAGTTTCCCTCCCCAGCATCATTGCCACAACTAACTTGCCCAAAATAGCAACACAGCAGGGTCAGCTAGTCCATTCCTCTTCATCCCGGGCAGCACACCTAGACTTCATTCCCTGGGCACCCATGCAGCTGGGCGGGGCCAGGAAACTGAATTCTCGCTAATGAGTATGTGCACAGAGTCAAATGAAGCCATATCAAAAATTGACATGTAAAAAATATCATGGTACTTCAGGCTCTATCCTCTTCCAACAGCTCAGTACCGATACGCAGGGACATGGAAGCTACATGTTGAAAACGGTAGATAAAAAACAACAACAACAATAATAACAACAACAACAAAACTGGAGAGGCCTGGGGCCCTGAATCCTCACATGGAGGCAAGTCGCCTGCCAATCTAAAATGACCCTTGTAGACTCCTGTGAAGAAGAAACTACCTTTGGTTACGTGAAGTCAAAGAGGTTCTGGAGTTCATCTTTTGAGGAGCTAATATTACCCTGATATAATCAAATCTGGTGGGATTACTCTCTCCCCATTACCCACAGAATGAAATCTGACGTTCCCAGCACAACATCAGAGTCTCCTCAGCACAACCCCAGAATACTCTCTGAGCCCTTTTCCCACCAAAAAGCCAATAACATGCCCAGTACTTTCCATTAGTACCAGGTATGACCAGACCTGCTCAATCCTGGAAATCTTTACTCTTAGAGTTCCTTCTATGAGAAAGTCCCAAATTCCTTAATATTTGACCAAATTCTGATTAGCCTTCAAGGATCAGTCCATTTACCACCTGCTCTGAGAAGCCCATGTGTAGTTGGTCACCGTGTCCTGTGGCTCCCAGGATAAACAGAACGGACTAGGTTCACTCCTTTAGTATAGCAGTCCTACTTATATATTAAATTGCCTCTGTTTGTCCACACCTACTGTGTGCTTCTGGAGGGTATATGCTAAGAGCTCTTCAACTTAACATTCTCAACCCTTAACATACTAGCCGGCATAAGTAGGCACTCCATTAGTGTTATATGAGTAAATTCATAAATGCAAAAAGGAACAAGATCATATCCAGGTACTATTAGATAGTATGGCCCCAGTGTACCTATTTGACCTCAATATCCCCAATGGGAGGCCACTTCCTTAGTGCAATTCCTTGGCAGGTCACTTACCTTTGTGTATAGCCCAGTCTATGATTTGCAAATTTGGAACACTGAATACACAGGGAGCCACATGAGAATGCTGGCAAATTCAGGCAAATCCATTCCACTGCTAGACCCAGAGCTCACATCATATAATCCAGCCATCAAAATGGTTGAAATGATGAAAAATCAGCAATAATCTAAGTGTCCTCCTTTATGTCAATAAAACTGGAAAATTAAATAACCACCAAGATAATTTGTTACATAATATATGACATATCAATAAATGGAAATATTATGCAACTATAAACACTGATATGGACACACTTTTCATATCCCAATTCAAACTCTACATCTTAGTCCTCCGAATATCACTCTAGGGACAGTTTCTTGGGGATCAGGACCCCTCTGCGGCACCACCACCAAGTAACTTCCCTTGGCAATCCTTCACGGTCACTGGTACGATTATTTGATTACGATCGGTCCCTTCCACAAATACTAAGTGAATGACAGTGGAAAGAATGCCCTTTTTCTTTTTTTTAATTTTTAAACAGGTAAGCAAATGAATGGATGAATGAACCAAGGAATGAACATTCAACAAATACGTTGGAAAAAAATGTACTTGTGGCTGAAAAACAATGGTTACATAATTGCATTTCAGCATAATCTTATTTTGTGAAGGAAAAAATGTTATACCTAGTTGCCAACACACACACACACACACACACACACACAGGAACCTCTGGAAGATTCTTCACCAAAACGTTAACCACGGATTTTTCTGGCAAAGTTTTAAAGACCTGTGTGGCGGGGCACTTGGGTGGCTCAGTCAGTTAAGCAACTGCCTTTGGCTCAGGTCATGATCCCAGGGTCCTGGGATCAAGCCCCACATCAGGCTCCCTGCTCAGTGGGGAGCTTGCTTCTCCCTCTCCCTCTGCCTGCTTGTGATGTCTCTGTCAAATGAATAAATAAAATCTTTAAAGAAAAAAAAAAAAAGGACCTTTGTAGGGTGAGGCTGAGCCCATTCTGAAGACTCCAGGGTCTTCTTTCTCTTTGGTGCAGTTCGGGGTTGTTTGCCCCTAACTGATGCACAGATGGATGGAACCAGCTGTCACCAGGCAGCTTGGGTGAGCAGGTAGAGGAGGAGGCCTGCTTCTCAGCCTTGCTCACCAACTACAAAAGCAGCAGCTGTGATGGGCAAGTGTGGACGGACCATTGCAGCTGCCCATCAGCCACGTCTGACACTGCACAGCGAGCTGCAGATCAGAACTGACAAAAACAGGGCTTCCCTTCTCGGTTCCCAGCTTGAGCGGGTCCCCATGGAGACGAGAAGGTGAAGAATGAATGGAGCAAAAATACTCTGTCCTGACCCCACCATGTCCCTCCAGGCTGTTTGGGGGAGAATCAGGGGGTTTTTCATTGTGATTTACTAGAAACATTGGACTAATGTGAAGGTCCCACCTACTTAGTCACTGCTTAAATTCAAACTACAACTCAAAATATGGATATTTTACCGAAGCTGCAAAAATTAGGGGAAGGTGCCTAAGTGGCTCAGCGGGTTAAGCCTCTGCCTTCAGCTCAGGTCAAGATCTAGGGTCCTGGGATGGAGCCCCGCATCGCATCGGGCTCTTTGCTCAGCAGGGAGCCTGTGGGCCCCCCCCCCCCCGCCCCTCTGCCTACTTGTGATCCCTCTGTCTCTGTCAAATAAATAAATAATATCTTTTTTAAAAATTAGGGGAAAAAAATCAAGAATTTTTTGTTCAGAAGGCATGGATAAAGGAATATATACAAATATTGATCCTTATAATGGTGGACACAAGCAGCCCTTCCCTTCGATACTTTGGATAAGAACACCTGTAATTCTGTCATACACACATGTACACAAACACATACATAGAGGGGATATATATGGTAATGTTTATTAAAAAATCAAAAATAGGAGAAATTGAGCTAGTATAAGCTTATAGTCTTTGCCCTTTGGTGAACCATTTTCTCCTAAAAATATCTATCGAATACATCACTTAGGATATGTATCAATATGAAAATCTGGAAACATCCTATACTGTAACTAAAGAAATAATGCTACACCAAAAAGGCGAGCACTCTGAAAACATTTTAAAACCACAAATGCAGCTTCTAATGTAGGAAGATGTTCATGATACAATATTAAGAGAAAAACAAGTTTTGAAACACTGTATATTATTTGATTCCATTTTTGGAACACAAACATATTCTTCACATATATAAAGGAAATATGGATATATAAAAATGTAGCATATAGAAAAATACGTGAAACACAAAATGAAAGTATAATACAAATGTAATTTTTTTCCTTTAAAAATGAGATAAACTAAATAAAATCTTTAAAGAGAGAAAAAAAAAGAGATAAACTTTTTTTTTCTTTCTTTCAATTTTTTTTTTTTTTTTAAATTTAAAAAAGGCGGACACCAGGGCACCTGCCTGGCTCTATTGGTAGAGCACATGATTCTTGATCTCAGGGCTGTAGAAGTTTGAGCTCCATGTTCGCTGTAGAGATTACTTAAAAATAAAATCTTTTGTGGGGGACGGTTGGGAATCAAGAAAGGAAACTCTAGGGGCGCTTGGGTGGCTCAGTCATTAAGCATCTGCCTTCAGCTCAGGTCATGATCCTGGGGTCCTGGGATTAAGCCCTGCATCGGGCTCCCTGCTCAGTGGGAAGCCTGCTTCTCCCTCTCCCACTCCCCCTGCTTGTGTTCCCTCTCTGGCTGTGTCTCTGTCTGTCAAATAATAAATAAAATCTTTTTTAAAAAGAAGAAAGGAAACTCTAAAGGAAAGTGGAAGAAGGAAGTCTAGGCTGGGATTTAGAAGAACTGGTTGAGAAACCAGGTCCCCTCAGAATAACCTGTGTAGTTGAGCTCAGGACCCAAGGGACTTGAAGAGATGCTGGAAATCATTTATACGCAGACAGAGCCAACACAGTATTTGCACCCTGGGCATCACCTATTAAACCTTTCCCACAGTGCCCCTCTCCACCCTCCAGGTGTCTAAACACCACTGCTTTCGAAGCTTGGCTGTTTCCTAAGGCTGGAGTGCTGCCATGTTTATCAAAGAAACTAGAAAAATGACTTAACCCAGGGTTGCCTTAGAGGCCAGATAGCACAACAGAAAAGAGGGTGAGACACTATGGAGCAGTCCGTGGTGGGGGCTGTGGCCAAACAGCAGGATAGGCACCGAGCCACTCAACTGCTCCTGGCCATCACCAGGCAGGATGTTAGGACCAGCTATGTCTACCCAACTTCAGACCTTTTTAAGGAAGAAACTGAAAACTCAGATGTCCGGGAAATCTGATATTGGAAGCGGCCATTACTAAATGGGAGCACCCTTGGGTGACTTGCTCAACCCTTGGGCTCAGTTTCCCCATCTGCACATTAAAGATTGTAACAATATCTGTTTCTTAGGGTTGTTGGGGGAGTTAAATGACTTAACCTGTACAAAGTGCTTAGAAAGTTACCCATCCCAAGGTGAGCCCTGAGTGTTAATCATCAATCAGTCAACCCCTCCCAGAGGCTACCCAGAAGGACCACTACCTGACCTCAAGAAGCTTCCTCAGGATAGGGCTTAGGTATCCACTAGCTTTGTTCGCCTGACCACAGGCATGACAGTGGGCAGGAGCAGTGTTTTCTGAACGCATGGATCAATCATACAATAATTACTGAATAGTTAGGATCCACGAAGCCCCCTTTGCATCACCAGCCCAGACCCACCCAATCTGAAAGAACCTGAGTGGGCCACACAGTAAGCCACACCCCTCCTCAGGCTGCCCCTCGGGGCATGGTCCCCAGAGCCTCTGACTTTATACTTCCGTGTTTGGAACTCCACTCTGGTTGGAGACTCGGGATATGGCAAGTGTGGGGAAGATGGAAACAGATGGCAGTCCCAGGGGTGACTCCTTGTAACTGCTGATCCGTCAGGAGTCCAGAAGCCACTCCTCCCTGCCCTGTCATTTGTTTACGAGTCTCCCTGCTGAGAAAAATCTCTGGGAGTTCTTTCAGTCCATATGCTCTTCTGGAAAGTTGGCCCCGTGTCAGAAGGAAGAAGTGAGAAATGCCAGTGGCGCCCTACCATGGGCATCTCACCTGGCCCCGGCTTGGGAACCTTTGTGAGACCAATTGTTACCTCAGCCATCCTGCCTGGGAGCCTTACGTTGAGGCAAAACCTCAAATCACCCTGCCGGTGAGGACATACAATAGCTGTTGGGACAACACAGAGCAGACTCCATGCTCCACAGTGTCCACAATCCTTACAGCCACCAGACAACAATCCTTTCAGTTGTGTATTAATATTCCCATCTCACCAAAGAGGAAAGCACTTCTCACAGAAGTGAGGAAACATGCCAAACACCGAACGGTGGAACTCAAGATTCAAAACATAGTTTCACCCCAAAGACAAGGCCCTTAATCACTTCATCATTTAACTTGTCAAAGAGATTCTCAGTGCTGTAGGAAAAACGTGTCCGTATTTACACGTGTCAGTCACACGGCCTCCCACAGACGGCGCGCTTAGCATCTTACGGAGTGCTTGCCGATACCCAGGCTTTCCTCCTCTGAACACCATTGGAAATCTGTCTACACTAGTCCCTTGAGCAGTTGATCATCTCCTGGGGGCTAAATGAGCTCCCTCAAAAAAAAAAAAAAAAAAAACTACAAGCCATCAGGGGCCTGGGTGACAGGATGAACCATTCTGCCATCACCCAACCTGACAAAGACTTGTTAAATGAGTTCTTAAACCCTTTCAGCTAGATGACAGGACAAAATGGCCTTTTAAAAATCTTCATGTTTTACTGAATTCTTGACTTCTCCACGAGCCCACCCTGACTAATCCATGTAATGCTCTAATCTGCTGGGCCCTGGGCACTTTCAGTGCCCTAACCCTACTCTTTTTCCAGAACCCTTATCAACTCCCAATATACTTCATAATTGACTAATTGATAGCTTATCATCTTTCTTACCCTCCTTGTGTACCCTTGTTAGACTGCACTACTCAAAGACAAGACTATTTGTTGGGTTTTTTAACCGATATATTCCCAGTGCCTACAATGGAGGCTGGCATGGGGAGGCACTCAGTAAATACTTCTACCACACTAAGTTGAAACGAAGGTTCTCCCTGTTTGATACATCAAATTCCTCCTCTTCAACTCACCAGCTCTAGTGCCATCTACTCCACACGTTGTTGTGAGAGAGCAAGGGCGAGAGACATGCGTGGGGCACGTGGCATAAGGCCTACCACAGGCTGAGCATTCAATGCCTCCTGCCTGTTCTTTAACCCAGAAAATGCAATCTGCGGTCTATTCTGTCCTGGCTTCACAGACGGAGCCACTGACTGCTACTCTTACCACGGGTCGAGCGGTTTCTGAGGTTGGGAAAGGCATTCTTCACTACGTGCAATTCTTCTTAGAAAGAGCCATTTATTCCACCAAGGGTGCCAAGCATTTCTTTCGACTGTAGACAGAAGCCTATAATGTTGACAAATGTCTGTAATCATCGCTAAACAAATACGGGAAGGGAGGGACTGGATGGAATCTCACGGGCTGCCTGAACATGGGACGTATCTACTTTAATTCCCAGGCCCCAAGGTCAATTCAGTCCTGGAGAAGCAGCCCTGGGCCTCCACTGATCCTTCTGTCTCAGTCCAAGTGAACAAGGAGGACTGTCCAAGTGATAGAGAAAATGTCTGTCGCATCAAGGACAGGCATATTCTTCCCATTGGGCTTTGCCAACACTGTGTTTTTACAAATGGTAGGTTTCCAGCAATGCTGCATGGAGCAAGTCGATGGGCGCCATTTTTCCAACAGTCATTTGTGCCCTTCATGTCACTTGTGTCACATTTTGGTAATTTTTACAATACTTCAGGCTTTTTCATTATTATTATAGTTGCTGGGATGATCAGTGATTATGACTCCTTGAAAATTCAAGTGGTTCATATTTTTTAGCGATAGTGTTTTTTAATTAGGGTCTGTACGTTGTTTTTAGACATAATGCTATTGCACACTTAATAGACTGTGGCTCAGTATCAACATTACAATTATATGCACTGGGGAACCTAAAAGAAATTCATACGACTTGTTCTATGGCAATATTTACTTTATTGCAGTGATCTGGAACTGAACCTACAATATGTCTAGTGTATGACTGAATTCACATTCTGATCTTCTCACAAGACCTTGATCTCCCAGAGGGTAAGGGCAGTGTCTCAACGCATCTTTAAATCCCCTGGCCCCAGCATGATGACTGGCCCAAAGCAGCACTCACTGGGATGAGGGAGGGAGTGCAGAGGAAGACGGAAGCAAGGAGGGAACCAGAATGGGAGAGAGTAAGGACATCTAGGGAGGACAGGTGGGAAAGAGACTGGGAGGAGACAGGAAGGAGGAGAAGAGGAAAGGAAAGGGAAGAGGACTGTGTGCATAGGGAAACTGCCATTTCAATAAAAAAACAAACAAAAACTTTGAAAAAGAAATGGAAATAGACTATGGTCTTTATGCTTTTATACTTTCCTACAGAAGTAAAGAGATAATCAACCTGGTAACACTGGATGCCTAAGGTGGGACTCACAGGGTTTGAGACTGGAGGGAGAGAGGAGAATGCCAGAACATTCCTTCACGTACTTCTGCGAGGCCTGACTTGCTCTGCTATGGGGACTGCATGACACAGCAGAGCCCTCCCACTGGCGCCACAGCACTGAGAAAAAAGAACATGGCAACTGTAGAGGGGCAAGGAGGCAAAGTAATTAGGGGATCCTGGGTAGTTCCAGTAGGCAAGGACTAGATCTCAAGGGGCAAGGGAACAGCAGCCAAACCAAGTAGAGCCTGAAAGAAACATGGCAGATATGGTGTGTTGCCGAGAAGGGAACAAGGAAGGCACTTTCTCCTGGGACCAGACTCAGGGATCGGCCATCAAATAGAGCAGGACAAAGGACTTCAGACAATCTGGGCTATTGAGCACCATCTTGATGCAAAATTAGCTAGTGAATGCTAGGAAAGAAACTCAAAGCCTTGTCCTGGCTATGAGGCTAAATATATGGAAAGGGATTACCACCCTTCCTTTTTCCTTCACCCCATAGAGTCAGTGACCCTTCTGGACTATTCCAGAAAAACCCGGATGAGTCACTCTTGAAGATGTGATCCTGCCAATATCCACAGTAGTTCCCACATGTTCGTGTCTACAAGCAAGGACATTCTCTTGCCCATCAGGTCTACCGCCCAGAGTCTATGCAATCAACAATCTGAAATCAGAGTTCTCATTCTACTAACTTAACAGCTGGGAGCCTAGGGGCAGTAAACTGGTCTGCTCAGATCTCCAGCTTCCCAACTGGGAAAACTGGGAAAGTTACAGTACAGAGCTCATAGAGTTCTGTCGACATTAAATTAGTTAATTCCATTGACACAGTGATTAGTACATAGGAAGCTCTCGCCAAAAGTTGTTTTTGTTTTTTTATTAAGGTAATGCTTCATATCCTGCTCACAATCACCCTGTGATCCAGGTGCTTACATTACTAGTTCCATTTTACAGATGAGAAAAATGTGCCTCAGTAGTAAAGTAAATTTCCCAAAGCTAAATAGCTAGTAAATGAATGGCAGAGCCAGAGTTTGAATCCCTATTGAAAGCTCATGTTCCCAACTCATAATTATACTCTGTCCAGGTCATCCCACTTCCTTCAGGACCTTGCTTTAATCTACTTTACCCCACACCTCTATTCCTATAGGCCTTTCTTCATTTCTTTTCCTCTCTCCAGATTCTGACCTACTCATACCTGAGGACACGAAGACATACTCTGAGCCAAAGGGCTCAGAAATGAAATGTAAAAAGGAGAAGAGGATCAAAAACCAGAACCCATTTGGGTTCTGTGCCTTCTAAAGCCAAATGCATACCTACCATCCAACCCGGTTCTTCCACACCTATGTAAACACACAAAAGAAATGCGTGTTTGTGGGGCGCCTGGGTGGCTCAGTGGGTTAAAGCCTCTGCCTTCAGCTCAGGTCATGATCCCAGAGTCCTGGGATCAAGCCCCGCATAGGGCTCTCTGCTCAGCAGGGAGCCTGCTTCCTCCTCTCTCTCTCTGCCTGCCTCCCTGCCTACTTGTGGTCTCTGTCTGTCAAATAAATAAATGAAATCTAAAAAAAAAAAAGAAAAGAAAAGAAATGCGTGTTTGTTTACCAGAATGCCCCCAGGAATAAATACAGAATTTTTACTGAAAATAACCCCAAACTATGAACTACCCAGACGCTCCTGAATAGAAAAATGAAGAAATCTATGATGATATACTCATACACTGGAATATTACACAAGTACTAATAAATGACTACAGAGACACACAACAAAATGGACAGATCTCACAAATATTACATTGAACAAGTTAAACCAGTCACGGAAGAGTATATTATATGGTTTTTACTTATTTGAAATTCAAGAGCAGGACAAAAATAAAGGTATGGTGCAGCAGAGACCTCTTCAGAAAGAGAGCACTGAGTGGGAAGACTGCACCAGGGAACCTGTGGGGTGCTTCTAGATCTCGATCTGGGTGACAGCTACTCAAGAATATGGAAGTTAAAAGGTCACAATGCTGTATTTAATATTAGTGCACTTTATGTATTTTATGTATTCTAGTGTTAAAAAAAAAGAATAAAAGGTAATAAAATTTCTAAATTCATTTCATGATAAATGAAATTAATAAATGCAGAGGTCTCCAGCATTCTGGGTCAGTAGCCAAGATGGCGGATATCGGTGCTATTCAAGGCAAAGTGCTGACTTGTCTCTTAGCTGAGACCTGAGACAACCTTGTTTGTGGAAATGGGAATGGTGTAGATCAGGACACAACCAATGGGGTCACAGCCAAATTCATCTGCTGCTCTCCGCATCTCTTGGCCCCAAAGCAAGCTCTCAGGCCTGCAGCGATCTGCAGCAAACACTGAACCAGCTCATCTGCAGCTGGCTTGTTTGTGCTTATCCTACATTGTGTTCTTCTCGAAGCCCTCAAAACGAATTCCTATTTCACATTTCCTGGCACATCTGGTAGGTTTCCGTTGGTATATTATGATACTCTGGTTCTCTGTCTTCCCCTGATCTGACCTAGAATGCATTCTTCCAAGATGTTGATTCCCTCTGATAACAAAGGTTTCAGAAAAAGGGGGTTGTTGGATTTTATTATTCATTTTATTATCAGGCACAGAATTACATCAAGCACCCACATCTTGTAGAAGATAAGGACAGCATGACAGTATGTCAAAACCCCTCTAGATTTCATTTTCGACAAGAGTGCCAAGACAATTAAATGAAGAAAGAACAATGTTTTCAACAAATGGTGCTGGGACAGTTTCATATCTACATTCAGAAAGGATGACATTGGAACCCTTCCTGACACCATACACAAAAGTTAACTCAAAATGTATCATAGATACAAATAGAAGACTTGAAACTGTAAAACTCTTGGGGCACTTGGCTGGCTCATTCAGAAGAGCATGCCCCTCTTGATCTTGGGGTTGTAAGTTTGAGACCCACACTGTGGGGTAGAGATTACTTAAATAAAAATGACTTTTAAAAAAACCATAAAACTCGGGGAGCCTGCTGGCTCAGTCAAGCATCTGCATTCAGCTCAGGTCATGACCCAGGGTCCTGGGATCAAGCCCTGCATCTGGCTCACTGCTCAGCAGAGAGCCTGCTTCTCCCTCTCCCTCTGCTGCTTGCACCCCTCCTCCCACCACTTGTCCTCTCTCACTCACTCAAACATTCTGACAAATGAATAAATAAAAACTTAATGGAGTGCCTGGGTGGCTCAGTGGGTTAAAGCCTCTGCCTCCGGCTCAGGTAATGATCTCAGGGTCCTGGGATCGAGCCCCACATCGGACTCTCTGATCAGCAGGGAGCCTGCTTCCCCTTCTCTCTCTCTGCCTGCCTCTCTGCCTACTTGTGATCTTTGTCAAATAAATAAATAAAATATTTTAAATAAATAAATAAATAAAACCTTTTTAAAAAAAAAAACCTGAAAACTTTTAGATAGAGGAGTAAATCCTCATGGCTATGTGTTGGGCAAAGTCTTCTTAAGCATGATCCTAAAGCACAAACACAAAAGTAAGGTTACAGAAAGCTTTTGTAGTATGAATGAGACCATCATGAAAGTTAAAATATGCTTCCAAAGAATGGGAGAAGATATTTGCAAGTTAAAAATCATTATAGGACCTGTGTCCGTAACACATAAAGAACCGTTACAACTCAATCATAGAAATAACACAATTTAAAAATGGGGAGAGCATCTGAATAGATATTTCTCCAAAGAAAATACACAAATGGTCAATAAGCCCAAGAGAGGATGCTCAAGATCATTAACTACCAGGGAAAACACAGACCAAAACCACAGTGAGACGCCACTTCATACACTTGACATAATAATACATGTTGACAGTGATGTGAAAAAATTGGATCTTTCATGCATTGTTGGTGAGAATGTAAAATAACAGTGCACCTGCTTTGGAAAGCAGTCTGGCAATTCCTCAAAAAGTTAAACATAGAGTTGCCATGTGAACCAGCAATTCCACTCCCAAGTACATTCTCCCCACCAAAAAAATGAAAATCTATGTCCACACAATAACTTATACATAAATAATCACAGCCCCAAAGTGGAAAACAACCAAAATGTCTACCAACTGAATGGATAAACAAAATGTCTATCTATATTATGGACTACTGTTTGGCCATCAAAAGGAAGGAAGTACTGATACATGCCACGACATGGAAGAATGTCATCAATATCATGCTAAGTGAAAGAAGCTCTCCACAAAGGATCGCGTGTTGTAGATTCCATTTATATGAAATATCCAGAATAAGCAAATCTATACAGACAGAGTTGACCTGTATCACCTAGGGCTGAGGTTTAAGGGAGTCCTCAGGAACAGGTACAGGCTTTATCTGTGAGATGATGACAATGTTACGTGAGATTTGGCTGATGGTTACACAGTTCCGTGCATATATGGAAACTAATGAACTATAAACTTTAAGTGGGCAAACAGTATGATATTTGAATTATATCTCCACAGAGCTGTTATATATATTTTTAAAAGAAAGAAATTAGGAAAAGGGAGAAGAAATGATTATGACATTAAATAATAAAAAGAAAAATAAAAAACCCTGTAGGCTACTGGGGTGTATGAGCAGAGGATGATGACTTCAGTGTGTGGGGCAAGGACCTAGTGCTGCCTCTACCTCTCTGATCTGACTAATTCAGTGATCTTGGGAAATGCACCTCTCCTCTGGGTCTGATTCTGAAATGAACAAGTGAGTCTCATTTCTCCTCTATCTCTATTCTTTCCTCGTTCTTAAAAATGCATTACAGATTAGCAATCCTAGTGTGTAACATAAGGAGGAGGAAGAAAAAAATGAAGACTAAGAGTAACTAAAAACTGATGGAGTTCATACTTCGTGCCATTGTCTTACAGTATTAGTCCATTCAATTAACGCCCTGAGATACATAATAATATTCCCACTCCACAGATGAAGTGCATCAGGGAGAGGATAAGACACCTTACCCTTCAAGGATATTATGAAGGGAAATTCCAGGAAATCAACTGTGGAATGGACATAGAAAGGACCCACATCTGACTTAGAGCAGGATGGAAAATAACAAGAGAGGACTCCAAGAATTGCTTTTAAAAAAGGAACTGATGGATTCTCTGATTGTATGGCTATGTTGGGGATTTTTTTTTTTTTTTTTTTTTTTTTTTAAGTTTTGCTGGAAAGTTTGGGGTCTTTGGCAATGGGCACAAAAAAAAATTAAGCAACAGAAATACAAAACCTAGTAGCATTAGTGTCAAAGAAAGCAATACGATTATAGTATACTATGTGACTCTGCTATGAATGTTTATCCAGAAATGCTTATATGCTGACACTGATAATGTAGAAATTAAGAAGACAGAGGAAAGAAAATGAGCTTTAAGTGGAGTGAGAAAATTAAATCCTCAAATTCCTTACTAGGGACAAGAACAGGTAATGGTAGATAATGCCCATATTTAAATAGCAAGAAATAGAAACACAAACATAATTTCTAAATCTGGAGGGAAGTATGAGAAGAAACAGCTTATAGAGTTAAATATGGTCCCTCTAAGGGGCCCTATCAAAGGGTGGGGAAGGTGATGGTGGGAACTCATACGTTTTTTATAAATCAAAATACTTTTTGAACTTCTTAAAATTATCTACATGTATTACTTTTGACTCTCTAATAAAAATTAAAACCAAACAAAAAGTCTTATCCAAGTTTGAGCTGGGATTCAAATGCTGGTCAAAGTCCAAAATCCAAGCCATGATCAACATATTCTGTGATCTCACCTATGGGACCTTGGCCCCCATGGAATTTATATAAAATGCTCTTGGAGAAGTCTTAGAAAACAGCTTTACATGTTAAGGCATTTTTGACATAGTCACTGATAAGAGGTCATTCATTCCAGAAGAGATAGAACCCGCAGCTCAACTCCTACCAACACTTAACTGGGATGAGTAACACTAGTAATTAAGGCAGAGCCAGAAACACTGGCAGTGTCTCTGTAAGTATCAGTAGCTTTCAAAATCCTGCAGATATTTTAATGTGTTTTTCTCTACTTCCACCCATGGGGACCGGTTCCCCAGGGACCACCTCAGCTGGTATCTACCTGGAGAGTACAACACATGCTTGGACAAAGTGCCTTAGCCATCAGGCATGGAATGAGTAAGGTGGAGAAATATTTTCCCAGCAAACAGTCACCTGGATTGTTCCGTTAACTAATCTTCAGAAGCATTCTGGTCATGAGAAAAAAACCTGAAAACTTGCAAGAATAGCACAGCCCATACCAAAGCAGGACCATGGTACATCACAAAGCCACTCCAGCTCTGGATGAAATCTTTAACCTACTAGAACCTTCTGACTTCATGTCAACAGTTTGGATGCGAGACTGTCGATCCATCCTTCAGCTGCCCAAAATAAAGAAAAAATAATCATTCTCTCTAGTCCTCAAACAAGTGTTTATTATACCCTAAGATTAAAAGGAAGAAATACAAGTAAAGGACAAATCAGACCAGAGACAAAATGGATAGGTTTCCTCCCATGATTGCATATTACATTTGGGACAGGTTAAATATCGCACTTTGCTTCAAGGTTGTCAGCCTGTTTACAAATAGCTCAGGGTCCTGCTCCTCATCACAGCCCAAAGAAAGGCTGCCTGGATTGATTTAATGACCAGCTCTGACCAGAACCTGCCTCCAACTCATCTAGGTAACAGATGGGCGGCGGAGGGAGGAACAAGAGGTGGGAATGTTTGTTTGTTTGTCCCCCACCCCCCTTGGCTCAGTTCCTCCTCCAAGCTTCATCATTCCCCCATCTGAGCAGCTTTCACCTGCTGCTGTTGCCAAAGCTCCTCCAGTTGGATGCTGGAGTGTTCAAGATCTACACAGATCTGGCTTTGAAATGGCTTCCATGCCATCAATCCACCTTAAAAAGGGGAAAAAAAAAAAAAAAAAAAAAAAAAAAACTCCTCGGTAAACAAGAGTATCCCCACCAGGCAGTCCCACAGCCTAATTGGGGGTGAGTCAGCTCGTCAATGCACTGGAGATTTTGGCTGAAACCTCACTGAACATTTCTCCACTTGTTGATGTTAAGCCAGAAATTAAGATGGAAACACAGGAAGAATAAAAGCGGTTTAAGTTCAGTGGGAGTTCTGGACTCAACAGCTAAACTTCCCCAAAGCAATCGCTCTGCATTTGCTTTAAGGACTGAGGAACAGCAGACCCACCTCCAACTAGAGCAGGCAGAATTTCAAGATAGGAGTAAAGGTTCTCTGCAGAGAGAAGTCACATCCAGTTCCATTAGGGAAGAGGTAGGTCTCCTTAGTGAGTAAACCCCAGCTTGTGATCATGCTATTACAGCCTGAATGATTATTGCAATGTACTAAGGGACCTCAGGCTCCAAGCTGCACATGTTCTAATAACGCTGGGCAACGAGACTTCCCATGTCCCCATCCCAGTTCCCCTCCATGCAGGCTATGTGTCCGCAGGCAAAGTTCTTACTCAGTGCTCAGAGTCATCTGTGAATTGGAAATGATCATGATTCCTACAACTTAGAGGGGAGTTAGAATGTTGGAAGGAGATAATAGGGGTAAAACCTAGTATATATAAAAACCAATATCATTTTATCGTTGTTATTATCACCTTATTCCCATTTTCCAGATAATGAAACTAGCCTTACATAAGACAAAGTGGTCCAGGGGTGCCTGGGTGGCTCAGTGGGTTAAAGCCTCTGCCTTCAGCTCAGGTCATGATCCCAGGGTCTTGGGATCGAGCCCCGCATTGGGAATCTCTGCTCAGCAGGGAGCCTGCTTCCCACCCCCCCAACTCTCTGCTTATTTGTAAGCTCCGTTTGTCAAACAAATAAATAAAATCTTAAAAAAAAAAAAGACGAAGTGGTCTGAAGTTACACAGCTAGTAAGAACTGGGTCTAATGGACTCCAGAGCTCTTATTACAGCCTCTCCTCTCCCCTAAATTCTCCCCCCTTATCATTCCTAAGGATCACTCCTATGTGAGATCAGCCACTGGCTTGTCAATGCAATAAAAAAGTCTTGGAAGAGAGATTAAAATTCCCTTTAAAACCCAGGTTGTAATCATAATAGTAGTAGTAGAAATTATTGCTTTTCTTGTTGTTGCCATCACTGTAGTAATGTTGTCAGTGACCTATGGCGTGCCACTATGGGCTACGGTGTGTATATTCGACACCTCTCACCTTCCCTGTTGGGAGAGACTGCCCATGTCACAATGAAGCAAAACATCAGGAATTTGGAAGCGGTAGCACAGAAAGCATTATGTGTTGGCAGGACAGTTATTACCAAGGAATACTACTGAACAGTCCCAAAACAAAGGTCTTTAAGACAGATGGGTGGAAGGACCAACATACCAAATGCCCGTGTCATCTAGGTAAGCATCACTCATCTCACTTTTGAGGAGTTGCTGAATGGCTGACCACCAGCACCGCGTGTCACAGGGAGACAGTCATTGTTAACACATCGCAGCGTTAAAGGCAGGGAAGAAATGGCCTTGATTTTTCTCCATTAGAGAAAATCATAGCAACGTTACTGCGCTGGGGGTAAAATTCAAGGAGTGGTAATCTCCCAGACGAAGAAAAAATAAAGGGTTTGAGACAGTACTCTTGGCCACGGACACATCTGAACAAAGCCACATCACTTTCAACTTCTACATTTTTATGGGAAAGGAAATGACTTTGGGTCTGATTTTTGCTCTTGTTCTGCACCTTACCTATGTAACAGCAAGGATTGAGTCTGGACTGAGTCTTATTCACGGCTCTACACTCAGTACGTAGAACAATGCCTGGCACATAATAAGTAGATAATAAATATTGGCTAAATGCATAAATCATTTATCTAAATCTCTTAACAGGCAAACACTAAGGGCTCAGTAAATAAATGGTGCCTGATTATCATTACTTTCTCTTTTTCTCTACAGAAAGATCAATCTACCTCTTTGGATCCCCACAATTTGCAAGTCTTAAATGCAAAGTTCATACTCAATAAGTACTTCATGAATAAACAAAGAGGGAAAATATATTTGCCACTATTTCACAAACAGATGCCTGTCATCATAAATGAGGACTTAAATCAAACTAAAATCATACACACAGATACAGAATCACACACAAACTGTGCAATTTACTGTGTATAGATTGAACATTTCCTTCCTAGAGAAGACAAAAGAATCTACCATAGAAAAGGTAATTAACCAGTGACTTTTTTTTTTAAACAACCTGGAAGCTCATCACTGTGATTCCTCTTTTCCACCCAGAAAGCACACACCTTGAGGGCAAAAACTGAAGAAGAAAGAAATCCAAGATTGCTACTTCCAGTTGGCCAGAAAAAAAGGTGAATGATAAGGATGAGATTTTAATTTTAAAGCTTATTACAGACTTGTTTTGAGAGGATGGCTAATAACATTTCAACTAAAAGGAGATGTTTCTCCCTTGCCAATTTTTCTGTTATTTACTCACCTGTGCTCCTACTTCATTAAAAAAAAAAAAAAAATTCCATAGCATTTTGTAACTCTAAACAATATCAAAGATTATCTAATGACCAAACTGTACATTTTACCAATGGAGAAGAAGCAGAGATGTGGCAATTTCATGAGAAAACAAAATTATGCTTGGCATATTCACTGTTCTTAAAACATAGTAAAATAAACACAAACTGACTTTAGATCTGGACAAGCCATTAACACTGTAAATATGTACAGTGTTGCCTCAGTTTCTACGTTACTATGTTTTCATACTCCAGCTTCCACTGCTCCTGCAACTTTGTATCTCTCCTGGGAATTCACATGTAAGACTGTCCTTCAGGAGCACCTGAGTGGCTCAGTCGGTTAAGAGTCTGCCTTTGGCTCGAGTCATGATCTCAGGATCCTGGGATGGAACCCCACGTTGGGCTCCATGCTGAGCGGGGAGTCTGCCTCTCCCTCTGTCTCTACCCCTGGCTCATGCTCTCCCCTCCCACACCTCTCTGTCAAATAAATAAATAAAATCTTAAAAAAAAAAAAAAAAAAGTCTTTCAGCAGGTGAAAGTCAGCCAGGGTTCCCAATTCCACATGTAGAATGTGGTAAAGACCAAAGCTTTACATCTATAGCAGTGGGTAAAAAACATGAATGCTCACCATCAGTAGTCCCCCAAATCAAGTAGGCCTGACCCAACCTGATGAACCCTGGTTTCTATGGCTGGAGTGACTCAACCAGAGCTCAAGGGTCTGTAGTCACAGCACACACTCTATGATATAAACACATATCTCATTTATTTTATTTTGTTAGTAGGCTCTGTGCCCAATGTGGGTCTTAAACTCCTGACTCTGAATCAAGAGTTGCATGATCGACTGATGGAGCCAACCAGGCACCCCTCATCTATGAAATTAAAGCCAGAGAGACCCTAAAACTTGTCCCCAGTCAACAAGCCACAGAGAGGACAATGACATCTCCCCAATTCCTCACTGGCATTTTCTCTGGTTCCCAGAAAGAAAGGAAGCAACACAAAATTCACATTTCCCTTACGAATGAGCAATCAAGGACAAAGGGGCAGCCATAGGATTTTAGAGTTTTAGGGAAGAAAGAGCCATTCAAGGTCATGTGCAATACCTTTCTGTGAGGTCCAGAGCAGTGAGCTCCTACTACTAAGCTCCTACTTCGTGCACTGAGGCTGTAACAATGACAAAGACAGAAACTGAACTTACACCAATGCAGTCTTCACTCTTTTTTTAAAAGGTTTTGTTTATTTATTTATTTGACAGACAGACATCACAAGTAGGCAGAGAGGCAGGCAGAGAGAGGAAGGGGAAGCAGGCTCCCTGCTGAGCAGAGAGCCGGATGCAGGGCTTGATCTCAGGACCCTGAGATCATGACCTGAGCCGAAGGCAGAGGCTTAACCGACTGAGCCACCCAGGGGCTCCCAGTCTTCACTATTAAAAGGCTAAAGTCACATTAAAGAATTATTCAAATACTGATGGCTGGTATGGAATCTTGAGGTGAAAAATGTACTGTATTTAAGTGGGTAGGAATGCTTTCAGTAAGCAAGAAGTAAGGGTAACACCCCTCATAAGAGGTTCTCCATATGGATACGCACATTTGGGAACATTTCAAATGTTGTGTATGCAGTAGAATATATTCAACCCAAAGAGTTTGATGACCGTGACTCCACCAACAAAAAAAGGATGTTTGGGGCAGTAGAGTCAACAGGAAAGCTTAAAAGTCAAGCTTCGACCTTTTGGTGACCAAAAGAGGGAGGGAGAAACTGGAGTGAGATCTTAGAGGAAATTTTTAAAGAACAAGACGGAAGTCAAATGAGGAAGGATTAGAGTAGAGAATATGCAAAGTGTTCCCCCACAGGATATGTTTTACGCTGAGATCTAAACTATGACTAGGACTCGGGTAGGTGGGTTGAGGAGGATGTGAGCCAGAAAAGCTGTGGATCCTCCCAGGAGTAAGGAACAGCAGGCTTATGTCAAACTGAAGTCGAGATTACGAATAACGAGCACACTGTAGGCGTCTAATAGTTGTGAAAGAAACCAATTTTTAGTTTCCTTCAACCCTTCTTCTTTCACCACTATGTTCCACATATAGCAGCCTGATGCTGCCTGGCAGATGTGTCAATTCCTCCCAAATACCATTCCAAACAGTCTCCCAGGAAGCAACACACAGAAATTTTAAATCACTCTCTTGTCTTAAAGGACACAAGATGATCTCAGGGTAGAAACTGCACAGAAGGATTTAGGGAACATGGGTTTTAATGCCAGTTTTGTTGTTAATTTACCAGGTGGCCTTTGGCAAGTTGATAAACAACCCTCTGTCTTCACTTCTCTGTCTATAAAATGATTATCCAGAATGACCCTGTTTTGTAAAGACGCTGGCATTTTATGAGATCTGCCGGGATGTACCAATGAATCTGCTTTAAAGTGATTCAGCAATACACTTAATTAAAAAAAACTGTTTAAAACTACTTAAAAGTTGCTTGATCTGTTGATGTAGTAGAATTTTATTCCAAGAGGTCATGTCTTTTTTTTTCCTAAGTAGTTCAAAACCTCTGCTAGATCATTTACATTAATTGGAAAAATACTATACGGCCCAATTCTCAAGTCGTGCAACAACTGAAAACTTGAAAGCAACATACTACTGGCCCAGGGGGGTCATGAACTCCAGACTACAATGGTAACAAGAGAAACAGAGAGATATTCTTTGGAAATGGAAGACTGCACTTAGAAACTGTCCTCCACGACCTTACCAGCTAAGTTGCATAACTATGGGCCTTAACCATTCCAAGACACACCTTCCCCATGTAGAAAATGGAGATTGAGACTGCCTTAGATGACAGCTGTTGGAGACAATTTCCTGATATATTAACAAAACTTAGCCCAGTACATGGCTCATCCCAGATGTTCAACAAGTGGTAACTGACTTAACCTTAGAAATGAAAACAAGGTATCCTACCTTAAGAACCTATGACTATTGATTCAGTACCCACCATATGCATAGATCTCACTGTGCCAGGAACCATAGTCAAGACAAAGAATAATAGTCAAAACCCCCAACATGTATTAACTCATTTAAGTCTCCCAATACCCATATGAGTATTATTATTTTCTCCCATTTTATAAATGGAGAAATTATTGAGAGGGTCATTTACCTAAAGGAACATCTAGTGAACCCAGGCAGTCAAGGCCCAGAGCCTGTGCTCTTGAACATTATGCTATAATGGCCCTCCATAGAAAAAAGGAGGCCCTCTGTATTGTTGAGCATGAGAACACTATAATCAAAGTAATTTCTTGGGAAAATTATTTTGATCCTATTAACAAAACTACTTAAAAGGAGGAGACTAAAATCAGAAACCAGATAAACCCAATAGAGAAATCCAGAAGAAAGGGAAAGTAAGAGCAAAGAAAATAAACATGAGTAGTACCAATCTTTCCTAAAGCTCACCAGATTCAGACACATAATGTAAAACATCTGGGGAAATCAAGTCTAGCTATTTTCTGGGAAAGCTGAGTCCTTTGACCAAGCTATAATCAAGAGTGTTCTATTATCAAGCTTCTTCCAAAAACCCAGAAGAAGTGGAGGAGGGAATAAAGCTGTTCTTCTTGGCCAATGGCTGTGAAAAGCCATTGAACAGTATGAACGTGAGGTTGTCGCTAAGGCGTACTAAAAAATTCAGAAGCACCCAAAATCTAACCCAGGGGGTCTGGTTGCGATTCTAGGAAGTTAGGATCAGCATGTAAGAAGCTCATTTCACATTTGTAGTACAACTCATTAAATGATTATACTGAGCCTTAACAAAGTCTAAGTATACAGGAGAAGGTGTTTTCAAATTTATGGTGGAGGGCCTCAGCTTCTGACATCTGAATTCACACAGGTACTTTTTCTATCAAGTGAGGTAGGTGACAGAGGAAGCTCAAAATTCTTTTCTCACCTAAATAGACAGTGGTCAAAAGTCATGAGGGTCTCTGGAAACTAAGCAAAGGAAAGTGCCAGAGGTTAGCAGTACCCATCCAGGCAATGGCAAGAGGAGGTCATGTTTCAATAGTGGATCATACAGCTAACCCATCCCATTCACCAAGGAAACTTCTGCTTGAGAAAATCGGGATTTCCTCCACTGGCTTGCCAACAAAAAATGAATGCAATAAAACGCTGCAATGTAGTAGAATGTTGTAGTCAACCTGATGGTTGACGTTTATTGGTGTTGTTGTTGTTGTTGTTTAAATAAATCCGTAGATGATCATTCTAATTTGTGTGTTGTTCTCTGTGAGATGAATTAATGTGAGTTTGCTCCTGGCACTTAGGTAAATACCCTTGGAGGCTCTATGGCTGTTGTAGAAGATTCCCTTCAACCATCATGAGGTGTACATTTCAGACAGGTTTTGTTAAGCAACAGAAACCAACTCTAGCTAACTTAACAGAACAGGAAGTTTATTATGTGGCTACAAAATAAAAAGAAAAACCTGAAGAAACAGCCTTAGAAAGGACAGTAGCCAAAATCTCTCTAAAGATGAAGGCACCAGGAGCTACCAGTCCTTTCTCACCTCTTCGGGAACAGTTTTGACATCACTGGGTTCCATGTTCAGCTTCAGGAAGGGCATGTCTGATGGGCTTAATTAAATTACATGTTCTCCTACTGCTAGACACAGGAACTTGGCTGACCAGCCCATTAAGACTGAAAGATATTAAGCTGTGTAAGTTATTTATATTTTTGGATATTAACCCTTGATTAGATGTAAGATTTGAAGATATCTTCTCCTGCTAAGTAAGTTGCCTTCTCATTCTGTTGACGGTTTCCTTCACCATGCAAAAGCTTTCTAGTCTGACATAATCCCATTTGTTTAGCCAAGTGCAATATTATTTACCATAGCCAAGATATGGAAGCAACCTAAGTCCAACAACAGACGAATGGATCAAGAAAATGTGATATACACAATAGAGTATGACTCAGCCATAAAAAGGAATGAAAATCTTGCCATTTGTGACAATAAAGAGGGACCCAGAGTATATTATGCTATGGGAAATAAATCAGACAGAGAAAGGCAAATGCCACATGATTTTACTTACATGTGGAATCTAAAAACAAAACAAAACTCATAAATAACACAGGACAGAGGGGGAGGAGTTTGGGGCAGGCAAAAAATGGTAAAGAAGATTAAGAGACACAAACAGTTATAAAATAAATAAGTTATGGGGATATAATGCAGAGCATAGGGAATATAGCCAATAATATTGTAATAACTTCATACAGTGACAGATGGTGACCAGACTTCTATAGGGATCAGTTTGTAAGGTAGAAAGACATCAAATCTCTATGATATATACCTGAAACTAATAGACTACTCTAAGACAACTGTCCTTGTTGTCTTTAAAAAAAGGGGGGGGGGGGGGGGGAGGGGAGTTTTTCAGTTGGGGAAAAAAAAGGGGGGGGGGGGGGGGGGGGGGGGGAAAAAAGGAGAAAAAAAAAAAAAAAAAAAAGGAAGAGAAAGAAAGGGAAAATGAGAAGAGACAATATGCGCTGAGCCCCTCCAGGCAGAAAACATACCAGTGCATCTCAGAAGCAATCTGGTAGCCCACAACAGCAAATTACAGAACCCTTCCCAATTTCTTTAACATCCCAGTCATTTAGTGGGTGGAGCTCCAAGAAAAAGGCTGAAGTCCAGGTCTAGAAATGAACTCTCATGAGAAGAGCACAGTTAAAATGCAGATAGGGGCTCCTGAGTGGCTCAGTTGGTAAAGCATCTGCCTTCAGGCTCATGTTATGATCTCAGGGTCCTCGGATTGAGCCCCTTTTTGGGCTCCCTGCTCAGAGGGGAGCCTGCTTCTCCCTCTCCCTCTGCTGCTTCCCCTGCTTGTGCTCTCTCTCTGTGTCAAATGAATAAATAAAATCTTCTTAAAAATTAAAAAAAAAATGTATATATTAAAAATGAGCCAAAAGATCTCCAGAAACCATTTACAAGAAAAGATTTCAAGTACTTCACTACACAATCTTCATTGTACTTGCATTTTATGTTACCTAAAGAAGTTGCAGACAGTGTTCCAAAAAACACACTCATGCAGAAGATGCACTAGCAACCTCTTGCCTAAAAGAAGTAAAATCAAGTGATTGTGAAATGTGGACCTCAGGAATGGAGAGTATCTCTTTTACAAGTGGGTTGAGTCATAGCAAGGAAGAACTTAATACATGTTAGACAAATAATTCTCTGCAACAATTATAACAAAGACTCCATTTTGGAATTCCACTGAAACTGGCAATTTGCTCTAAGACTCTATTTCTGAAAGACCACCCAGTTTAAGTGGAATGTGTCAACTACCAAATTACTAATATTCACACTTTACAAAGGTATTCCTTGAGAGTTGTTCCTTTTAACACTAGCATCAGAATATCCAGTTGTGGGACAAATGACACACTCCAGGACTGCCACTGTTTAACCCTCTCCCTGTCTCCCACCATCAGGCAGAACAAGAAAGGATACCTGTGCCACACACAATAACATGGGTTTGTGTTGGGTTTTGGGTACACATGATGGGCATTGGGGAAAAGTGACCCCCCAAAATAAACTGGTAGGACCAATACATTTTCTTTCTTTTTTTTTAAGATTTTATTTATTTATTTGATAGAGATCACAAGTAGGCAGAGATAAGGGGAAGGGGAAGGCTCAAGGCCGAGCAGAGAGCCCAATGTGGGGCTTGATCCCAGGACCCCGAGATAATGACCTGAGCTGAAGTCAGAGGCTTAACCCACTGAGCAACCCAGGAACCCCCATTTTCTGTTCAACATGAAAAAGTAAGCTTTTCGGGACGCCTGGGTGGCTCAGTTGGTTAAGCAGCTGCCTTCGGCTCAGGTCATGATCCCAGCGTCCTGGGATCGAGTCCCACATCGGGCTCCTTGCTCAGCGGGGAGCCTGCTTCTCCCTCTGCCTCTTCCTGCCATTCTGTCTGCCTGTACTCGCTCTCTCTCCCTCTCTCTCTGACAAATAAATAAAATCTTAAAAAAAAAAAAAAAGTAAGCTTTTCAGTCTGAATTCCCCAGTCTACCAAAAAAAGGAAGAAGAAAAGAATTCTTCCAACATTGTGCCCTAAAAAGGCAAAGAGAGAGAGAGAGAGAGAGACAGAGAGACAGAGAGAAAGAGAGATTCTAGGAGAAAAGAAAGATAGAACGAGAATGAAAAGAGGAGGACAGAGAAAAGACACAAACCAAACATTATATTAAAGAGCTCTAAAGTTGATGGTCAACTAATGTGATCCGGACTTCACAATGTAACAGAAAAAAATACATGCCCAAGTTAAGCCACGGATACCTCTCCTCACTGCCCTGCCATCTGCTGCCTATCCTTAGATACAACAGGGAGCTATTTCATGTGTATGGTGAACATCATTCCCTATCAAATCTAGATCATGTGGGGAAAAAATTCAGACTATGAGTTAAAATCCATGGGACAAATGTTCATACAACTATAGGTGGCGCAGGTAGGTGCATGTAAGCATTTACACATAGACATTCATCTCTATAATGTTATTTAAAAATCAAGTGTACGGTATCATAGTTTTGTGTAGATTTTCTAACTATAGCGAACAAGTTAGATAAGTTAAAGCAAAAATAACTTAACAAGGATAATGTGCCAGACCTTCAAAAAAGGTTAGAACTGTAATGGGCCAAACTTCCATTACATTGAGAAATGAACTATCATATTCCCATCTCCCTATTTTACCAAGTTTCATTACCAAATAAAATCTTACTTCACACCTTTTCTGCAGAGAATATCCATAGGTAAAGGACCCATTATTAGCAAAAATCACATGACATGATGAACTTTTTGCCGATCAAACTGCATTAATCCACAAAAACAAGGAAAATATTTGAATGGAAAGCGACTCCTTTCAACTTGAATTTGGTACCTCCATGGGGCTTTCACTTCATCTCAAAGAAACATTTATGTCTCAAGCTTCCTTTTAAGTGAAATGATAGTTATACTCTCCAGCAAAGACTGAATTGCCTCCTAAAACACATCCTCCCCTTCCTCCAAATTCTCGTACTGAGCATTTGGTCCCCCCTGATTACAGCCCTGCATCTGGTCATGGCCACAGGAATGAGGTCTGGCTAATGAGATGTGAGCAGAAGTGACGTATGTCACTTCCAAGATATGTCTGTGAAGACAGCAGACCTGCCCACCCCTCGTCCCTTTCCCACTAACACAAATGCCAAGGAAAACAGCATCATAGCGGAGCAGTCATCAAGGTGGAATGTGAGTTCCCATCCCCTGGGAGCCACATTAGCCCCAGACTATTCTAGGGCTAGATTGTTATAAAAGACGGAAATGAACTCGTTTGATAGGGAAGCCACTGTGACTTGGTGGCATCTGTTAATGTGTTTTGATGATACACAGAGAACTCGGATATAGTTGAACTAGTCGGCTACTTAATTTCTCCAGCCTGATCTTCTGCACCTCTTAATCCAAAACCATTTCAGAACAGGAATAGGCTGCTTGTCACTTTAGGAAAACAGAACACCTGGTTAACATCAAGGGCTTCTGGGTCAGCACATTAAGTACCAGGTGTGGTTCTAGTAAGATGGTGATAAAGGATAGTCTAATGTGAAGGCAAGATTTTCAGACAGAAGTAAAATAAACACATCTGCCATCTAGGTTAAAAAAGTTCAAAGATCATATGCAAATTTTATATGTGTAGAAAAACTGAAAAAATATGTCTCAAATTGGCTGCCTCTGGAGGATTGGAATTTGGGGGTTAAGGAGAGAGGAAGATCACAAAGAAAATGCAGTTTTCTTCCCAACTCTTGACTTCAGCTCAGGTCATCTCAGGGTCGTGGGTTGGAGCCCCAGTGGGCTCCACGCTCAGCGGGGAGTCTGCTTGTCCCTCTCCCTCTGCCCCAATTCCCCCTCCCCACCCCTCCCTTCCTTGCATACGCCCACATGTGCACAAACACACACACACACATACATTCACACACTCTCTCTCTCACTCAAATAAAAAAGTAAATAAAATCCAAAAAGAAAAAAGAAAAAAAACCTACAAAAATAAAGTATATTACAACACTTTAAGTTACATTGGAACAAAAAAAGGCAAGGGCAGAGGGAAGGCAATGGAATCACCATTCACGAATCAAACTATAGCCTTCTGAATTCAATGATGCAAACTCATAAAACTGTAACCTCTACCACATCTAAAAACTGACAGCACACCACAAACCTGAAATTTATTTCTTCAACTTCCTTGCCTTTGAAAGGATAAAACAGTTGCTCTTAGAAATAGTAAACAGAGGGGTGCCTGGGTGGCTCAGTGGGTTAAGCCTCTGCCTTCAGCTCGGGTTATGATCTCAGGGTCCTGAGATCGAGCCCCACATCGGGCTCTCTGCTCAGCAGGGAGCCTGCTTCCCCACCCCCACCCCTACTGCCTGCTGCTCTGCCTACTTTTGATCTCTCTCTCTGTCAAATAAATAAATAAAATCTTTAAAAAATGAAATAATAAACAGAGAAAGAGAAAATTAATGAAACATTAAAGAGACAGAAAAATAAACCTCCTATGTCTGGTTAAGACATTAATAAACTCATCATCCCAGGCCACCACCGGCATCTGAGGCCCAGCATCTTCCAACGGGATGTTTTGGGCAGTTCATCTTTGAGCCTCAGTCAATGTCTGAAGGCTACTGAGACCTCCTGAGGAAGTGGTAGGGAGCCTGTTAGCAGACTTAGGCAGTGAAACGTCATTCACTGCCAAGTACTTATTCCTGCCTAAGAAGAGCACAGCTACACTACATGAAAGATAAGGCACCTCCCACATTAACGTCACATATACTGAAAGTCAGCACATATTAGAGCCTGTATAATACAATGCTAATAACTAACTCTATCACTCAGGCCACGAATGGTTCTGTAGAGCATCTTGTATTTTATGGAGAACATGCATCAACCGAGCACATCTTTAAATCAGCAACACGCAATTTTTATAAAAGGTACCCAGTTAATTAGTTAAATGACATTCTCATGACTGTAAAAACAAGTCCCACTACCCGGTCTCATGGGAAAAGAAAAGCCTCGTAACTGTGTGTGAAGAGTCCACTTTAAGCTTCCTTGGGAAAAAGTACTCCTCATCTTTATGGGACTTGTCATCGAAAGAGTCATGGAAGCCTCTAGAAGCCATCTCAACGATTTTACAAAAGCCCCAGGTATCTGAACAGAGGTGGAGAAATGAAAAACTCTTATCTTTCATTTCTACAGCCGGAACCAAGGGAAGCGTTGACCATATATAGCAGGAACTGAGTAAATGTCTAATGCAAGCAATGAAAGTATTCAAGAGACTCATTACAACCCTCAAGGTCCAAATGAACTTTTATGAGGCTATGTTGAGAAGAAGAAAAAAAAATGGATGTACATTGTGAGTTACTATGGGCAGAAGTTAAGAAAATAAAATTATTCAAGTAGTAAATGGGAAAATGAAGTTTATGAGATCAGTTTTAGAAACCACAAACCAGACCACTGATTCACAACAGTCTTAAATCCATACACACATGCAGGTAATAAATTTTAAAACGCTAAAACGATATTCTTGATGATTAAAAAAAAAAACACCTCAAAAATTAAATACCCCATCTAAAAGAAATAAGAAGGCATAGAGATTGTCCAAGAGATGCTCAAGATATTTCAATCTAAAGCTCCCATAAACTGTGGGTCACAAAATCTGATAGAACACAGTTATTCCAAGGGGTGTGAGATTTTATTTGTATACCAAGAATTATTTGTACATTAAAAAATAATGCAATTAAGAATTAGACACACATATAGATACATACACACACATACACACACACACATAACATAGACAAAGCATTACCAGATTCACAGTTGTTTTCCCAAACTAACAGATCCTGAGAGTACAAGTAATATTAACTAAAATTGGGTGTCTGAAATATTTTGAAATATAGACTCTGAAAGACTGTGAACCACCACCTTATCCAGAGTGGTCTTTCAGCTGACCTAGATAATACAACGGCTGATAGATGGAGACAGTGATTAAATTATCCCTAGGTCAGAGTAAGATGGCTGAATTAACTTACCATGGCCACCATCATCTAATATGTATGGGAAAACGTGTGAGAGCAGAAGAGAAAGATCCATCAATTTAAAAAGGCAAGAACACTGTTTGGTTGCTAGTGATCTTAGAAGTCCAGTGGGTGCTACAGGTTTAGGATCAGCACAGACCTTCCTCTTCTGGGCTTAGCAATACACTCATTATTTGCAGTCCAGGGTCATAATTCTCTGACCTCTTAGCTATTCAGCTACCCAATGGGCCATAGTGATGACTACTCTTGCATACCATTAGTGACTTCCTGCACATTCTAAACTTATGCCAAACAACTTTTAAACATATATGACGCAGAGGAGTAACACCACGGGCCAAGAAAAACCACAGGTGGACTCACCATTTTTGTGTATATTGGCCTGGAATTCACAAGATAGGTGACATTCTATTTCCATATGATGAAGGAGCATATTATTTAAAAGTCATTCCACAGCAAATTTTGGAATACCAGCTTTCTGAATTTCATCCTGTTTAAGTGAGTACATAAAACGCTGTTGTGAATAACAAGTCGGTGAGCCAGATACCTACCACAAAAGCTACCCATGAGCTAGGACTTCAGATACGAAGTTGAGAAAGGTGTCTTTAGGGATGAAACAGCAACATGCTGTCAATGCCAGCACACACATAAAACAAGGGGACAATTACAGTTGCCTGAACTAAGAAAGTAATTAAGATTTGCGCTACAAAGATGTTCATGGACATTTTTTAAAACCTCGATGTTCAATAATATAGGATTGTTCAAATAATATATGAAATAATCCACAGAATAAAGTCCTACATAACTATAAAAACTATGATGTAGAGTATTAAATATTGGCAGGAAAGATGGTCATGAATTATAAAATAAAAAAGCAATCTGGAACACAGTACCTAAGGAATGAATCCATTTTTGTTTCAAAGTAAATGAACCTATGTTAATCGGTGCTCATTACACATAGATTTAAAAACACTAAAAAGAAATGTTTTGCCATACTAGCATTTCTCAACGTCAACTCCAGGGAATACTAGCTTGCTGGCACCTTAATAAAGGCTAAAATGGGGAAGAGAGACAGGGCTAGAAGCTCCCTGGTCAGATGCTAGCTAATGCGTATTTAGGCTTTCTAGAACATACGCAGCATTTGTCAAAAACTGTTCTCCAACAGAATTCTTCTGAGGAACATCCTGATAGGATAATAATAAAGAGCATGCTTTCGTAAATGCTGAAGGAAAAGTTTCACACTGATCTTTACTGAGTGTTAAAATACAAGATAATTGTAGTTTTGTCAATCAACTTCTATCACTTTTGTAATAAGAAAATATAAGGCACGTTATTTTTTAAAATGACTGCAAAAACTTGTGAATCATCATCCAAAACAAAACTGTAAGACTGGTTAATTGCTAACTTGCAATAAAACCTTACTAGAAGAATGAACACATTGCCATTAAAGAATCTTTCATTACCCATTTCCTAGCAATACACTGTCAATAAAACAATACAATTTTGAATAATTTAAACTATCCCATTCACATTTTTTTTTTTTAAGATTTATTTATTTATTTCAGAGAGACAGGCAGAGCGTATGGAGGTGGGGGGCAGGGAGCAGAGGGAAAGGGGAAGCAGTCTCCCCACCGAGCAGGTTGTGGACATATAAATATGAAGGAAGCCATATCTACTTTCAAAGAACTCATAGTCTTTGGGCAGGGGTGTAGAGAAGGAGACATACTTTTAAAAAGATAGGTGTGGTGCATAATGGAGGCATAGAAAGGGTGCCTAACCTAGGGGAAAGGGGATGCAGGAGGATTTGGAACAAGTTGTCAGGTAAGGCTTCCTAGAGGAGATGCCGTCAAAAATCTGAGCAGAATGTCAGTCTACGGGCATCTGTCCACAGGGGCTCAGCACGAGGATGTCTGCACACGTACAAAGAAGTTCACTGCAGTTCTCCTTAGAAAAGACAAATGTGGAAGCCGCTTTACAGCCTTCAACAGGTTGTAATCCTAGTGCCCAACTCATGTTGTTCACAGAAGAAATTAGTAACAAAAGTCGGCAACATGAGGTCAGGCCCCAGCCCCCACGGACATTGGAAACACGCTATCTGCCCTCTGAAACACACAAACACAAACACACACGTAAGCACACACATGCATACATTCACGCACACCAGAAGGACAGCCTGTGCCTCAAAGTCACCAAATTTACATCTGAACGAGACCCAGCAGAGAGCCAAGGACTGATATCTGAGACCCAGCTGACCAAAGGACTTTCAAGAACCTTGCAACCTAACACTAGATACAACCCAAACAGGAGTTTAAAGGACAAGCAGAGTCACCTAGCCAAGAACTGAGAGTTGAAGTAAGTACAAGACAATGGCCTACCCACTTACAGATGTTCACATTGAGGGCCACTGTGGTTCAAGAATGGGCCCAAGGTCCTTCATAGAGCTGGAACTGCACCCAGATCTGAGTTTTAGAACTACACCAGCAAGAAACACCACCTGAACGCCCACCGGATCTGTTGGTGGGTAGCTGAAGCACTACAAATAAACCTGGAATGAAAACAGAATGACATTCCATCTGTTAAGATGACAAGATCTATTACAACGCATTTGTAATTTTTAAACATTGATTGGTTCTTTAAAAAAATTAGGCAAATAATTATCATGACAAAAAATAATTTATTGAGCTCATACTCTAACTCTGGCAATATGACCTTAGCATCCTCCATCAGCCAACCATTGAACCTAGGCCATAGGGAAGTACAATCAATAACAACATTAAAACTCAAATTTTAAAACTTATAGAAAGATGAAGTAAAATAAACATCAGGCAAACCTAGGCCACTAGGGCATTACGAAGCAATAAATTAAAACGTGAAGAGGCAAATATTTGTATTATATATATTATGTATGTATGTACATAATATATATAATACCGATTTAACATTAGAGTTACTTTTCCTCATTAGGTAGCAGAAGACAACATGAGATACAATGTAACCAATGATCACAAAAGCAACCATGCTTCAAAGTATTCAACAACACATATACAGTCCTAGGAGGCTGAAAGACTGTGACACAAAACCATGTGGTTCCGGTTCAAATTTGTGACAAGTAACCAACCAATTATGACAAGATTATGGGAAACAATGAGATACACACACACACACACACACACACAGCATTCTAAATAGATTCCTTATATAGAAAACTCATTATAGTTACTCATTATATGGAAAACACGCTCTTTAATTAGAGTCACCAACACAGTTAGTCTCAGTCTAATTATCATATAACATACAACATGAAGACTGCCAGTCACAGCCAGATGGGCAGCCAGTGGTACACTCCCTCCGGATTCAGTGACCCTAACTACAAAGCTATTTTTCTTTAATTATCTTACTGGAAAAAAATCTCTATCCATGGTGCTTCCTAAGCCTCAAAAGGCTTGAGTAGTCGAGAGAAAACTCATTAACGTAGTTATGACAATCCATACTGCAGAAAAGAAAGGAAAAAGCATAACTTTTTCATGAAAAATAATGAGATTAAAATTAAAAGCAGAAACATTTTATTTAACTGGCTTATCAATATTTGTACACATTCCTTTTTTTTTTCAGGAATTGTTCAAGAACTACATAAATAAATTTACAGACCATAATGTAAAAGAACATACCTAAAACCTTACAATAAATATAATGACTACACCAGCTAAGTTTTGTGGGTTTTTTTCTTGAGTCTTAACTAATGGGCTTTACATGCCTCTTCTTAGTGTCTCCCAGAGAAGTCTAATCATAAGACATACCTAGGGTACTTAAAAATCAGGGAATCCCCAGAAATTTGGATTCTGTCAGTCTGGGATGGAGCCCAGTATTTTAAAAAATGCTTTAGGGTGATTCTTACAATCAGGCAAGTTGGAGAAATAGAGGGTTAGGGGGCACCTGGGTGGCTCAGTTGGTTAAGCGTCATGCCTTCCCCATGTAACCCATCAGAGGATACTAACAAAGCCCATTTGGGGGACAGCAAAGATTTAGTAACACACCATTAGTTTCTTAATGTCTGCCTCAGAGTATATAAGTCAAAGACAGTGGTAGAAGCCTGTAGCTCAGCTCTTAGTACGTAATATGAATTAAATAAGAATTCCCTCCTACCTCCCACTCTTCCACAACAATGCTTCTTCTACTGATGTCTTATACTAGAATTTTTATGCCTCCTTCTATCAACTGAAGCCAGAGCTTCCTGAATGTATACAATCTCAGTAAAATTTATAAAATAGGGGTGCCTGGATGGTTCAGTTGGTTAACTGTCTGCCTTCGGCTCAGGTCATGATCCCAGGGTCCTGAGATCGAGTCCCATATTGGGCTTCTTGCTCAGCGGGGAATCTGTTTCTCCCTCTCCATTTGTACCTTCTCCTTGTTCCTTCTCTCTCTCTCTCCCTCTCTCTCAAATAAATAAATAAATAAAATCTTTTATATATATATATATATATATAAATGTCTGGCAAATACTAGATAACAGATTCATTTTTAATTATTCTTTCATTTTTTTCATTTCATGAACATCACATTCAAACTTTGATATCCAAAAGCCCCACTAGTTTCTTGCCTAGAGAAAGGCACTTAAAATTTATTTCATTTATTCATTTAAAAATCATAATACAATGAACATAAGTCTCCATATATTCTCAGTTTCCAATAATACAGGTTAAAGGAAAATGATGACAACTGACACTTACTGAGTATCTCAGGAGTATTAAATCAGTATTTCACATAAGTTTAAGAGGGAGATACCATTGGCCCCATTTAAAGTTAAGGGGGGAAAAAAACCCACAGAAAAGTTAAATATCTTGCCCAAGGTCAGACAGCCATCAAACCTAGAAAGATAATTACTGTTTCATTTGAATCTCACAAAAAACTTGTTCTGCTTATCTACTGCTACATAACAAACATCCCAAAACATCATGGCTTAAGATAACAATACTAGATGTTCAAAGTTCTCACCACAAGAAAAAAAAAAATTCATCTATAGTAATGGATACTAATGAGACTTTATGTGGTAATGGTCTCACAATATACACAAATAGGAAATCATTACACTGTACACCTGAAACTAATACCATGTTCTATGTCAATTACCTGCCACCAGAAAAAAGAGAACAACGTAGGGTACCTGGCTGGCTCAGGCCTAGAGCATGCAACTCTTGATCTTGGAGTTGCAAGTTCAAGCCCCACATTGGGCGTAGCTCACTTTAAAAAAAAAAAGACAACAATAATTTTATCTTTCAAAATTTCTGTGAGTCAAGATTTTATATAGAACCTGATGGAAATGTCTTGTTTCTGCTCCTTGACACCTGGAGCCTCCTCTGGGAAAATGGAGGTTAACTCCACAGCTAGGGGCTAGGAAGGTCGGAACCTCAGCAAGCGTTGTCCACTGCAACACTCATGAACAGCTGGCATTCATGGTGGGTGCTTGAATTTCTCACCGCCTACCAGATGGATACCAGAATCAATGTCTCAAGACAAGCAAGTGGAAACTCTATCACGTTTGATGACCCCCATCTTGGCATTTCCACCATCAGCACAAACTCCCCTGACACAAAGAAAAGGTACACAGACACCACAACCCCCTACCCTCCCATAGAAGGAGGGTCCAAGTCATACTCTAAGAGGAATATGGTAGATAACACTGCAATTTCTGCCATAACCCCTAATACACATGAATATTAAGATTTCTAACAGTGAAAAAAAAAATGGAGTTTTAGAAATGTTATGTGAGTTGCCCAAAGTCACACAATTAGTAAACAACAGTACAAGAGGTTAAAACAGGCCCATGTGACTACCATTCAGTTGTGATTTCCATTACACCATACTAGTAAAACACACCACTGATACTTGACTGTTCTTTGGTGAAAGCTGGGACCCATATTATCTTTTAAGGTTTTGTTTGTTTGTTTTTTGAGTAATCTCTACACCCGGCTGAAGCTTGAATTTATGACCCTATGATCAAGAATCGCATACTCTGCAGACTGAACCAGCCAGGCACTGTCATGTTTGTTTGTTTGTTTGTTTGTTTTGAAAGGAAGGAAGGAAAGAAGGAAAGTAAATCATCCCATGAAAATTTTGCCAAAGGGAGAAAGAAAGAAAGAAAGAAAGAAAGAAAGAAAGAAAGAAAGAAAGAAAAAGAAAGAAAGAAAGAAAAGTAAATCATCCCATGAAAATTTTGCCAAAACAGTATCTCAACACGAATTATCAGATTTTGGAAAGGCAACAATCTTAACTGGAAATACTATTATAAAGTATTCTTAGCCTTAGCAATGATATTGAATGTTAGGGTTTGTTTTTGGGTTTTTTTGGCTGTTTTTTATTTGAGAATTAGTATAAGAAAAAAAAAAAAAAATACCAAGCGTATTCTGCAAAGAGATTCCTCGAGAACAGGAACCGCCTCCATCAATGGTGCAAACCATCAAATGAAGCCAAAATAAGACATACCCAGGCAACAGAGAACCCAGTGAGCCACAGACTCCATCTGATGTCAAGTCCAAAAGGAATTCTGTCATCACTGTCAGTGGCCTTGAACACGGCAATCCCAACTATGAGTGCCTCTTCTGGCATGAGAAATTTCACAACACATCTTTAGTGCAGGCTGAGGCCGCTTGCATCACCCAGATTTATTGCCTAATGAAAACCTGCAAACTCAATGTTTACTGTTGTCATGGAACCTTCACCAAGAGGTCAAAATAACACACACCCATCATTGTGACATATCCAAATAGGACTGAACAATAACAGGGATTGGAAAAGGTGACATTTAATAATGTTATTAATTCAAAAAAATCAAGACATCTCTTTTTTTAGCTATTTGTGTAATCATGGAAGACTTAGCAATATGTACATGATCTTGCAAAAGTTGACAATAAATCCATGAGCCCTTAATTTCATGATGGGTGGAGTAAAGTGCTGGGGATAAAAGAGACCATACCTCTTCCACAAATGTGCCTTGTAAGTGGGCAGTGCCAGCACTTGCTCCCTAGATGGATACAGCCAGTACCTTAGACAGAATGTCTAATTTAAAACTTCAGGACCTCAGAGCACCTAGATGGCTCAGCTGATTAAGCATCAGACTCTTGGTTTCAGCTCAGGTCATGATCTTGTGGTCAGGGATAGAGCCCCGCAGAGGACTCCACGCTCAGCAGAGAGTCTGCTTGAAGGTTCTCTTCCTCTGCACCCCCCCACACATTAACTGATTGATTGATTGATTGATTGATTAATTCATTGATTAAAACTAGGGATACCTGGCTGGCACAGTCAGTTAAGCTCCAACCCTTAGTTTTGGTTCAGGTCGTGATCTCGAGGTTGTGATTTTGGGGTTGGGGGATGGAGCCCAGCATCAGGTTCTGCACTCAGCTCAGAGTCTCCTTGGGCTTCTCCTCTCTCTCCCTCCCGTCCCACGTTGTGCTCATGCACTCTCTGTCTCCCTCACAAATAAATAAATCTTTTTTTTTTTAAGATTTTATTTATTTATTTGACAGACAGAAATCACAAGTAGGCAGAGAGGCAGGCAGAAGAGAGAGGAGGAATCAGGCTGTCTGCTGAGCAGAGAGTCTGACGTGGGGCTCGATCCCAGGACCCTGGGACCATGATCTGAGCCCAAGGCAGAGGCTTTAACCCACTGAGCCACCCAGGTGCCCGAAATAAATAGCTTTTTTTCAAAAATTCCTTTAAATAAAAATAAATTAAAAACTCAATACCTCTGTGTCAATCCCTTTTCTCTCCACCCAATGCCTTGACCCAGACATTAAAGAACAAAACATGCCAGGGTGCCTGGCTAGCTCAGTCGCTGGAGCACACAACCCTTGAGCTCAGGGTCATAAGTTTGAGCCCCAGGTTAGAGGCAGAGTTCAGTTTAAAAAGGGAAAGGGCGCGTAGCTAGCCCAGTCAGGAGAGCATGTGACTCTTGATCTCGAAGGCATGAGTTTAAGCTCTACACTGGGTGTTGAGCCTCCTTTAAAAAAAAAAAAAAGTGATAGATGCATAGCATTTGCTGGTCTGGGTTTGTGTTAAGTGGCACCTTGAAGGTTCAGAATCAAACTGTCACCTCAGAGTCAGAGGCCAGAATTCTCAAAATTACTATCATTCATTCTGGAAGGCAAGACCTAACGGTCAGTACACAGTAATCAAATTTTTTCTCTGCAAACCCCTACAAAGAATCCTGATATGATTAATAACCATCTATCCTGCAGCTTTTTTTTTTTAATCAAAGGGAATAACTTAAGCTAAATTAGTTACAATCTGAAGTGCCAATGTATGGTTAATGGCTAAAATCAAAGTCATCTAAATGGTGAAGATGCATCCAAAATTAAGCCAAATTACCCTCCATATTAATATTGGAAAAACAATGCCTATCTGTGCCATCAACACACTTCGAAACATCTTTATCATCTAGAAGGATTTCTCAATAATCAAACTATACTTGGAAGAAAACCCAAAGGAATATCCAACCGTAGCAAGTAATATCTCCTGGAAACCAATTAATTATTCAGCATTGCCTAACTGCCTTAGAAACTCAGATACCCGGTGCCTTTGCAATGGAAGCACTTGGCGCTCCTCCAGTGTGGAGAGGAACACTGACTCACTACCAGGGCACGCCTGTCACACTCAGAAGGGATACTCAAAGAGGATCAGATCAGCAACACCCAGGAACCCAGCTGAGGAAGTCCTGGCCAGATCACATTTCTACCAGCTGTGAATTTTTCTCCCTAAAGGCCAATGTTGCAATAGACCTCAACATGAGGCACAAGTAGAAGACAGAGGTAAGGAAGAGAAAGGAGTCCCAGTCAAAACTGAAACCACCAGAATGTTAAAAAGTAATCATCGTGACAAGCGGCAGCAGCAGTAGTCACATAAAAGGGCAACCGTGCCCAGAGCTGATGGCAAGTTCTCAACAGAGGATACCTTGGTTAAATGTGATTTCGAAAAACAAAACCTTAGGAAAACATTGTATTCAGGAATTCTGCATCTGGGAAGCACTTCCAGGAAAGTCATTAATCATGTGGGCAAAGATGCAGCTGTGAAGGATGTTCATCATGGAGTTGTTTAAAAACGTGAAAACCAGGAAATAATCAAGACAACTGGAAATAAGGAAAAAGCTATATTAATAATGTCATACAATGAGATACTACGCAAACCTTTAAAATGACAGTGTAAAATCATTTTATGGTTTTTGGCTTTTTTGGGACAAGGCAACACGTTCATGATTTATTAAGAACTAGAAATTCAAGTAGCAAAGTGTATATACCGCAATATAAATTTTAGCTTTACGCATACATATACAATATATCTGGAATAACATACCCCAAAAGAATAATATTGGGTACATTTGACTGATGGGGTTATAAGCAACTATAGGGGGAGGGGTCTGCTCATTCAAATATTTCTGTAATAAACATGTATCACTCTTGCTTCAGAAAATTAATGAAAAGCATTTAAGCACTTCTCCAACATTCTACTACATGAACCACTCTTAAAGGCATACTGTCTTCAGGAAAGACAAATATTTGCTCCCTATGTCTAAATATTTGATTCAAGATATAGCCATAAATAGCTCTTTCTCTCTATAGAATACCTAAGAATAAATGCTTGGGATAAGATGACCATCTTTCAGAAACAGAAATTGCATTCACACTGTGAAATCCACAGCAAGAGAATCCAGCTCCATGAAATCAGCCATCAGAGGTAGGAAGTCCACAGTTATGGAGCTCTATTTCCTCTCCATAATTCTTACTGATAACATGCAACTTTATGGTCATTCGTCTGAAGAAATTGGGCGTACCATGAAATAAAAACAGATCACATGGAATCTGAACAGGAACACAGAAGAATGTCAATATAGGGACACAGAAGAATGTCAACCTCAGGTGAAAAGAAGATGTGTTCAGCAGTGCTGATGGACAGTGGAAATATGACCCATGCCCAAAACTACAATCCCTTTTGACATGTCTGGGTTAAAATCTCTTACAGACAATAGCAGAGGAATAAAATGAAGAAGGCTGGAAACAGAAGGAACAATTATGAGCTCTCCTCATTTTCTCTGCTGGAAAATTAATTTATAGCAAGGACCTTGGCATCAATGTTAATTCTGCATACATACACCAAAGACCCCACAGAGATTTTTAATATAATTTCTAATAGACTTTAGCTAACTTGCTTACATTTTGAATTAGACTTGCAAAGGGGGATTAAAGTGAAAACGGATTAAGGAATGCAAATTAAAACAAACTCTCCATGATGCATTAATTTTTCCAGATACCATAGAAGTCTTTGTCAAGTCCAAAATGAGTGCGCTAAAATGGCCTTACATCCATGGAAATCCACATCTTGTTTCCAAAGAAAAC
This sequence comes from Lontra canadensis, assembly GCF_010015895.1. Lineage (NCBI taxonomy): Eukaryota > Metazoa > Chordata > Mammalia > Carnivora > Mustelidae > Lontra > Lontra canadensis. The sequence goes on from NW_022631028.1 coordinate 3,290,604, forward strand.
AGGAAAGGAATGTTTATCACATATCTTGGAGTTAATCACTTGTACACTTAGATCAAAGAGAATAATTAAAGTTCAAAGAAGAATTCAGATCCGTTTTCACATTATTATGCGCCCCATGATTACAATCACCTGGACCAAGAATAAAATGAGCTTTCCATCTGACTGGGAAATTTTGCTTTGCATGTCTTTGGTACAAGTGATAGGCAGCACATACCCATTCGTTATACCTTGGATATTACTGCAAAGACACATGCATTTCTTACTTTAATCTTTCATATGTCAGGCTTCTTTGAATTCATTAACTCTTTAAATCACACCAAATAGGACGTGAAAGGTGTAACTCAAACATCACTAACCAACCTTCAAAATAACTTCTCACTCACCATGATGAGCATAATGGGTAAGAGCTCGACAGAGAACACAGGGTTGTAACTGGGAAGAGGTAATGAAGGTGTAGATGAAAATAAAATGAGGCATGTGTCAGTTCTCTAGGATCAGACTAGACATAGGGCTCAGCATACAATAGGCACTCAATAAATACTTACTAAAGTATACTGGACACAATTCCTTTCCTGTACCTGGCTGTCCAACATCATGCATGTAAATGCTCACCACAATATGACTAGGTTCCAATGAAGATGGAGTTGAGATGGGGGGCAGTAAATAAGAGGTCCAACAAACGAGCATAAAATCCAACTGTGGAGAACCCCCCTGGGTTCCCTGGCAAATACCCTGCCCCCCACATACACACACACTTACCTAGCCATTGTCTCACCCCAATCTACTAGTCAAAACAGACACACTCCCAACCACGATAGTTGCATGACACACTCCACGGCACTGGTCACAGTTCATTGATCCGGGCCCTTAGGAACCAATCATAGTTCTTTCTCCCTGAAACTTAGAACAAGAACTAAGAGATTCCAACCTCAGCCTTCCTGAGCCTGGAAGAAATGTATGCTGAGAGTTGTGGGTAGCCAGTCTCTGTTCCGGAAGGCAGAAGAGTCTATTTTAAGAGAAGAGAAGAAGGAAGGAAGAGCACATTCGGGGCGGGGAGAGGAAAGACACCTACAGGAAAACCTGACAACGTTCCAAGTCTTGAGTCCCAGGGTGTTTCTAAGGCTTGAGAAAATCCCTTACCTCGGGTACTCTCAGGTACCCTTCAAATATACACCTTCTTACTTTTGCTCATGAGCATTGTACTACTCACAACTCAGAATCTTACACAAAAGATCTGTAACAAACATAATCAACAGACAAGAAAGGAAAAGGTGAGGCCACAGACGGCGAAGGGCACGTAAGGCAGGACGGGCCTTGCAGAGATGAAGAGTGGCACTAGGGAGGGCCAGCTCAGAGACAGGGGCGCGGAGAGCCAGCGCATGAATTACAGTTCTGTTCAGCCTCTGTGGAATGGAGAGAGAAGCACAGTGACTAAATTAGCTCGAGATATCAGCATTGTTTTCACAGTGTTTTGGTATCTGTGAATACCACATTCTTTTCCTTTCTTGTACAGGCTTGTTTGAAACTCTGGCAAAATGCGGCACAGGGGAAGCAATTGAAAGTTGGCTGAGATGAAGTTCTGGGATTTCAATTAAAAACATTCTCTCCCTCGCTGCTTGCCACCGCTGTGGAAAAAAAAGAACTGCTACAGCAAGAGGTTTTTTTCCTATTGAAAAATATTTCTGTTGAGCTTCAGAATGGTGCAAATCGTGTATCTACACACACAAATAACTTCTGTTCAAGCTATACCAGGGCTCTGGTCCAATCCCCAGTTTCTGGGAAAACAGCAAATTTTGTATAGACTAATTCTACTGTTCTCATTTCCTAACCGACCTCCGCGAATTTGCATTTATGTATCCAAGAATGCCTAAAAATTCCCACAAATGCCTGCTATCCCACAGAGTTCCAATAATTATCGCTTTTACCAGTACATGCTCTTTCTGCTTCAGAAGATACCCACCAGGTCTCAAAAATCCATTATTATTAAAAAGCACCGTTTTCACCATACAAAAAGAATTACCAAGACTATTCTTCCCAAAAGGACAACACACTTTGTAATTTTTCCCCATGATACTAAACACTAAAGAACACAACGACAAAACCTCTTTGTGAGAGCTTTCTAATGTGGATTAATGATAACTTTTAATACAGCATCACGGAGCAGAAGGATCTAGATTTGCTTCTGCTTCCTGAACAATTCTACAGGTTGGTATGTGAGTCCTGTGCCAACAGAAGGAAGGCAAACAGGCAAAAGTGAAGGAGAGAGAACTATCCCGCATCTCTGAGCCTTGTCTTTGCAGAGAACTTGGTCTCTGGACACCACTCCTACCTCCAGTCTCTACCAACGAGAGAAGCCACAGGCTGCCACCCGTCTAACTGGAAGTCTAGCTTCAAGGAGTAGAGTAAAAGCAAAAGAGCCAAGATGGCTCCTTCCCAATGAAATTCCAAGCCATACAAGAAGACAGAGCCCACGGAGGCTCTTGAATATGTACCGGTCAACCCTCAAAGGGAGACATTCACTCCTACAGGAAGCTCCCATGGTCCTCCTGGAGGCTGAAGCAGTAGGGCTGAGTGTTAGCTGTGAAGAAACACAGCTTGGGCTCTCTTACCTGTACCAGCCTGTGGCTCCCTCCCCCTTATCCCAATTTGGGAGAGACAACCAGGGCTCTCCCAGCGCCTCTGCAAACGGGGCAGGGCTGCTTGAGTTTGCTGCTAGCACCTGAGTGCGGTCTGCAAACGGGGCGGGGCTGCTTGAGTTTGCTGCTAGCACCTGAGTGCGGAAAACTGCACATGCTCCCCACCAGGGAGAAGCGCTGGGCAGGAACGCAAGCCTTCATCTCAAGCTAGAGAGTTAGGACCAGACCAGCAGCACTGACCTTCCAACATTGCTATTAACCTCAGGAAACATAAGAGAAAATTAAAATTGCCCTAAGGAGCTTTAAGAGAATCAGAAATTAAAGATCAAAGGAAGAGAACAAAAGGGGCCGTGGGTATCTGGAGATGGCTGGAATAAGGCCACAGAGTCAATTGGGTTAAAAAAAAAAAAATGATGTTTATCCACATTTAGCAAGTGATCCTTGCCTTGAAGTATTAAGTGATGCAGGAGCAGTGAACAAGAGCACAGGGAAGGGACCCGTGTTTGCATGCCCACGATGCCATTGCCTAGTTGGGCGTGACCTTGGGCAAGTCATTTCTTCTCTCCAGAGTGCAGTTTCCGCATCTCCAAAACAGGGATAATAGTAGTTCCTCACCTCACAGGTCAGAGCGAGCATTAAATCCCTAGCCCCCAGAAAGGACTCAAGAAATGTCATTATCAAGTGTCCTACAAACCAAAAGAGTCCACACACACAAATGTACACCCTTTCCCCAGAGATCAGTTCCCCTAAACGAGAAGAAAGAAGGTATTTCCTGGAAGGCTTTTGTTTTTATTCCTTTGTCAGTTGCTTTGCTTTAATCAAAGTTCCTAAGTGCTTTTTATAAATGGCCCAATTTTCAATTTGCCTAAAACCGAGCACAGAAAACCATTTTAAATTCCTTGAGACCATGGAGATCTCATAAACCAGACAGGAACACACTTCATCTTCGGGGAAGTCATTGGGATTATACAACTTTTTGATTCGGCTCTTACCTTCCCAACTAATACCAGACAGAGCAGCGACACCACATGTCGGTGGCTGCTGGCACCACAAAATATGAAAGATGGGCCCAAGTGGCTGGTGTTGCAACTTTCCTGGCTCCCCTTCTCCTGAGCCTTGAAACTTCGAGGGAGAGTGCCTTTAATAAATCTTGCCTTGCACCCATTTCGCCTGGTGTCGTGTTTATCTCGCCTATAAAACCTTACAGCTGGCACTTCCTTATTTTCTATTTTTCCTGCTTGACCCAAAATCACGGTCTCAGGACTAGGAGGGGGTGATTAGGCCACCTAATCTCAAGGCCCTTCTCACCTACAACATCTTCAAAGGGTTATTCAGCCTGTGAAATGTCAACAAGGTGACGGGAAGCTCACTGCCTATTCAAAATCCCAAAACAGCTTAGCCACTGCCCTTGGAATAAAATCCAAACCCCTTAGCATGGCCTTCAGGGCTTTGTGGTCTGGCCTGGATGCCCCTCCCAGTCCATCTCCCACCACTCTCCATGAGCACACCCCCATCCAACTAGGACTGCGTTTCTACCATCCCTCAGCCCAGAATATCCTGGCTCTGTTACTCCCATCTCTACCTCCCTCTCATTCTCCTGGTCTTCGTCCCCTGCCCATTCAGTCCATAACCTGATTTACAGGCACTCACCCCACCCCTACCAGACCGGAAGCTCAGTGAGGACAGAGCCAGGAGCTGATCCCCACAGATCCCCACACATGTACAGAAAGCACCTGGCACATGCGAAGGGGGAACAAGCAGAAAGGCGGTGACTGACTCCCCTTTGGACAACATCTTGACACAAAGCTTGAGCAGGTAAAAGGAGACAGAAGGGCCTCATCGCGGACACCTCCCCAACTTCTATGGATACCGAGTATTCACAAACAGCTCAACAAAATGTCAGGGGCTCCACACAGGGGACCTCAACCTTAACCCAACATTACTATAAGCATAGGGGTTTTAAAAAACACGTCAAAAAGAGAAAAAATTCCTGATGTGCGGTATGATCCCCGGCATGGACGTTTCTTTAAAAACTCTTCCAGGTTAGTGTCTTCTGCAACCAGGGCTGGAAAGTACGGTTTTAGAGCAGCACTCCTCAGACCATTTGTGGGGAAGCACCGGGGGTTTATTTCCAAAAGTATCAAAATACAAATAAAAAATAAATTATTAGAAAAATAAAGAGAAAACGCATGCAAAATACAAGCCTCAAATTTTGTTTTATTATGAAACATGATAGAGGTACAACTGCTCTGTGAAGTTATTATTCCATTTCTAAAGGCTTTCCCTCAATTTCTGTATTTATACCCATATTTATACCCATAAATAAATTTCTGTATTTACACCCAAACCAAAACAGTTTGCACTCCAGCATGGGTCTATTTTGGACATTCAGGGTATCAGTGCCCAGAGGGTACAGAAGAAGGACAAAGGGTAGTCTAAGAACTTAGCTGGAGGACCTCACACCATTCAAATTATACTATACAGCAGTCAACAGTTACAAACCCAAACAAGAGAGCATGTCACAAAGATCAGGACAGACTTGTCATCTAACAGATTATGTACAGGTTCTGGGCACAAGGAAAGTGTTCTCTCAGTCTTTAAAGAATGCTGAAATAATTCGACTTCTGGGATGTTTTATGCACAATTAAAATATCCCCTTTTCAAAACTATAACCTTGCTTTTGTCCACTTGGTTTTTTTTTTAACATTTCTATATCTGAACACATGTTTTTCATTACCTAATAATGTTGACATGTGTCGTTATTCTTCCCGAAAATACACTGTTATCATGATGGCACATGTTGAAAATGATAGCATCTAACTGTAAAGAGAATGCATTACTTGCAGTAGATCTAAACTAGGAAGGGGAGACACTTTGCATACAAGTAATTCAAGGAGGGAAGGGATCCAGATGGGTCAGAAGAGCAGGTGAACGCTTCAGGTAGAAAGAATCACTAGGGCTGGACTTAAGGGACTTTAGGGTTAGACAGGGAGATTAGGACAAGGAAGGATTTCAGCACAAAAATGGCCAGTTGTAGTAAAGGGTCCATTCATTCCTGCCTCTTTTTTTTTTTTTTTAAGATTTTATTTATTTATTTATGGGGGGGGAGGGAGAAGCTGACTTCCCACGGAGCAGGGAGCCCCACATGGGGCTCGATTCCAGGATTCCAAGATCATGACCCACGTCGAAGGCAGACGCTTAACTGACTGAACCACCCAGACGCCCCCATTTCTGCCTTTCGTGTCTGCCAAAGTCAATGCTTCCACTACACTCTCAAGGGAAATACCAAACACAAAGAAAAGAAAATATGATCCTAAGCCAAAGTCCACAGTCTTCCAAGTAAGCTTTTATAAAGAACTTGATAATGTTCTTCTGCACCTGAAGCATGGTGAAAAAAATGAGATTCCCCTATTGTCTCCAGCATGGACGCACAAATTCAGTGAGAATACTCTTGTCTCAAAGAAAAAAGAAGGAAAAGAAAGAAACCACTGGAAGAAGCTCTTCTTGGTAAAAGTTTAGGATTTTAAAAAAGAAATAGCTTGATCACAAAAATAAAATTATTTCTGCTCTACTGCCTAAAGAGAACCCTTAATTAGATTTTTCAAGTTGCTAAGAATATTACTTCTTAGCTCCCTTTGGTTGCAAATATGGCACGATATGTAACATTATTCCAAATAAACATTTTATATATGTCATTCCCAGTGATCCTTTGGATAACACTAGCGGTGGGGTATCACCATCTTTTTATAGACTGGTTTCTAATGAGGTGACATTACTAATCCCAAGTCCTATAGGTTGTCAGTGACAAAACTCAGGCTCAAACTCAAGTCTCCGGTGCCAGTCCTTTGAAGGTTACCACTTACACAACATGCTCTCACTCCTGCTTCCTCTCTAGCCTGTAATAGCTCAGCCAGTCAAGCTTTGGCTATTGAAATAGAAGCATATTTGAAAAAAAGAGGACCCATTAAAAGCAAAAGAAGCTATTATTTTTAAATCTAGACTATTCTGCTCTTTGGAAATGGCCCTTAAAAAGGCTTGACATCTTTCAGGCTGAAGACTTGAGATTCCTGCAACATCACGTCACGCAGCCCTGAATCATCATATAGAATCACCATTAATCATCCTTTGCATAACTTCACTCTGATGGCCTTTGAACCGGTTTCAAGCTCTTCCTTTTCCACCCCAATTACCTTCTTCAAACCTCCGGGACTTTTTGAGCCTTATTCCCACTTTGAGGCCTTGACGCTTTCCATTCCTCTGCAGGAAATACTGGCTCCCTGATACCCACATGCCTGGCTTGACCCTGTATTTGTGTCTCAACTCAAACCTCACCTCCTCCAGGGAGCCTGCTGAATGTTCCCCCCACCCCCTCCCCCGCTCTGGGCTTCCGGTTTTACTTTCTTGCCAGCACTCATCACTCTCTGACACTCTTACTCATCCGACAGCAAACCCCACACAAGCAGAGCTCAAAAAGACAAGAAGAATCCAAGTTAACCCAGAAAGAATGAGCCAGATGCCACACATATCATCAACACACACACCCTGAGGGAAAGTTCATGGTAAATAAATTCAAAATAACAAGACTAAATATCGACTGTTTGGCTAGCTCACGCAGAGCACACAGTACGAAACCCTCAGACATGGAATATAGGAGAATGTCCACCAAACAGAACACCGTCTTCCTCCTGCTATTTAACGCTTTTCCCTCTGCCAATCTTGTCCACGATGATCCTTAATGTTTCTACAATGAACAAATTTTTTTAAAAGATTATTTATTTATTTATTTATTTGACAGAGAGAGAGAGAGAGAGAGAGATCACAAGTAGGCAGAGAGGCAGGCAGAGGGAGAGGGAGAAGCAGGTTCCTGCTGAGCAGAGAGCCCGACATGGGACTCGATCCCAGGACCCTGGGATCATGACCCGAGCTGAAGGCAGAGGCCCAACCAACTGAGCCACCCAGGTGCCCCCAATGAACAAATTTTTAACTGTAGCTACAAATTATCTCCTGTACCCCTCACTTGTTCCCTCTTGGAATCGGTTAGTTTCTAAAAATCAGCTAAGGAAAAGCTGATAATGAAGCTGTCCAACAGAAAATAGATTACGACTCTGTAGCCAGGAAAGCTGGGATCAGTCTTTCCAACAGACCCGTCCGGGCCACGTTCCAATGGCCTTATCGTGGCAAGATTCTCTAGGTCATGAACCATAAAAACCATCATGGGTCCCTCATTTCCCCTGCAGCCCAGTGGGGCTAGAACTCAGAAGTCAGCTCATTCCCAGCATGTTATGCTGATGCAGAACACTTTTTTTAATAAAAGTGGTAAGTTTATGGTTTAAAAATATAGAGGATGGCTTCCAGCTATGATAAAAGAGCCCATTTTCTAAGCCTTTTATAATGCCAACCCCATGTACGACTGGGAATCAAGTTAAAGTGTGACTATTTCCAAGGAGTGTATATGAATTCTTATTACGGGATCCTTTCTTCTCACAATGTCTGCCCTCCTGAGAAGCCCTTCAAACTGCATTCCCGAGTATAAAATCTCTCTTCCTGCGCAGACACCATCAGTGAAGGGCCTGTGTCAGAATTACTTCCTAAAACCCACCGCTTCTCAAAGTCGGTGCTGTCAGCTTTATTTCAGGGATTTGGGGACCCCGAACAAGATAAGCAAACCCAGATGATATCTACACAATTCTGGCTCATAACTTTATGTCTGTGTTTGGCTATAATTACTTGGAATAACTCAATATAGAAAGCATTATTATTAAGTAGTTTTTGCTATTAAACTAAAGTCTTAACAGAGGAGCTGTGCTAAGAGATAGATGTAACTGGGAACAGCCAATTTGGAGAGACTTTTGACCCCCATGAAAAGAATATGCCAGTTATTTCAAAGCAGTACATAGAAAATGACAATAAATACTGTATATTGACAATACACAATTTCCCAAATGCATATTCCAAGGAAAAACAAACATCCTTGAAAATAAATCAGTGAAAAAACAATCAAGGATGTCACCTTGATTGTGTCTTTTTTAATACACTTGTGTCTTTTTTAATATACTAGTCAAAGGGGTTGCTTGGCAGTCCAATGCCAAAAACTAATACAAGCAGGGACATGGAGGTGTGAGGTGGCTCGAAAATGATAAAAACTAATCTAAGAGTCACTAGTCCTTTTTAAAGTTATTTATTTAGAATATCTTGCTATAAAAACCAAAAGTAACCCTCAACCTCCACCAAAAGCCTACAGTGGCTTCCCAGGACCCTTAGGACATCATCTCAAACTATTCTCCCAACTTACTTCCCAGCATCCTCTTGACACAAAGGTCTTGTTCTAGTCAACTCTCTGTTTATCATCCAACCAACACTACAGATGGACTTTTACCTCCAGGTTTCTCATACATGGTGGACTTTAGCCATCCGCATCTATTTCCCCTGCTCTCGGAAGGAGCACTCCGGTTTTGTTGAAGGAAAGCGCTCCTTCTCCACTGGCTAGGATTTATTGGTTCCACCAGTCAAGGTGCTCCGTGTGGGCATTTTCTCCAAACTGAGCCATCTGTCTGTGGGATTTGGAGTGTTTTGTTGTTGTTGTTGTTCTGCTGCTTTGCTTTGTTTTGTTTTTTAAATAATCTCTCTGTTCAGCATAGAGCTCAAACTCACAACCCTGAGATCAAGAGCTGCATGCTGCTCTGACAGAATCAGCCAGGCACCCCAACTCTGGGCCATTTGGGCCTGTGCTCACAGAATGTGAATCTTGAGAAGAAAAAGACTGAAAATGGTTGATTCATCCTCCAAGAGGCATTCAACAAAGGTAGTTCATCAGTTACTCTCCAGCCAGCAGCCCTGGAGCTGCCCAGTATCTGCCCTTCTGATCCCTTTTTTCAGGTGTCCCTCAGCTTCTGTAAGTGACTCCATGTCCCTATGCTTTATTTTTAATAAATTTACTTCCAACTTAAGGTAGATTCAGGGTAGATTTTCTGCTACTTGCAACCAAAATATCCCAACTCACATGCTCATTGAGGTCATTCTTATACCCTGGTACCAGACCCTCATAATCACCACCCCAACACCATGATGCTCTCTCCTCAAAGCTTTCATAAGTCCTATCATAGACTCTTATTTTTCATTGGCCATGCTTCTCCAATTAAAATATAAAATCATAATGTTATAGCCCACAGACTTGTGATTTTCCAGCATCAAATCTTCCACCTGAAAGGTGATAAAATTTGCGATCTACCCTTACTAAATGCTTACTATGGCACTGGGCTAAGTGGCTTCCCATTCATTATAGAATTTACTCCCCACAAAACACAGCAGTCCTCCTATCTTTGGTTTCACTTTCCACAGTTCCAGTTGCCTGAGGTCAGCCAAGGTCTGGAGCTGATGATCCTTCTTCTGATGAATCATGACAAGTTCAACAGTTGCTTAACACTACATCAAAATGCCAAGGTCACTAACCTCACCTCATCGCATCACGCAGGCGTTTTACCATCTTACGTCATCACAAGAAGGGTGAGTAGAGGAAGATATGGGAGAGAGAACGCATTCACATGACTACTTATAATTGCTCTATTTTGGTATTAGTTCTTATTTTTAACCTCCTACTGTGCCTAAGTTATAAATTACACTTTATCATAGGTGTGTATGTATAGCAAAAAAACATAGGGTTTGGTACAGTCCACGGTTTCAGATCTCCCCTGGAGGTAGAAAAAGTAAGTTTAGTTTTGGGACTGAAAGCGTGAAGCTAAAAAATTTAATCCACTAAATTAACTCTCTAAGAGACCCTGAACAAGGGGCTGATGCTCTCAGAAAGTTTCTTTAATAAAATGGGGAAATGTATTTTTTTTTTTTACTTACCTCACAAGATCATTATGAGAGCCAAAAGAAAGCTTGTATGTGGGAAAGCTTTACCACCGTGACAAGATATCAACAAATACGCCCAGAAGAGGCAGAGCAGGCCCATCTGAGTCTATAGTTAGACACGTTTGTCCAACAAGCTATAAACTGCAGCATCATCTACAAGTCACCAAAATAGAAACACGGTCCCTGTATTTTCAAGCAACCCACCAGACATCATGAAGAATGAATCAACTTTCATTTATTCTGATCATTTTAAATAATACCAACCCATGAAATTCAATTCATCATTGTTTCAGATTTCACAACCTGCATTTCACAAAATAAAGCCATTTCAGTGGAATCGGCATTACGTCCCACCCCTTCACAATTAATTCCATGTTTTTATACAATTTCTACAGAGTGGCAACCTCAGAGTAGATTCTGTAGATAGCTAAAGGATTTTGGAAGATACAAAAAAGCAACAAGTTCTAGAGGGGTTTCTGTGGTCAGCTAAGTTTGGGAGATGCTGTGTTAGGTGAAACAAAATAGGTTCCTTAAATACCGTATTGCTCAGAACCTTTAACAAGTCATGTAGTAGTTCAGATGCCTACACAGGACTTGGGATACAAGGCATTTCCCAAGCTTACTTGTAAGAACATCCTATAGGCAAGTTTTCCATGGGAACCACACTGAAAATATGACAGAAGACACTTAATGACAGAAATAGGGAGGCACCTGGATGGTTCAGTCAGTTAAGCAGCTGACTCTTGGTTTCAGTTCTGGGCATGATCTCATGGGTTGTGGGTTGAGCTCCACATGGGGCTCTGCACTTAACAGGAAGTCTACTTGAGATTCTATCCGGCCTCCCCCATATTCTCTCTCTCTCAAATAAACAAATAAATCTTACAAGAAAAAAAGAGAGAGAGAGAGAGACATACATGTCATAGGAATTCTGTCAGAGCATACTGCATTTTGAGAAAGCAACGTACACAAATAGTTATGTGCAGAAATTCCACCATTGACCCAAGTGCCCCAGGTTTCTCTGGTTCTAGTAAAGGAGTCCTAAATCTCTTGAATATTCTTTTTTTTTTTTTTTTTAAGTATTCTGGATAATCTAGAAGATACTCACCTGGGCTCACCCAGAAGGTCGTTTGTCTAAAGCTGGAGAGTCAAGTAGGAAAGACAGAAGGATGGAGGGGAGGAAGAGAAGAAAACAATCACTGGAGTCTCTTTTTTCTACTAACGCTGATGAACAACTAACTCGCTTTCATTTTTTTTCTTTAATAGATTTCACCTAAGTTTTGTTGGTTTTGTTTTGTTTTGTTTTAAGATTTTATTTATTTATTTATTTGAAAGCTAGCAAGAGCCAGTGGTACGGGGTGGGGACAGAGGGAGAGGGACAGAGTCCCCACTGAACCCAGAGCTCAACACAGGGCTGCATCTCAGGACCCGGAGATCACAACCTGAGTCGCACGCTCTATCAACTGAGCCGGCCGGGTGCCCCAGATTTCGACTTATGATTAAAAATCACCTCAGGGTATAGTATTAAACTCAATCAAAGAAAAGTCTTCAGAAGATACATCATATGACTCTATCCACCAGTCAGCAGACATTTATTCGGCAAACATAAATGAGGTAGGGAATTCTACCAACAAAGGCCCTTCTGTGAAAAATGTTAAAAATGAATTGGTAATAAAGTCAACTCCCTGTTTTATACTGAGCAACGTAAACACCAGCAATGTTTATTTCAGGGCAAAAATCAATGTGAATGTTAATTAACCTGAACCCCCCCCAAAGAACACAGCCTAACTGGAATACTTTCTGATTTAATGGTTTCTGGAAGCACGAATTCAAATGCCATCACGGACCATGCAGAAAACCTGAATGAGTAAAGCAGGCCTCAGAAATTAGGGAGTTATGGAGACTAAGGGACAGTCTGCAAGTAACAGACCAAACCTCAAGGCACTCATGCTCTGTTCAATTAAAACACAGTGCTGACTTCCCCTCTTCCCCTCCCCCTCCTAAAGAAAACAGGTGCAGTCCAAATTCAGCTCACAGGGTGCCAGTTCAAGACCTCTGGGAGAGCCACCATCCTTAAGAGAATCCAAACCCAGTCTACTATACATGCCTGATGAGCACATAAAAACGTACAAATCACCAAGTGAAGAATAATGGCACCCCAGCTGCTTCAAATAAATTTGCTTACAGTGGATGAATATTCACAGGTGTATGGATAAATGTTAATAGGCTTTCAATACTTTATAGCTGAGCCGAATGACTTACCGTAAAGGAACCTGCTGAGTGACCTTGGACAAGGTATGCCACCTCTCTGGTCCTCAGTTTCCCCCACCTATAAAATGAAGATGATAATACCAGCCCCTTTGGGTAGTGAGGGTTGTACAGGAATACATTTGTAACATTCTCAGCATATGGTGGGCACTCAGTAACATGGTAATTTTTATTACCACGTATATTTTGGTAACTATCATAAGTGGTGTTTGAACAACATAAGTGAGGACAGAGTGAATGTCACAGGCAAACTATTGGGTAAATGATACTGATCAGGCCTTGGAAGATGTTCCTAATTGTGTGACCTACCTCAGCCACCTTCCAGAAGCCATATAAAGATCCTGGTGCCATCTCATGGAAATGCTCAGAGCCCAGAGGAGACCAAAAATAAATAAATAAACAAACAAACCGGTATCATTCACATTTGAACAACAGCTTGTACACATTCAGCATTAGTTCTGTTAAATATTTTTAAACCCTCAAAAGAGCAAATCCAAAAACCTTGCAATGCACCTAGTCATTGGCCCTCCATAATCCACAATTAATGTTCCCATTATGTTACTGTTACCATTAAGGTTACTATTAATGTTACTATTCTCCCCTCCTCTTCCCAGCAGATGGTCTTTGTACTTGCCCTTTTTTAGGCAATGAATGCTCTCCCCTACAAAAAAATCTAAATTCCATCTTGTTGGGTCGTTTTTCTTTTTTCTTTTTTCTTTTTTTTAATCCCTGAACAAAGTGGACTGGGAAGAGGAAAAATGATGAAGTAATAACACCCAGGTGCTTCCTACCTAATTAAATGAGAAGTTTACAGCTGCTCTGCTGGTGAATCATCCCTGTGGGTTATCCACGTGTATCCTTCAAGTGGCACGTAGCTCCATCAAGAGCCATATTCCATATGCTTTCCTGAAAACTGCCTTCTCTGAGCTTGGTAAAATGATGACTATCAGGTAACTAATGGTATTTTCTGCTTCCTGGCTTTCCTCCCTATGGACGTCCCAGTCCATTTGTGTTTCCTTAATTCTAAAAATAATTAAGTAACCTTGAAGCAAGAGGCTCAAAGTTTAGTAAATCATGCTTTGATTTACATTGAATCCAAGTATACTGTCAGTAGAAAAAAAAAAAGCTAGATGCAAAATTGTGTCCAATGTTACCATTTGTGTCATTCATATATATATATATATGTAGTTTGCACATTCCCCCCCTGTTCCTGCATCTAGGAAAGCCCACGGTGGAGATGGGGGAAACCAGCCCAAATATAATTCATTGTAGACCTTTGGAAAATTGTACACCTGATGAATATATTAATGGGAGTAAGAATTTACCTTTGGCTTTTTTAATTTATCTGGACTGCCAGGTGTTTCCTTACACTTCAAATTACTAACGTCAAAAGTGTTTAATCTGTTTTTATTTCTTTTTTCAAGAAAGAGAGCATGCATGTGCAGGGGAGAGGGGGAGAGGGAAAGAGAGAATGCTAAGCAGGCTTCACACCCAGCACAGAACTCAACGTGGGGCTCAATCTCATGACATCATGACCTGAGCCAAAATCAAGGGTCAGACGCTTAACTGACTGAGCCACTCAGGTGACCCTTTTTTTACCTCTTAAACTTATCCAAGGATATTTCTTTCTTTCTTTCTTTTGGGGGGGATAATATAAACTGAAATATATCTACATCAGATCCTTAACTCTAAGGATGAGTTACCTGGAGCTAGAGGTCTTGCTTTTTTTTTTTTTTTCTCTACATTTCTGCAATAATATCCCTTTTTAAATTAATTTTTAAAAAATTTTTAAAAAAGCAACAAATACAGACAACGTTGAGATACCCCTGCATCTCTGTAAGAATTGTCAAAGTCCAGAACACTGACAGCACTAAATGCTGGCGTGGAGGTAGAATAGGAGCTTATTCTGGTAGGAAAAGAAGAGGGTACAATCTCCTTTGAAGACAGTTTGGCAGTTTCTTACAAAATTAAACATTAGTCTTACCATAAAATCAGACTCCCTGGTATTTACCCAAAGGAGCCGAAAAACAATATCCACACAAAACCTATACACAGTTTATTCATAGCTGCAAAAACTTAGCAGCAACCAAGATGGCTAATTGAATTTAAATTTAAAAGATGGGGGGGCGGGGCACGGGTACCCCTGGGTGGTTGGGTCATTTAAGAGGTGAAGTGTCTTTCTTTGGCTCAGGTCATGATCCTGGACTCCCTGCTCAGCCGGGAGTCCACTTCTCTCTCTCCTTCTGTCTCCTCCCCGCTGCTTGTTCTCTATCTCTGTCTGTCTCTCTCTCAAATAAATAAACTAAATCAGAAAGAAAGAAAGAAAGAAAGAAAGAAAGAAAGAAAGAAAGAAAGAAAGAGAAGGATCTAGCTCCACAAAATTCTTCAACTGATCTCTTAGTAACCAATGAGTTGTTTCATCCCATTGCTTAGTGGCTAAACACGTCAGTTAAAAATTAATGTTAGCTTAAAATCAGAATATTTAAAATATCCTTCTCCTTTTGCAATTGTCCTACTAACAAACAAATGCAAGATCAGGAGAATGCTTATAAAAAGTCTCTAAGAGTTAAACTGCATCCTAGAGAGACCTATTTTTATTTAAAAAGGCTAGGAATCTTCATTCCCCATCCCCCAAATAAATAAAACAACCAAAACAAAATGAAAACTAGTTGAAATCCTATAAGATGTGAGTCCCTTATCATTCTGGCAGACAACAATAGTGTGTCTACTGGGGAACACTGCACTGGAAATCGGGTAATACAGTAAACATTGATTTGAGAAGACTATCAGTTTTCATGACTGCTGTTCAAGAGAATTTTGTCAGCTCTTCCTTTACAGAAGAGTGAATGAATGCCATTGAATTTGAGATTTTTTTTTCCTTCCCATCCAGGAGATGAAATGCTGACTTCTCATTCTGAAATTATATATGTAGAAACAACTTGATTTTCCATTTCTTAAGCCCCAGAATGCTTACACAAGAGATGACATGGGGCATGGGGGGTTGGATAAATTCTCATTCATATTCTCTCTCTTTCCCCACATCTCAATTTCCCTCTCTCTGTTTTCATTCCCCAACCCTCTCTCATTTTATCAAACTAGAAAAAGGTGATTTTCTTCCATCTGAAGATTTGTTAATGATGACGACTGAGTACTGCCCATTTTCCTCATATACACTCTTGGCCTCTCCCTAATACCCAGCTACTCCTTTGTACATAAAAACATTGTTTTTAGCCAAATATCCCAGACCTTCGATCACTTGGCCCCTTTAACTTTACTCAGTCATAACCCATTGGTTATCAACTTAGGGTTCCTGGAAACTCAAGAATAAGAAAGATCAAAGGTCCAACCTTTCATACACCATAAGTCAACTCACAACTTCTGCTTGGACATGACCAACCCTAGGCTCAGAGACAGCACAGCTGTCTCTAGAAAGGTGAATGAAACACCTTTCTAGGTGGTCATATCTTATTTGAGGGAGTTTCGCATGTCACCAATTGCTCCTATAGCCCTGTGCACATCTCTCTGGGCCACAGAAAACAAAGGGAACTTCATTTCCATCTATTAGCCCTTCACCCATTTAAAGAGTTGGTCTCTACATGTATTCTGCTTTTTAAATTTATTTCAACTGAATACCCCAGGCTGTGTCTTCACTTTCACTAAGATTTCTGTGACTGGCATTAAAGACACAATGATATTCAAGAACAAGTGGCTTTACAATTACCTTCCTTTTAGTTTTAAGCAGTGTGGAACAAAACATATGGGATCGTCAATCAAATTCTGTCACATACAAACACCGTATGAATTTCTAATACTGAGCCACGTCTTTTTAAGGCTCCAATACATGGTAAAGATCAGGTAAAACCTCAACTCTCCTCTCTTAGAATCAATCACCTCAAGGCATTCCATATTTATAAACGTCATTCTCTCCCGGGGCTTAAAAAAATTTTTTTAAAAGAATTACAGTATAATTAAATTTAGCCTATTTTGTCCCTTCTCAAAGAGATTCTTAACATTTATTCAATTTCACATTTCAGAAGAAAATGAAAATTAACTAAATTGAATTATCCCTCATGATTATTTATACATGGGTTTTAATTTATATTACAACATTTACATTTGCTAAGTACAAAATGGAACTAGGTTGCAATTTTACACTTATAATCTACTCCACTGCCAAACTAAGTTCAGCTCAAATTATAATTGCATAGAAAATGCAAACATGTGATTTTGACTTTTATTACCATTTCAACCCACTACGGAAATTATTTAACATAGTTTTGCCAAGTTGGAAGAACCCTACCATGTAATATTTAAGCCAATGTGTAATCAAAAAAAAAAATTTTTTTTTGATTTGAAAATAATTTTCTTAATTCAATCTGCTTCAATACTGACTTACGTGTTTCTTAAGAACTTTACCACTACATTGGAGCAATCATCAATTAATACTGAGGCTCTAACTTCTCTTGCAATCCATTTTTCCTCAAGGAGTGATCATTCCACCCTAAGAAGTCATCAATCAAAATGACTGATCATTGGCTGCAGATGAGTAATAAAAAATTAGAGAAGCACCATAAATACATACATACATACATACATACATACATACATACTAAAGAAAATCGGAAATGATTTGGAATATCAGTAAAAATAAGTTCAGAAATATTTTAGGTTCCGGTTAGGTATGAAGGAGAGAAATAACAATGAGTGCAGTAAATGCTTTTACCATGTGCAGGCTATGTTTTATATGGTTTATCTGCATCATCTCATTTAATCCTGAAAAACTCCTACTAAAGTACAGGTACTGTAACTAGATCCCTTTTATAGAAAATGAGACTCGAAGAGATGACATGACATGCACAAGGCCACACAAAGTACAGTGGAGCATAGACCTAACTCATAGACTAGCAGTCTAAGAGTTGAACCCTCATGTTTCATGATGGGTTAAAGAGTGCCTCCATGCCCCCAAAATTCATGTCCAGCTGAGCCTCAGGTGACCTTATTTAGAGACAGAATCTTTGCAAATATTATTATTTTTTATTAACATGTATTATTTGCCCCAGGGGTACAGGTCTGTGAATCATCAGCCTTACACAATTCACAGCACATACCCTCCCCTATACCCATCCCCCAGCCACCCCATTCTTAACCCTCCCTCCCCTCCAGCAACCTTCAGTTTGTTATTAAGATGAGGTCACACTGGAATAGGGTGGGCAGTAAATCCAATATAACTGGTGCCCTTGAACAAGAGAGAGGACACTCAGATACACAGAGCAAAGAGAGCCACATGAAGAGGGAGGCAGAATGTGGAAGGGGGGTCTACAAACCAGGGAATGCCAGCAACCACGAAATAGACAAGAAAGAGTTCTTTCCCGGAGCCTTCAAAGGAAGCAGAGCTCTGCAGACAGATCTTAGACTTCTAGCTTTTGGAACTATGAGAGAATACATTTCTCTTGTTTTAAGCCTCCCACTTCATGGTACTTTTGTTGTGGTAGCCCTTGGAAACCAATACACCTGGGAAGAGAATTTGCAATGATTCCATGTAGTATCACATCCCAAAGAAAATCTGTGAACAGAGAGACAGTAATAGGAACCAGCATGTCGGAAGACCACCAGGTTAACATCATATAACAACCACTGGTGTGTTCCTGGCCCCTCCCAACAGTCATTGGAAGCCCCAGCTTGCAGCTATGTCTATGATGAGCTCTGATAGCATTGCACATAATGGGAAAACATAACATTTTTCTCTTGATAGCAGAAACATCTGGTTATCTGAACAGAAGAGATTTACAAAATACAGCTTCCCTAAGGTCTGAGAAGTGCTTAGATAAAACTTGATTATTCCATACCAACCTGCAAGTTTGATTCTGAGATCCCAGATTCATGGGCCTTAGGCAAAAGATTTCTAATTCTTCTACGTAAGCTCTAAGCTTGCTTTATCCTTCCATTTGTAGTCATCCACCCACCCATTTGTGCCAATTGTCAAGCCTGCATTCAATAATCATAAACAACAAACATCATAAAGAGTCTACTAGTTACCTGGCATTTTGCTCATTCTTAGAGATACTACAGTAAATATGACAAATACAGGCCCATCCCTTAGGGAGTTTCTCCCTTAGCAAGAATGGGAGACACTCAAGAAGTCATTTTAAGTGTGATGAGAATTATTACCAAGAAGACATGAAGGATGTTACAGGTTGGTCAGTCATGTGCAGCTCTACAGGCTGTGCACTGCACAAGGGCACCTTGCCAAGGAACATGTAGGGGCTAAAATACAGTCCTCTCCATATGTATAGCCTACCCAGAAGGGTGTTATTATCTTATTAGCACAAAAAAGTAATTTGAACTAGCACTGGCGCTGAAGCTGTAAAGGACAAGGGCCAGATCTTACAAGCAGTATTAATGAATTTGTATTTTATATTAAGAGTAATGGGAATAACTGTAGAGTTTTTAAAGTATTAAAATCAGCTGTTCAAGGGAGCAGAGGCAGTAATTTACCCAACAGGATTTCATCACTTGTGTAATACTGAAATAATTCAAAGGAATATATAAATAATTGAAGCTAAGACCATCTGTAAAAATGCCATTTTGGCTCTTTCCCAATTAATGTGCATTTAAAACCTTGATGAAAAATGTAGCTTTTTTCATTCTTTTAACTTCAGGAGGATTTCAATGGTTTATTAATCAGCTGCTCTTGTCTAACGTGGGATCCCAGGCCTTATTTAAACTCATCTTCCCAAAATAAATAAATAAATAAATAAACTCTTCTTCCCTTTCCACATACCAAGTTCTTGCCTTCACAAGAACCTAGTAAAATGCTCAAATGAGGAAGGGTCTGTCTACGGAAAGGGGATCTGTCCTCCCCATCCACGAGACTGTGACACTGGAAAACTAACCCTCCCACTTCAACCTCTCCCAGTCCCACTTCCAGAATTTCTAGTATCAAATCAAGCAAGAATAGCATGGGGAGACAAATCTATATACCATGGGGATGCTCAGAGAAGCCATCATTTCCAGAGCAGCAACCAGAGCGAGGCCATCCTACCTCCACGATTATCTACCTGTGAGTCAGTATGCTCAGTGCGCCAGGACAGGTTCCCACTGCTCCAAACACGCAAAGGCACATCTCCAAACCTGCCTCCGGTCAGATGAGCTTATGAAACTCCACAAACGACACATCAAGCTTCAATTTCCCCATCTATCAAATAAGAATGAATAGACACGGGGACCTTCCCGAGGATTTACAAGCTAATATGTGTAAAGCGCTCAGACCCATGCCAGGCACATAGTAAGTGCTACATAAACGCTAACTGCTACTATTATTTTCATTTCTGGAGCATCATAATAGATTTCCATACATAAAACCCACTGAGAAGACACACAGATAGATTAATCTGTCGAGCTTTATGTATTCCAGTCTTTCCCAAATTTATCTGGCCACTGGATCCTTTTATCTCCCTGTAAAACATTTCCTATCACTAGGGGAGCTCCAGTCCTAAAGAGCTCGCCACGGGATATGGTGCTCTGAGCCGTGTGTCTCTGTCTTGTTTATTTCCATGGCTCATCCAGTAATCCAGAAGAAGACTTTATTTATATTTTAACCATGGGACAGCAGCAGAAGAAAAAGCAGACCTATATGAAAGCCACCTTTACATTTCCGGTTCCTTAACTGGTGAATTGTCCTTGATACTTCCTTTGGAACTCGATTCCAAAGTAATAAAAGGCCTCAGTCCAGGTGGTGTTTTTATGTGTTATTTATACATAAGAAATGGGCTGAAAGGTCAAGTGAAATGACAATAAAGGGCACCTTGCCCGGACTCTGTGTAAAGAAGCCCACCTTGTCCCCACAAGGATAATTATAGACAACCCAGGCCAGTGAAAACATAATGCCCCAATGCAGAGCTGGAAGAAGAGTGGGAATTTTGTTCATAAAATTACCACAACACAGCTTCTTTCTTTTTCTAGGGACCTAACCTAGAACATTAAGTAACACTCCTTTAACAACCAGAATATATTGGTTAGACTAATAGTGGCAAAGAGCCTGATTTCTTAAAGAAACAAACATAGCTCACACGTAAATAGTTGTAACTACCCTTCATGTATTAACACAATTACCCTTTGGGGGAAATACTATATTTAAAAAGAGATTATATATTTAAGTAATCAATACACCCAACATGGGGCTCAAACTCACAACCTGGGTATGAAGAGTCACATTTTCCACCAAATGAGCCAGCCAGGCACCCCAGTACTTTTTTTTAAGTAAGCTATGCCCAAGATGGGGCTTGAACTCACAACCCCAAGATCAAGAGTCTTATGCTCTACAGATCAAGCCAGCTGGGGACCCCAAGGTAAACACTCTTATACCCATTTTTCGGATGAGCAAATCAAGGCACCAAACATTAAGGACCTTACCCAAGATCACACAACTAGTAAAAGAGGGATTAGAATCAAGACTTTGGCTCCAGAGGTTGTCCTCTTAACCACTATTCACATACATGTTATGATGAGGTATTTTCAGGTTTTAAAAAGTTATTCCTTATTTTATGACCTGGACTCTTTTTTTTTTTTTTTTAAGATTTTATTTATTTATTTGACAGACAGAGATTACAAGTAGGCAGAGAGGCAGTCAGAGAGAGGAGGAAGCAGACTCCCTGCTGAGCAGAGAGCCCGATGTGGGGCTCGATCCCATGACCCTGGGATCATGACCTGAGCTGAAGGCAGAGGCTTTAACCCACTGAGCCACCCAGGCGCCTCGATGACCTGGACTCTTAAAAGGATATCTGTCTACTGCTGACCCTGAAAAATTATTTAGATAAATATTAACCAAACCTGAGACATTAAAGAACCACCTTTGGAATGTGTCATACTTGAAAACCCCTTGTTATTTATTTCATATATCTTTAAATAAATAAACACATTTTTTAACATCCATAGATTTTATTTGAAAGGACATTTTATTTTATTATTTTAAGAGGAAAATCAGTATCACCGACTCTGTGTAAAAGGGAGCCTAAAGAGAAATATAATGTCAATAAAAGAAAGTTATTAATTTCTAGGTAAAAAATGTCATGAGCAAAGGGGTCCAAGATTTAAGTTCTCTCTCTCTTTCTCTTTTCTGAAAAGGTAGATCAGCAATGGATAAAAGGCAGTGAAGACTCACTAGCACCAAAATGAGACCGGCCTCTCAACAGAATCACACCCACGGAGAGTGAATTGTAAGGGGGGAGTGACCACTTCCCTTCATATTCATGGCCAGTTAGCCACGATCTCCTCTTGTAGCAAGGGTGGTCCCACACTTTGGAAAACAAAACAAAACAAAACAAAACAAAAAAAAACACTTCAAAGAGCATTTAGAACTAGAGATGTCAAAAATACAGATTTATATGCTAATAAATCAAGTAGCCTCTGCAAGTTTTCTACATAATGAGAAACCACAAAGATAAATGTAAAGTACTGCTTCTATATTCCGTCAATCAATGGTAAAACGATATGCTGAGGGAAACCTGGCCTGGCCGGCAGTGTTCCTGCAGAAAGGGACTTGTGGTTTAGGCATGACCACAGAAACAACACCAGCCAAGAATGTGACATGGGTCCAAGAAGAGGGAAGGGCCTTAGGCTGCCATGGTAACTTGTTAGGGACCAGATCAAGGGAAGAAAGGGAGCCGTATCTGCACTGTGAACCAGCAAGACCACACCGGGTGCTCAGGAAACACTACAGAACCCAGCATGTCCTTTCCCCAACAGGCCATGGGCAGTGGTGAAAGGTCTGAAAATTAAGCCACTGGTGGAATAGTAGCACCCTATTTAAAACCGCCACCAAGTCCCTCTAGTGTGCATAACACCCCCTACTCTGTTCTTTTTTCCCATACCGTTTGCACCTCCTTACATACAACGATCACTGCTTTTACATGAATTTTCATCGTCTGTCTCTCTCTCCACAGGAACGAAGATATTTTACTGTTTTGATCACTGATACCTGACTGCACAGAACGGTGCTGGACCCAAAACAGATGCTCAGTAACCTGAATGAATTACTGAATACTTTTTTAAGAATTGTGGATGCTTACAGCCAGGACAGAGAACGCTTCGATGAAATGCAATGCACTTTTATAAACATTCGAATGATTATGCAGACCTCACGGCGATTAAAAGTGCAGATTCTTGAAGGAAAGACACAGGTTTGAATCTCAGACCTGCCACAGATAAGCAGGTACGCTGTGAGCATTTGGATGACCTCAGTTTCCAAAAAGATACCTAAAGGGACTGAGAACCCAGTCACCGGAGACTAGAGATGATATTACAATGGGAGGGTAACAGCACTTATTTCCCAGGATTACTGTAGCACTGGAGGAAGATTATGTGTGTAAAAGAGCTTTTAAAACTGCTGATCTCAGGGTGCCTGGGTGGCTCAGTGGGTTAAGCCTCTGCCTTCAGCTCAGATCATGATCCGAGGGCTCTGGGATCGAGCCCTCCATCAGGCTCTCTGCTCAGCATGGTGCCTGCTTTCTACTTCTCTCTCTGCCTGCCTCTCTGCCTACTTGCGATCTCTGTCTGTCAAATTAAAAAAATAAAATTTTTTCAAAAAATCTTAAAAAAACAGCTGCTGATCTCAATGCCCCATTATCCATCCTCATTTATGGTAGTTAGACTCCCAGTCATGACACTCGCTTCGCATGGAACTCAGGGATGGCAGGAGCCCCTGGTGCGAATACCGAAGGGACAGCTGCGTACAGCTTCCCCCGAATCTGTGTTCAGTGCCTGGACATTAGTCACTTCTTAGCGGCCTTGGTGGGAATATTTACACAATGGAAATTGGCAAACTACAAATTACCGTTCCCTGCCCAGAGCAGGTTAACCATTACCCAGCACAACATGGCTTACACTTCAGAACCGAATTAAGAGCAACAGCATGGGAAGACAAACTTAGAGGTGAGAGAGGTCTTCACTTTGGAACCACAGCATGTGTAAACAGAAACTGGACAACATCAATGGTCAGGAGCCTGTGACATGTAAGCAATGCACTTTTTTCCCACTGGACGCTGAGAGCAGGAATCCCACATCTTCCCTCTCCCAGATGGCCACCATAGCATGCCTGTTGCATATGGTGGCTCTTCCATAGCTTCCCTCAACCCTCGTGCTCTTAAATTCTAGAACACATGTTAAAGTACATGAGACCTAATTTCCATGGTTCTGATCACTAGAGAAAATGGGTCAAAGCCTTCTTTTCAGTATGACAGGGGTAGCTACTCCTTCTAAAACCTACCTTCCAGGGGCACCTGGGTGGCTCAGTGGGTTAAAGCCTCTGCCTTCGGCTCAGGTCATGATCCCAGGGTCCTGGGATCGAGCCCCGCGTCGGGCTTTCTGCTCAGTGGTAAGCCTGCTTCCTCCTCTCTCTCTCTGCCTGCCTCTCTGCCTACTTGTGATCTGTCTGTCAAATAAATAAAAATCTAAAAAAATAAAAAAATAAAAAAATAAATAAAACCTACCTTCCAAATAAAAATGCAACAATGGGAGCTATCCCATAAGACAAAACACACTTTGCCACATGTTCTTATCATTCTACCTCCAGGCAAAACAGTGAAATCAGTCTGTTCAAAAGGATCCTGAAAATGACTGAGACAGTTTTAATTAATGATGGAATTAGCATGAGTTTTTGGAGATACCAAGATAATGGGTGGGCGGGACATGGGTTTATCATGGATGCCTTTCAATGTAGCCAGTGGAAAAAAAGGCTCTGATAGTGAACCTGTTAGTGGGGCATCACCCTCCAACCTCTCTCTACTTCGTTCATCTTTCTCCTCAATGTAACCAACAACTCATTTCATACAGAATCCTCTCCCAAACTAACAAAAACCCAGCCACCATACAGAGAACATGGATGGAAATATAATATTTATATCAAGAATTCAATGTAATCCACATAGGATACTAGATCATTCTACCTCAATAATGGATACCTTTCCATGCTACAAATACAAAGGTGAAAAACTAAAACTAAAACTAAAACACAAACAAGATACCACAAACCACAAACCAGGAAGCCTCAGAGCAAATCATCCCAAAGGTAGAAGCTCAGGGTGAGAAGCTGGACGCACCAAAAGGCTATAAAATGGGAGGAGGGCTGGGTCAGAAATCCTGGGTTCCAGACTGTTCTTATCTAAAACAGACATTGGGTTTTCCCAACTGCATTTTGGTCTTTCCTGTTAGCTTCTCTGAGTCACACGGACTCAAGAGTATTTATCAAAAAGACCACTCGTATTCTTGTGTTCTCTTTGACTTAAAGTTATATTACAGGGTAAAAAACAGGTGATGCATTTTTCCCCAGGACATATACAAATCTGCCATTACATGTAAATTTGAACCCAATTCTGCACTGGACACAATGAAAATCCCCACTTATATTTTCTTACAATTGATTTTTCATTGCACTATGTGTACTCTCAAAGAAAAATCTTAGGAAAGTAATTAAGTTGTATTTTAAAACACATTTTCAGGCACCTGGGTGGTTCAGTTGGTTAAGCAAATGCCTTCAGTTCAGGTTATGATCCTGGATTCCCAGGATTGAGTCCATGCTGGGCTCTCTGCTCAGTGGGGTGTCTGCTTCTCCCTCTGACCCTCCCCTGTTCTCATGCTCTCTATCAAATAAATAATAAATCATTTAAAAAATTTAAAAAAAACACATTTTCATTGGAATACCACCACATACAAAAATATTTCATTAAAACTTGAAGTGGCCGGGGCGCCTGGGTGGCTCAGTGGGTTAAAGCCTCTGCCTTCAGCTCAGGTCATGATCTCAGGGTCCTGGGATCGAGCCCCACATCGGGCTCTCTGCTCAGCCGGGAGCCTGCTTCCCTCTCTCTCTCTCTCTGCCTGCCTCTCTGCCTACTTGTGATCTCTCTCTCTGTCAAAAAAAAAAAAAAAAAAACAAACCTTGGAAGTGGCCAAATATTCCAGAAAATAAACGAAAGATAAATCAAGAGATTGAGAAGCCAAGCATTTGGGAATAGAAGGAAACCTCATTAAATTATCTTTTTGTTGACACAAACCATTATAAACATTTTAAAAGATCTCTCTAAATTACTTTTTCCAGCTAAGAATGCCTCCAACTTTTAATCTGATTGGTACATCTTTTTTTTTTTTTGCTAATTTTCCTTTTTTTGTTTTTAATTTTTATTAACATATAATGCATTATTTGCTTCAGGGATACAGGTCTGTGAATCATCAGTCTTACACAATTCACAGCACTCACCATAGCACATACCCTCCCTAGTGTTCAAAACCCAGTCACCCTATCCCTCCACATGCGCCCCCTCACCCCTCACCCCACAGCAACCCTCAGTTTGTTTCCTGAGATGAAGAGTATCTTATGGTTTATCTCCCTCCCCGGTCCCATCTTGTTTCATTTTTTCCCTCCCTGCCCCCCACAACCCTCCCCCAGGCCCTGACTCTCAAATTCCTCATATGAGAGATCATATGATAACAATCTTTCTCTGATTGACTCATCTCACTTAGCATAATAACCTCTAGTTCCATCCACATTATTGCAAATGGCAAGATTTCTGGGGGTTTTGGTGGCTGCATAGTATTCTATTGTGTATATATACCATACCTTCTTTATCCATTCATCAGTTGATGGACATCTACGTTCTTTCCATAATTTGGCTATTGTGGACATTGCTGCTATAAACATTCGAGTGCACGTGCCCCTTCAGATCATTACATTTATATCTGTAGGGTAAAAGAAACTCAAAACCCTTCTTAGAACCTGTGGATTACACTCTATTCCTAATCATTATATTGTTCAAGGAGGAAGTATTTCAGACATCCTGACCCTAAGTTGGATGTGGCAAACAAAGACATCAGAATTGCCACTTGTATTCAGCCCAAATTCCAAGACAATGCTTTAGTTTATGCTGGCCAGAAGATGGGCATTTCTTCTTACTTTCTCTAGTCTTTCAAATGCATATTTACATGTGATGATTTGGAATAGCCATGAACAATGACTTTTTTTTTTTTTAGAGAGAGAATTTTTTTTTAAGATTTTATTTATTTATTTGACAGAGATCACAAGTAGGCAGAGAGGCAGGCAGAGAGAGAGAGAGAGAGAGAGAGGAGGAAGCAGGCTCCCTGAGGAGCAGAGAGCCCGATGCGGGACTCGATCCCAGGACCCTGAGATCATGACCTGAGCCAAAGGCAGAAGCTTAACCCACTGAGCCACCCAGGCACCCAACAATGACTTTCTTTATAGATGTCATAAAAGTACTCTAGGGGCCAAGGACAGACTGCCCCAAGATGAAGACTGAGTTAAAAAAATCAAACCCCAGCTGACTCGGGGGGAAAAACTCTTTACCTCCTCCCTCAACTGCCTAAAAAGGAATTTAGACAATCTGCTCCAGGAAGAGAGCTATCACCATAGATAATTGCATCTTACTAAGAACTAGGGATAGTAGACAGGGAGGAAGCAAGCAAGGCCTGTTTGATCAAAGTCCTCTATATCCTAGTGTTTCTGAGTGGCCCACAAACATCTGTTTACCAAACACTGACTCCTTTTCATTTCCTGTGAATTGCATTCCTTCCCTTTGAAGTCCCCTAATAGACCCCTACCCTCTTCCCCTTAGGTCAGAATGACATTTATACCTCATTATGCCTGACTGTCTTTAGAGTTTCTGTGTCTGGGTGGATTCCCCCTATGGACACACACTATTAAATTTGATTTTCTCCTGTTAATCTGTCTCCTGTCAATCTGATTCTCAGTCCAGCTAGCAAGACCTCGAGGGGCAGGATATTCTTGCTGTGTGACAGTCCATTACCAATATAATGTCTGAGTTTGCCATTTAGGATGTAGAATAAGGTACTACTTTACCCTAAAATACTAAAGCTCTTGATAGTAAAATTTATAAACCAGAATCTAAGTGGGAATAAGGGAGAGGAGGAAAATCACATTCATAGTTTTATTATCAACGGCTACTTTGTAGAATAAGAGGTTCAGGATTTGCTGCCTCATAAATCTAAGATAATACATTATGTTCTCTAAAACGTCTTCTCTCCTATGATAGCACAAGCCTTGAAAGTATCTGTTGCACAGGCTCCTTTTTCAGAACCTAATCTTTCCTTTTCAGCATAGTACCCTCTGCAGACATACACCATCTAGAGAGGAGTGTGCTCCTGGCATCCCTGTAGTCCCACCCCGCTGGCGACAGCTGATTGGCTCAGGGATGGACATCTGAGTGAGGCTCTACCAATCAAATTCTGTCTTTGGGGGGAGCGCCAACAAAGAGACTCGTGTGACTGAAACTGCGCACTGGTCAGTTGGAGAGCTGTAGGGCTCCGAGTACTGCCATGTCAGCGGAGAAATCAGAAAAGGACTATCTGCATTTAACAAGATGCGATCGGGAGGGAGACAAACCGTATGAGACTCTTAATCTCACAAAACAAACTCAGGGTGGGGTGGGGGGGAGGTGGGTAGGGAGAGGGGGGTGGGGTTATGGACATTGGGGAGGGTATGTGCTATGGTGAGTACTGTGAAGTGTGTAAACCTGGCGATTCACAGACCTGTACCGCTGGAGCTAATAATACATTATATGTTAATTAAAAAAAAAAAAAAAAAGACTATCTGCAGAGAATGCCATTCAAGGCAAAGAAGAAATACAGTACCAGTCCTCCCAACTTTCTACCCCAGTTCCAGACCCTTCCGGAGGCCCTATTCCCATCCTACCCTGGGGTTTCGGGAGACATTCATTTTTCCATAGAATAAAGTCCCCTTCCTGCTGTGCTACCTGTTACTTGCAACCAAGTAACCTGATCCATGATTAAGTTTAGGTAAAGCACGGGGCCATATGACTCTATATACTGGTCATCCTTTCGTTAACATTTCTATCTTTTCAGCATTTTAATATTCTGAGGTATGGATGCTATGAAAGATGATAAAATCACACGTGCCTCTAAGTAGCACCTAACCAAATATTCCACTGAACACTGGGCACCCCGAAAAGGCTGTATGTACGTGTCGCTCAGTACTAGTTATACTGTGTAAGTAAGAATGGCTGTAAGTGTGTCATCCACGGCTAAACTCAGTGCAGTTACAAACAGCACGCTCAGTTTCCTGGAGTCCAGAGAGAATGCAAAAATGGTTGATATGTAACTTCTCTACTTCTGTGTAACAAGTAACTCCCAAGTGTAAAAGCCTCAAACAACAATAAGCATTTATCATCTCCCAGGGTTTCTGCGGGTCAGGAATTTGGAAGCAGTCTAGTGGGGTGGTTCTGGCTGAGGGTCTCTCAAGTGGTTGCCGTCAAGACGTTGGCTGGGGCTACAGGCTTGATCAAATCTGGAGGATCTGCTTCTAAGATGCTTCCTCATATGGCTCTTGGCAAGAGACCTAGGTTCCCCACCGTGGGGCCCATTCCAGAAGGCTGCCTGCATATCCTAAAACAGCAGCCGGCTTCCCCCAGAGAAAGTAATCAAAAAAGGCAAAATTGGGGCATCTGGGTGGCTCAGTCCATTAAGCAGCCAGCTCTTGATTTCAGCCCAGGTCTTGACTTCAGTGTTGTGAGTTCAAGCCCCGCCAAAAATAAATAAATAAAGGGCAAAGCGGAAGTCCCTCTGTCCTTGAAGACCTACCTTTGGGAGTGACACACTGTCACTTCTACAAAATCATATTGGCTCAAATGTCAGTCCTACTTGGCATGAGAGGGCACTATTACAAGGGCATGAATACAAGGAGGTGAGAATTGTTGAGGTAGGGAGGGCATCTTGAGGGAGAGCTACCATAACACGTTATATCAGAATATATATGCATTGAAACTCTTACATTAATATCAAATATAGTGCTTGGAATAAAGGAAGAAAGGAGGAAGACATCTTGGAAGAGTCATGTTTATTAGCTATTTATGATAGTGAAGAAAATCAGTGGGGTATAAGACATGCCACTATTCCTTCAGAGAGTTGAGTCTAGGCAAGAAACTTGGACTTGCACGTGGAATAATTAGAAAGCAATGAGGGTGACCATCTGATTCTAAATGCAATACAGGTTCAGAAAAGGAAGAAACAATGGTGTGGATGGATTAAGGAAAGGTCTCTCTCCACTCTTTACAAACAATGGCTTAGCTTAAGTTAGTTTTTGTTTTATTGTTTTGTTTTGAGAGAGAGCAAGAGCACACATGCGCTCAGGAGCAAGGGATAGGGGAGCCGAAGGGGAGAGAGAATCTTAAGCAGGTGCCATAACCAGCATGAAGCCCAAATCGGGGTTTGATCTCACAGCCCTGAGTTCATGACCTGAGCCAAAATCAAGAGTCAGCCACTTAACCAACTGTGCCTCCCAGGCGCCCTTAAGTTAGCATCTTTAACCGTTTACTTTATAGACTACAGGTAGGACTTCTTCCAAATGTTCACTTGATATAAAGCAAGTGATTTATTGAGTCTAAAGGATCAGTAAGAATAAGAAACAGGCTTGCAACCTCTTTCAGGGTTGAGTCTTAATTTCAGCTTGGATGGTGATCTCAGTGTCAGGTTATTATCTCAGTGTCATGGGATTGAGCCCCCCCACCCCTCCCCCACCCCAGTCCCCCACCACCACCCCTTGTACTCAAAGCAGAGTCTGCCTGTCCCGTTTCCTCTGCTTCTCCCCCTGTTCCTGCGCTACAGCTCTCCTCTCTCTCTCAAATAAAGAAAATCTTTAAAAAAAAAAAAAAAAAAAGGATTGCAACCAAATTATATAAAATCAGGTCCTTCTTCTTGTGGGCTACATTTTTTTTTTCAAGATTTTATTTATTTATTTCACAGGGGGAGGACAGAGAGAGGGGGAGAAGCAGGCTTCCCGCAGAGCAGGGAACCCATTGCGGGGTTCCATCCCAGGACCCCGAGATCATGACCTGAGCCCATATAGAAGCTTAACCCACTGAGCCACACAGACACCCCCTAGGCTCCTTTCTTGTTGCTAGATTGCTAGGCTGAGAGAAAGTATTTTTTTTTTAAAAGGAAGTCAGGGGTATCCCAAAGGAGAACATCAAAATTATCATATGAGCAAATACCAATAAGGAATCTGCACCAATCTGATCTGCGTTCTACAAGTATTTATGTAACACCAGCTATTATAAGCTAGTCACTGTGCTGGGTACTAGACACATGGTGAGAACAAGACAGCTACCAGTCCTGCCGCCTACAGTGTTTCAGTTTATTAGGAAAGGGAAAAAAAAATGTTTTTTAAATTCTCATAAAGGAATGATAAGTGCTACTATGATAAGGAAAGCAAAGGGAACTATTAGAATCACAGAGGAGAAATTATATTTCCCTAAATCTAGGATATGGGCAAAGAAAGACACCCTGATTAAATGACAATGAAGCTAAAATCTGGAGAATGTGTAGGAGTTAGCTGGAAAAAAAAAAATAGGCAAGAACGAATATTCTAGGTAGAGACATATACATGTTTTCAGGCCTAACGCTGGAGGACAAGATGGGTTTAAGGAACTGAAAGAAGTGTAGGGACTAGAATGCACAATGAAAGGGGGCAAGTGGAAATGGAAGAGAGGAAGGTTTTGGCTGAGTGAATTCCCTGTGGCAAATCCCAGCAAGGGGTGGAGTCTGTTTCTTCACCCCTTGAACTCTGGCTGGGCTGGAACTTGATTTCAGATCAATTAAAGATAATGACAGTGACCCCTACATCTTGGGCATCAAGGGACCTTGCCTGCCCACCTTTGCTCTTTCGAAATGCCATCCTAAAACCACCAGATGTGGAAGGCAATCTAGCCTAATGGAGGACAAGAGCCCATGGGGAAGAAAACCAACATGCCCCAGAGGGAAGCCAGAACCAAAGGCCAGATGCATAAGGGAGACCACGTTGTACCTTCTAACCCAGTCACCCTCCCAGCTGGACACAGCAGATGAGGGAGCCCATGTGAAACCAGCCCCAAGAATTATCTGACTAACCCAAAACATCATGAGAAATAACAGAGTAGGTGTGCGTTGGTGGCTCAGTCCATTAAGTGTCTGCTGCCTTCAGCTCAGGTCATGATTCCAGGGTCCTGGGATTGAGCCCCACGCAGGCTTCCTGCTGAGCGGGGAACCTGTTTCTCCCTCCTCGGGCTCTCTCTGTCAAGTAAATAAATAAAATATATATTTCTTTTTAAAGAGGAAAGAACAGATTATTGGCTGGTTTTTTGGTTTTTTGTTTGTTTGTTTTTGTTTTGTTTTGTTTGTTTGTTTTTAAGCCACTACACTGTGGCATCTTTGTTAGGCAGCAAACAGAAAGAGGCCAGGTTGTGGGGCTCCAGGTTAAGAACACTGACCTTCATCCTGAGATCAGTGGAGAGCCATGGAAGCGTTTTATAATGAAATAACCTAATCCTAATCCATGAGTACCACAGAAATAGTACCAAGGCCAGCAAGCTCTCCAAAAGCCTATAAAAATCTTATAAACATGGTGGCAAGAAAGGGATGGATTAAGAAATACAAAACGAGGAGCGCCTAGGTGGCTCAGTTGGTTAAGTGTCTGCCTTCGGCTCAGGTCATGATCTCAGGGTCCTGGGATAAGTCCCACATCAGGCTCCCTGCGCAGTGGGAGTCCGCTTCTCCCTTTCCCTCTACTCCACCCCCAGCTTGTGCTCTACTCTCTCTTGCTCACTCTGTCTCTCAAATAAATAAATATATAAAATCTTAAAAAAAGAAAACAGAAATACAAAATGAAAATGGCAGAATCAGAACGCACTCACGTTTCATTAGATGTCTGCAATTCAATTCTCATGTAATTACATTTTTTTCATCTGGAATTATTTAATTCAAATGTTTGAATTAAAAAATTAGACATTTTTATTTGTCTGATTAGTCACAGAGGAGGGACTCTCCAAAATACCTTACTCCCTCACTGTTTTTAAAAAAGGCAAAGATGGAAACAGAAGTGCTCACAAGTGAGTAGCAAGAAACCAATAAAAAGGCTCACACAAGGACGGGCCGATCGGTCAGTACAGCAAAGAAGAAATCATATTTGCCTTGTAAGCCAAAGATAAAATAAAGAAAATTCAGCAAAATTTCAGTTTAACTATTAAAAAAAAAAAAAAAGTCTCTACCTAATTTTCTCTAGGTGGTATCTTCCATCCTGATGATGGGCAAGTTTCTACAACTTCCCAAAAATCAAAGCCTGGACCAGTGTGGCCAGAACAGCAAGAGAATCTCATCAGGAAACTCCACTAGCAAAAGGGAGGAAGAAGACCTGTGTTCTGGAATCTAATTCCAACAGCCAGTTATTACCACTGTTTGAGATTCCCAAGAGCCGTCAAAAGAACGACAAGCCAGACAAGTACCTCGAAAATACTTTCAACCAATTTGCAGACCCCAGCCGGGCTGCGTCCTCACATCTCCCTTGCCCTTTTCCCTCAAATTTTGAAGACTCGCTGGCTTTGTCTGTTTTGAATGGCAGTGCACGGTGTCCAACTAAGGAAATCCCCTCCTTCCCCAGCTGGCTCACCAGGAAATTGTTTGGAAGTCAGCTTTTTCCTGGAGGTAGCCAAATGCCCGGGGTGGGGGGTGATGGGGGGCCCCTGTGGAGGGGGGCGGTGTCTCTGCAGCTGAGAGCACTCCCCTGGCTAGCCGATTCGTGGACAGTTCCCGGGGTCTGACCACATGGCCACAGGCAGTCTTTGTAGCATGAGGCACGTGCGTACATTCTGTGTGCTTGCTTTGGATAAGTACAAACCACAACGCACTCTCCCTCACCTGCTAAATAGAATTTTTAGGCCATATGTTTTTGTTGCTGTTGTTGTTATTGTTGTTTAAATATTTTATTCATCTACTTGACAGAGAGAGACAGTGAGAGAGGGAACACAAGCAGGGGGAGTGGGAGAGGGAGAAGAAGCACCCCCCCACCCCCACCCCCGAGCAAGGAGCCTGATGGGAGCCTGGAGCCCAGGACCCTGGGATCATGACCTGAGCCAAAAGCAGATGCCCAATGACTGAGCCACCCAGGCGCCCCAAAGCCACACATTTTATTTTATTTTATTATTTACTTCTAAACTTTTGACAAATGGGGGAGCTACAGCAAAGGGTGACGTTTTATTCAAAGAAGGGAGAGGAGACAGATAATTAAACTACCTCAGAATTAAATAAGACTTTTACCTAAAGGACACTCTTCTGATTACTTTAGCTCAAAGATTTACAAATAGGTTCAGTCAGGCGATCAGTCAATTCAGTGAAACACACACACAGAAATGGCAATTTTTTCTATGTCTTATTTAATTTTACTTAATGTGTTCAGTGCTTTGGTTTCTTCGTTTTGCTTTACTTTTTACAAAAAGAGCCGTTGTCAGAAGCAAAAGAATACAGACCAAAATAATATTCTCCCAAGGACGAAATATTTAATCAAATCACCTGACCTCAAGAAGTATATTCCATATTTTTTTAAAAAGTGTATTTCATATTAAATGTCAGTACCATCATCCTTCCTCTCAAGTTCAAATACATACAAGGCAAACAAACTTCTGGCTACTGAGAATTTTTTTTCAATTACACAAGTTACAAACAAAAATAGAGCTGCCATGAGAAAAAAAACGTTTCTCATTACTCAAAATTTCTTTCAATCTAGCTTAGTTAACTTAAGTATGACTTAGGGGAAATTCTAAAGCATGCCTCTTTAGCAAAGGCTCTGTTCTCACTGCTTCAGGTACTAACTACACAGAGGCTGGGAGTGGACAAGACGACCAACCTCTGGATGTCCCCCCTTCAGTCTTGCAATGACATTGTTCAGAAGACAATCTCCCCACGAGTCACATTCACTGAGACATTTTCCTCTTCAGCATTCAGACAGGACAATTTGAAGCCCAGAAAGAAAGAAATTCAAGTCACCAGCCTGCACCTCTTTGAATGCAGATGGCTCCTAATGAACGGAGGTGGACATCCTAATTACCTAGGGCCTACAGATGTACTTGTTCCTGGAAGTAACAGTGACATGAGATTTATTTATAGCTTTCCTAAGACTCTTTAAACATTTCCTGACATGAGACCATGTCACTGAAATCATTTTACTGATAGGCAGGGAGGGCAGGGGAGTGGGGGAAACCAATCCTCAAAGGCAAGAACAAGGTTCTGCCTGCTGTCTTTGTAGGGGAGGGCCAGGCATGTTTTTTACTAAGGATGCAATCATGTAGGTAAACAGCAAGAATGCTCTTCTGATGTTATATCCTGTCCTGTTTAACTCATTAATTTAAAGAGACCCTAAGCCGCTAGAGTAAACACTAGCATTAGTAATTCTTTTGTGACCGCCCCTCAAATCATTTCATTATGGCTATGTAGCTAAAGAGAAAAATATAAACCAGTCTGCTAATACTTTAACACATATCACTCATGTAGTGGTATACTCAGATCATCAATGAAATACACTCTTTTGAACTTGTGGCCCCATAGCTGGACATGAAGTCTTTTTATTTATTTCCCTTTTTTTAAATTGCCTTTTCCAAGTCCTGCGGATTTCCACATGTCTGTTATTATGGGCAAGAAAACCAATGTAATAGCAAACTGTATAATCTTTATTATTTAAAAAAAGCATACAAACTATGTTTTACCACCAAGATCATTATTTCCTACTCTTTGATGTTGACAAGAGAGGTGGGGGGGGATATCAATAACCAAAGAGATCACCAATGCTAATTCTGGACAAATTATAAAGAGTTAAATGTAGATAGCTATAAATGATCTTGAATTACTCACAGATAGACTTGATAACAAAAAAGTATCCCAAAGAAACACTGTCAAATGTTCGTGAAGACAGTTCATTTTCTAACTTCTGAGAAAATATTTCAGGGATGAATGTTAAATTATGAGCTCATCTGAATTATTCAGTAGGAGTGACACAGGCAACATAAAATACCATCTCCTACTTCCCCAACACTCAGGCCGTGTCTGATCTTCTCCGGAATGTGTCCTCTGCACCTAAGACCCTACGAGCAATAAAAGGGTGATTGATCTGGGGAGTAAAAAGACTTAAGCAGGCACAGTATCAAGTCCTTTGCGGATAATGAGGATTTGGAAACAAAACTGACATTCCTCATATTCTTTGAACATTAGTAAGCAGATTGTGGCCACTTGATAAATGGTCATCATAATATTACTAAGTTTCTGGATCATTTTGCAATCTCTGGAGGTAAAGGAAGAATAAAATGAGAAAGAGCAATCTTAAGAGATGAAAATGAAAAGATCAGGGGAGACACTTGAAGCATCAGGGTGGGAGAGGCTGCAATTTGTCTAAATGTTGTCTATCCTACCTCTATGTCCCTTGGTAAGAGACCTTCCTCATCAATGGCAACCAGATGCGAGGACCTGGGCCAGGCAACCAGCTGGTAAAGAAGGTCTTAAAACGCCACAGTGCATTCAAGAAGTTCTCCAAACCTCATTTCTCTTTACCCCAGGCAAAGCAGGGCTCACAAAGAAAGTGACCCAAGGAATGGCCATTCTGTAAAGAATGTACTATTTCCACCATGCTTCAACAATGAATTAGAGAAGTCCACAGTTACTCTACTTCTGACATTGTTTCCTCATCTTTAAAAAGGTGACATTTTTATGTTACTGGAAATTATGAATAAGCAAAACAATACATGCAGACTGTTTATGACACTGCCCAACCCAGAGACAACCTGACACATATTGACCATGACATAGTCTGTTCATAGCACATTTCAGCAGATCTTCCAACACCTCACAAACTCCAAAGTGAAACAGCCCCCTCTTGCTCCAAGACTCAATGATTAGAGAAAAATCTAAGTACCACAATTCTTCTGGCAACTGATGCCATCTTTTGCCTCTCCTCTCCACTACAGCTCCCCCAACAAAACATCTGTAATTGGTCATGAGAATAGATCCAAGAGAAATAATTTTAATGGAAGCAAGTCACAAAGAATTGGGATTCTACTGCCCTTAGTCTAAACCAAGATGTTTCACTGACAGAGAATTGAATCAAATTGCTCCAAAGCAGGCTTTCTCAACCTTGGCATGGTTTGCATTTGTGGGTGAGTAATTCTTTGTTGGGGGCAGCTGTGCTGCCCATCGTAGGGTGTTTAAGCGGTATCCCTGGCCTCGCCCCTCTAGATGTCAACAGTACCCTCCCAGTTGTGATGACCAAAAAATGTCCAGACATTGCCAGATGTCCCCTGGGGACAACACTAACTCCACAGAGAACCACTGCTATGCTAATACCACTGAAATGAGAGCCATGGCTCAGAAGTCCTTGGGTGTGTCTTCTCTCCTAAGTGAATAAAATAACCTCTTCAGAAATAAAAAGTGTTTCCCAATGGCTTTGGGCAATTAAAGGAAGACTGTTAACTTTCTTAGAAAATGCCTCTTTATAGGGTAGAGAAAACAACTTTCCTTCTACCTTTCTTGGTTCTTGGCTGGGGCTCTGTAACAAAACAGAAACATGAGAAACACATTCAGACTTACTTCATGTAACTTCTGAACGACCACCAGGAGTCTTCCCAGGGAAGTAACTCAAGTAGTTAAACCTGAGTATTTCTTACTCTAGGTTTGATGAAGAGTGGAAAGTTGTGGGCAAACATGGCAGGATACAAGCTAAGTGTGGTAAACTGGGGGAAACTTAGCAAGGCTTGTTAATATGAATTCCTCCTAGCGTCCGCCCTCCTTTCTTCCAGGTACAGGAAGGGCATCTGTCACATGAATGTTGTATCAACTGTGTTAGGGGAAAATCAGCAAGTCCCTCTTGTACCTGCCATTTCTCAAACTCTATAATTCAAAATATGCACTGTGCCAAGGTGTCCTATTTTGGAGTAGTGTGTCCTGAAACCTAGCACTCTCCTCACCTGTGGCGGGGAGCCTCACAACTCAGCAGTCTGTGACAAGTGCTACTTTCACAAATGGTTGACCCCAACTGCAGGAAAGACAGGAAGAAAACCAGCAAAAGGAATAATACTGACAGCAGAGAAATGCTCACTTAGAGAACAAAAATATTCCTTACAGTGGATGACTTGCCATTCATTACATGCAGTGGCCAGACGGCCATAAATGAGCAAATAATAACTGAAGACACTTTATCCATGTTCCAGAGAACTCTGTCATCTTTTAAAAGCCCTCAAACAGACAGATTATGATTCTAGGGTCCGAACATAATGTGCGTTATCCCCAAGCCCCACGGGGCCAGAAAGAACATTTGGCATGATTCTAATGCCAATATAATATGGTTGGCTTCTCCTCCCCTTTTGGTCTTTAATTGCCATTATTAAATGTGAGGTCAAAGTTATTATTAAATGTGAGGTCAGAGTTATAATTATTACTGTCACTTTCTGATTTTACAGTTAATTATATCGTAGAGAATGCTAGCAAGTACTTCACTTTCTCATCCATAAAATGGGGGTGATTACAGCATATATACCCTGCAGCGTTGTTATAAGGATCAAATTACTTCATATTTATAAAATGATCACGATAGTGTTGGCACATATTAAGTACTAATATGTGCTTGTTAAATAAAATTAAAATTGCTTTATTATTTCAACAAGAAATCATGTTTATGCTTGCATTCTTCATATCAAATTGGCTATATTTTTGTGCTGTTTTGGTTTTCTTTTAGTGGGAGGAGATGCAGAAAGAATCTTATGAAATGTACCCTTCTGAGCACCTGGGTTGAGCGTCCAACTCTTGATTTCAGCTTAGGTCATGGTCTTGGTGTCTTGGGATAGAACCCTGAGTTGGCTCCTTGCTCAGCAAGGGTTCTGCTTAAGATTTCTCCCTCTCTTTGTTCCTCCTCCCCACTCCCCACCCCTCACCCCATCCACACACCCACCTACCCTCCCCCCAACACCCCCCTCCCCTCCCACCCCTGGCACATACTTGTGTCCTTTCTCTCTCTGGAATAAATAAATCAATCTTAGGAAGGAAGGGAGGGAGGAAAAGAAATGTAGCCTTCTGTCTCTGAGTTCTCAGGACACAAACACTTCGAAAAAAAAGTTCTACAGGAAACACAAATTGTGTTTCTATGTGTATGTATAAGTAAATTCTGATTATACATGAATTCCATGACCCACAATCATGAATCTTGTCCTATAGTTCGAAAAGCACCCCTTTAGGTAAGTACCCCCCACAGACTGTTCTGTACAGAAGTCATTTGAAGAGCTATTAAAGCAAGGATTCCAAGGTCAAATAAATTTGGCAGTTTATTGTATATACTCGAATAAGAAGTCTTAAAAAATATATTAATTCTGTAGAACTCAGAAGGCTCCAAACTTACATGGGAACTGGGATCTTCTTTATTTCTGTTGTAAAAGATGAGAATCATGTAGCTTGAGGAATCATAGCTAATTTTTATATTTCTCAAATGAAGAGGGAAAAGAATTCCCAGGGAGAAACATTCTTCTTGCTTACATCTCAAGGCACCGAGCCCTCCTGCCTAACTCAAGGGAAGTAATTAGGAATCCTCGGTCATCACCAGTAAGTAGTTTCACAATTTCTTAGTAATATTTAATGAAATGTGACCTGGAATGGTTTTTCCCTCAAAAAGGAATGTACTAGGTAAACAAGTAAGACAGCAGAGATTGAAAGTGCTATATAAATGCTAATGGCTTCCAAAAGTCCTTTTATTTTTTGACTCCTTCACCCATTTATCCAGTCATCTACTAAATATTTATTGACCATCTACTATGCACCAGACCCTGCACTAAGGTGCCAGAAATACTTAGGGGTGGCATCTGCCCCTATTTTATTGAAATATCATTGACCTATAAGATGATACACAACATAATGATGGGATATATGTATATATATCACAAAATGATCACCACAATATGTGAACATCCATCCCCATATATAATTAACGGATTTTTTTAATAAATAAATAAAGTCGGGGTACCTGGGTGGCTCAGTCATTGGACTCTTGGTTTCAGCTCAGGTCATGGTCTTTGGGTTCTGGGATTGAGGTCACATCAGGCTACAGGCTCAGTGTGGAATCTGCTTGTCCTTCTCCCACCCCCAAGTTTGCGTACATGCTCTCTCTCAAATAAATAAATAAAACATTTAAATAAATAAATAAATAAGTACAGTCTTATAAATAAATAACAATTTTAAAGACATGCAGAGAGCCCTTTAGCTCTTATCTCCGCTACTCAAGAAACTTCTAGAAAGAGCCCCAGCTCACAGAAAGAATAGCTATACATGCCTAAATTACTTGGTAGATTTAAAGAATAACGGGGCGGGGCGGGGCGGGGCGGGGCGGGGGGTGGGGACAGCGGCGCAGGGGTGGGGATCCGACCAGAGGTAAATGGTTAGATATATAGAGCATTCCAATTTTGTTGGATAACATTAAAACATATAACTGGGTAGGGGGTTCCTGGCTGACTCAGTCAGTGAACCTTGCAACTCTTGATACCAGGGTTGTGAGTTCAAGCCCCATGTTGGGCGTGGAGCCTACATAAAAAAAATAATAATTAATGAATTAATTCTTTAAAAGTTCTTTTACATGTATAACTGGGTAAATATCTGTTACATGATACTGCTGCGGTGAGGGGGGAGAGTATGGATGGATAGAGAACAGAGCCTAAACTCTCCCTGTTACAATATATAGGAAAAGCGACATGGAAACTAGAAACGTTCTTGCTGTGTTAGCACAGCAGTTGTCAAGTTGGAGGACACATACAAATCTGCTGGAGGAAGCCATTTTAAAATTCAGATTCTCCTGCCTGTCTCCTAGCCACTCTGATTCTGAAGGCCTAGGGCGTGCCTGAGAGCCTGCATTTGTAATGACCGCCCAGGAGCTTCAGAGGCTGCGCTCTGTGCCCCAAACATGCATCCAGTGAAAATTTACTGACTACCTAGGACGTGCCAAGCCCCGCTCTAGGCGCTAAATCAGAGCAGTAAATAAAGCCACACTTGGGAAACAACCATTAGGAGGGTAGTAGTGTGGGTTTTTTTGATTCTTTAAATTTAAAATAGGATTTCTCAAAAAAAAATAAATAAATAAATAAATAAAAATTCAACAGCCAAAAGTTCCCCATCTCATTTATTTTTTACATAAGAGGAAAAACACATGAGACCGCTATGACCTTCAGGTCAGCCTACGGCATGGACACTGGAAGGGAGTATTCGCTGGCCACACGGGCTAGATGCCACCTGGGCCCTAG
The DNA here is from genome assembly GCF_010015895.1 of Lontra canadensis. Lineage (NCBI taxonomy): Eukaryota > Metazoa > Chordata > Mammalia > Carnivora > Mustelidae > Lontra > Lontra canadensis. The sequence goes on from NW_022631028.1 coordinate 3,331,462, forward strand.
CATTTCCTGCCTCTACTGCGTGCCCTTCCCAGGGAATTTAGGGAGACTACTGGAAACCAGAAATGGTGGTGATAGAGAATTGGGGGGGGGGGAAATGTGTTAATTACCTCATTTCATAAGATACACAAATTAAAGAACTTTTAGAAATTGTAACTCCTTCTCTGCCTCCTTCTGGATTTTGATGACCTCTGAACTCTGTGCCAGGTAGAATGTACTCCCTGCCACTTTTGCATTTTATCATTTGTTTGGCATATTTAAACTTCACTACATCCTGTTTTGGTCTTTTATTTTTCCCCCTTTGGGTACAAATTTCAGCAAGTTTCTCCAGGTTACAGGAAGGCAGAGCCAAGGGTGGGATGAAATTCAGCACGGGTGGGGGCAGTCACCAATGGGGACAACTCAATCCTATTTGTCTTGGCAAGGCATTTGGTAAGCTATGGTTATGTCATTTGCCCACAAGTGGGCAGGCCTCACTGTTTTGCAGTCATCCATTTCCCAAAAATGGTATCCTGACCACACACACACACACACTGCACCCCCATCCAGCTCTGGCTCCAGAATAAGAAAGAGTAAGTAGAACCATGTACAAAGGAATGAAAAACAGAAAAGATACAATCCATACAGAAAAAAAAAAAAAAGTAAAAATTTTAAATACTAAAATATTTGTTCACCCACTGAGTTCAAAAGTACAATAAAAAGTGGACAGCTGGAAAATTGTATCTAGCAAATGAGGTTATACAGCACAGTTTTGAAGTTAAATCTGAAACGACAAAACCATGAAAGCTAAGCGTACCCAAAATTCCACCGCTAAAGAGTTTCATCTCAGGTATTTTATATGAATTAATTTCAATTTACAGCTAAATGTCAAGGAAAATTGGTTTGTTTTCTATATTGTGTTATGTTTGGTGCCCTAAGGCTTTGGGGCCCTGAGCAACTTATAAATAAATAACATTTTATCCTGATTGTTATGTAAAATAATTCCCCAGTTTATGCTTCCTGCGTTCCCTGAAGAAAACCCAAATCCTAAACTTGCAAGAGAATTAGATCCATAAGCCCTAGCAAACAGTTCCTGAAAACAAGATGCTAAGATAACAGGCCTCTGTCCTTTTATATTTCTTGTTTTATTTATACCAACTTTGGAATTCAAATTTGTAAAACTCTAAACAGAACATGCAATGGCATAAATATCCCCTAAATATAATTATGGACTCAGAAAAAAATCATATAATCGACCTAAGATGGGGGTTTGGGGAGAATAACCAACAGCATTTCTCTTGGCTTCTGGCATAAAATAACTTGTGAGGGTTAAAAACCTCATGTTTATATCTCAAAATGATCCAATGACTGCACTGAGATACTTACCATGAAATCCTTATGCTCAAATTACACTAATTATAAATTGCACATTTCTGATTAACAGTTGAAGCTTTTAAGTGAAAGCTTTAATCAGCAATACCCTTTTAAAAATATTTCCCAGGGGCGCCTGGGTGGCTCAGTGGGTTAAAGCCTCTGCCTTCGGCTCAGGTCATGATCTCAGGGTCCTGGGATGGAGCCCCGCATTGGGCTCTCTGCTCAGCAGGGAGTCTGCTTCCTCCTCTCTCTGCCTGCCTCTCTGCCTACTTGTGATCTCTGCCAAATAAATAAATAAAATCTTTAAAAAAAAAAAAAAAAGAATACTTCCCAATGCGTGCACTGACAATGTTGAACGTTACCTGAGCCAGGGCTCAAGGGAAAGGGTCCCGTCCAAGACATGCTACCTCCCTTTTGTGAACCTTCTGTGTTCAGAGCGAGAACTCCATGTATAGGACCATTCTGTCCTGGACTATGCTGGGAGAAGAACCGCCTCCCATTTTCCCCAATGATTCCCTTGTTTATAAAACCCTAAGTGTTCTCTCTCTACTCTGGGATTTTCCTCATTTATGCAGGTTCTCTCTATTGCAACGGTCTGAATAAAATGCCAGGTACATTGTCTCTTATATTATAATAAAGTCCAACCTGCCTGAGTGGCATTCATGGTAACTGATGTGGGAAACAAAGGCAGAAGGAAATTGCATTTCCTTACTATGGGCAGCCTATTCACAAGTCCTTGAAACAGGCAGAGTGACATTCCTTTAGGAACTCTGCCGCCTGGATGTTAATACTTTGCTAAGGGCAAAAGCCAGTCTTAACCTAACCCCCAGGATCCTGTGAGTCTACATTAACATATGAAAATTCCTTTGGAAATTTCCTTTATCTCTAAACCCAAGATACATGTTAGCAGTCATCCCCTAAGCGTATGATCCACCGACATACACCTGAAGGGTCTCATGACTAGGGTTTTTGTTTTTGTTTTTAAAGATTTTATTTATTTATTTGATGGACAGAGATGACAAGTAGGCAGAGACAGAGGAAGGGAAGCAGGCTTCCTGCTGAGCAGAGAGCCCGATGCGGGGCTCGATCCCAGGACCCTGAGAGCATGACCTGAGCAGAAGGCAGAGGCTTTAACCCACTTAGCCACCCAGGCGCCCGGTGACTAGGGTTTTATTAGACAGTCCTAAATGACCCTTTCCTAACAACAGCTAGGCCCCCAGGGTCCTGGAAACCTTGTTTCCCAAATACCTGGGCGGCTGCCTATCCCTAACCCCCTGGCAACTTGAAAGTATATAATGGGCCACTCCTCATGACCCCAGTGCAGCAATTTCTGCCCATAGGTCCTGTCCCGGTGCTTTAAGAAAACCACCTTTTTTTTTTTTTTTTTTTAAATTTTTTTTTTTTTTAATTTATTTGACAGACAGATCACAAGTAGGCAGAGAGGCAGGCAGAGAGAGAGAGGAGGAAGCAGGCTCCCTGCAGTGCAGAGAGCCCGATGCGGGACTCGATCCCAGCACCCTGAGATCATGACCTGAGCCGAAGGCAGAGGCTTAACCCACTGAGCCACCCAGGCGCCCAAGAAAACCACCTTTTTGCACCAAAGACTCATGAATTCCTTCTCAGCCATCGGCTACAGACACCAACATCTCTCCCACATCGGTAACTGAGATGAAATGAAAATCATTTGATCAGTCTCACTCAACTCCAGTTTGTGTGAGACCCGGGAGTTTGAAACCTCTTGCAAAGTTTATTAAGGCAGACTCAGAAACATCAAAATCCATGTGTACATTTTAGAACTCTTTCCTTTCCAAGATAAGAGCACAATTCAAAGTAGCTCATTTCATTCGATGTATTTGTACGTATTTACATGTATTTGTCACGTAGTCAGCGTATTTATAAAACTAACCACTGCGTCACAGCGAAGCCACCCATCTTCAATCCACGCGTGTAAAAAGCCATAGATGCCTAGAAATAATATTAAGGCAACGGCTTCATTAAAATTTAACCTGCTGGAAATGCTCTTTTGGTAACAATTTGGTATCGGATTTGATTGGAACACCAGAGACTCTCTTAGCAATCACTGAAAAAACAAACCCGACTGGATACGTCCACGCAGCGGAGAGGAAACTGGCGGCGCTGACTCATTCACAGTCCTCTACCTGCCCACTCCCCACCCAAGATGACAAGAGCTGACTGAATGAAGCCCAGAGAGAACAAGGTGCAGGGAAAGCTACTGTCACTCCCTCCGGTTTGTCCTGGCCAGACCTATCATCTGGTATTCTTCAAAGCACTTTGTCACTTCCTGTGCACACGTCCACTGCAGCCGTAATGACATTAGGCTATAAACTGTTACTCGCTCAACTCATTAAAATGCAAGTGTGTGCGTGTCCTATCAGATACAGTCCCAACACCTGCATAATAAACCCCAGTGGACTCTGTGCCCATTGTGTTGGCTGCTCCATTCTAGAAGGGTGCTTGACACATAGTGAACCCCCACTAAACCTTTGCTGAATGAATCATAAATGCCAACTTGTTATTTCTGTTGCTATTACTACTACTTGGCAGGAAACTGCTATGTTTCTGTTTAGTATAGAATTTTACTCTCTCTCTCAAATAAATAAAACCTTTATTTAAAAAAAGGTGGGGGGGCGCCTGAGTGGCTCAGTCAGATGAGCGTCTGCCTTTGGCTCAGGTCATGATCCCTGGGGTCCTGGGATAGAGCCCTGGCATTGGCTTTGGGCTCCCCACTCAGCAGGGTGTCTGTGTCTACTTCTCCCTCTGCCCCTCCACCATGCTCTCTCTCACTCACTCACTCACTCTCTCTCTCTCTGAAATAAATAAATGAAATCTTTTAAAATTAAAAAAAAAAAGAATTTTAAAAACCAAAACAGACTCCACTGACAAATGGACCTTCCATCTCAATCACCCATTAGACCAGGACACATTTAGGGCTTCATTTTACTAAGACTATGTCTCTCTTCAAGAGTAAGCAATGTGCCTTGTCTGCTCCTTCAGAAGCATGAGCACAGTATACTATTCAACACACAGGCCCAGGGATCCACCAAGGTATGAGACAGGCTTCCAGGCTTCTAAGACCCAGAACAGTTCAGCATTCTATCCAAAGGGCTGAACACACCAGGAAGTCACTCATTTGCATAATTCACTTACTGTCAGTCTCTAGCGGTCCTTCTGGGTCTACATGAACCCAAAAGTAATCCAACTTCTCTCTAGAAAACAGTAAACTGGATTCGGCCCGGTCGCTGTGTTGGTTCGCAATTTTTTCAGAACTTAACCAATTTCAAGCAAAAGAAATGAAAAAGCCACATCCAGTGTCAAAAATTAGACACACAAGTTAGGAAATGAGAATACAGTGATTAATAAATAAGGCTGGATATTTATATTATTAAATAAATTATTAAATAAATATATTTATAATTTTTATATATAATATATTATAATATATATTTATATATTATATATAATATAATATATTTATAATAATAAATATATATTATTAAATAAATAAGGCTGGATATTAATATATTATTAATAAATAAATGGCTGGAACTACCTAGCTTAACTGCAGAGATCACTCCTGGAAGAGAAAAGATCTTTCTAGCAACTGTGGTCAGCAGTGGGAAACATACAGCCTGGCCGAACTCGGTGGTAAAGGTCCTCTACATGGATATGCACCTTCTCTCAAGGATCCAAAAAACTAAAAGCCACCAGGGCTGTACCTGTCCTAGCAGGGGAATGACAGCCTGAGAATGTCAACTGAATCCAGGAAGTAGGGACTAAGATTAAAGATTAAACTGAGTCTTTGCAAGACACCACAGGAGGAGGGAAAAAAATACAAACAGCTACTAAAAATTCAAATGTCAATTAAATCCCATTGTAATGCCAAAGAATTGCTCAAGGGGAAAAAAATGAGAACCTTTCCTCTCCAAAAATGTGTAAATACTTCTTCAACAGGCTCGAATGGAAATTACAAAATTCCACTCCCTAGGGATCTGCAGAAGTCACCACTGAAACAGAAACGCCTCCTTTAAGTCACACAAAGCCCCAGCCAGAGAGAGTTCCACCTTCTGTGTCATCCCCAGGGCAGTGAGGGTCCACTTGGGGACAGGCATAGAGTTGAGGAGAACCTCAAGGAGGGAGGGTCTCCAGCAGGATTTGATTCATTAAGCAAAGTAACAGAAGAGCGAGCGCTACCTTCATGAAATCTCCCCCAGTGCCCTGTTCATGTTTCTCCCTCCCAAGGGGTCCGGGCCCAGCCAGACTGGAGGGGGGACACTGTTGACTGAGCAACTGAATTTGATGTGTTGTCTCTCCTTCATTGATTTCAATTTAAATGACAATGTCATTAGAGGAAACATTTTCCTCCTATTTGGACCTGAATCTGCTTTTCCAACAAAATCCTGTTAAATGTATACACAGATCAAGTATTTCCAATGAAACTGTAGCATCCAAAGGGAGATGCTACTCTAAGGCAATGTACACACCTTATTTCCAAGATGGGATGAAGAAAAAATGTAAAATATCTCATCAGTAACTTGATATTGACTGCCTGTTGAAATAACATTTTGAACAGATCTCCTTTTTTTTTCTTTTTTAATTTGTCAGAGAGAGGGAGAAGGAGAGCTCAACCAGGGGGAGGGGCAGAGGCAGAGGGAGAAGCAGGCTCCCTACTGAGCAGGGAGCCCAATGCAGGGCTGTATCCCAGGACCCAGGGATCATGACCTGACCTGAAGGTAGATGCTTAATCAACTGAGCCACCCAGGCATGCCAGAACAGATTTCATTAAATAGATCAAAATTTAATTATAACTGAGTTAACAAAAATATTATTTATTAAAATAAGATTATATTATTAATATGCAGTAAGCCTGTTCTATTTTATTCCTTTTATAGTAGCTACTAGAAAAATTTAAATTACATGTAATCCACATTATATTTAGACTGGATAGCTCTGGAGATTAAAATCCATTTATATGTTCAGCTTTAAAACTCCCTCTTCGTCTTTTTTGTGCCTGGCCTCCTCTGGCAGTCAGTTGAAGTATACAGGCCCTTCTCAGAATGACGGAATGATGTTCATAAATGAGTCAAATAAAATGCACAAGAGTACAGAGGAAACCAATTATACTGAAACACACTTAAAAGTACTGTAAAAATACATTTATAATTAGGTTTCTTAAAGAAGGCACTGAGTAGCAAATAAATAGTGGTGAATCTAATAACTACTATAATTTCTCAGTAATGATGGACATAAACAAAACTGGAACGCCGTATCAAAATCTCTGAGATTTCTACTGATGACAAAGTCATGGGCACTGTTACGCTCCTGTGTGCTGTTGCCCACGTTGGTAACTGAAAGAAATGCTCACGTTCAGCTAGCTGTCAGGAGGGAAAATGCAGATGTAGGTATGTCTGGGTGGCTCAGTCTGTTAAGCGCCTGCCTTCACTCTGGGCATGAGCCCTGTGTGGGGGTCCCTGCTCAGCGGGGTCAGAGGGCTCTACCTTCTCCTTCTGCCGCTCCCCCTGCTTGTGCTCTCTCACCCTCTCTGTCAAATAAATAAATAGAATCCTAAAAAAGGAAAATGTAAATGTAATTTTTAGTCCACCCAAAGGTATGGGTCCCCTGATTTCTATCCAGAGATTCCAGGTTAAGAACACTATTTTAATACCTGATGAATTCCTGAGTCTGTTTGCCAAAGATGACCCCATCCTTAGGATGTCATTTCACCTCAGCTCATTCCTGTTAATTTGGAGTTCATGACTCACAATTCCTGTTTTGACTACAACCAAACCAATATTACAAGGAAGCAGTTGCACTTGTTTTTTTCCGATACTTCTGCTCTCAAAAGGGAACAGGAAAAGCAGAAAAGGAATATATACTTAAAAGGGGAAAAAAAATCTTAACTGTGTACCAAAAAACCAGTTCTTGTGAGTTAATGATTCATTCCTGTGTGTCAGAATATTCAGCAACCAGAAAGACGACATAAATTTCAGCAGCTCTACATATACATGTAACTTCTTTTTTTTTTTTTAAGATTATTTATTTATTTATTTATTTGATAGACAGAGATTACAAGTAGGCAGAGGCAGGCAGAAAGAGAGGAGGAAGAAGCAGGCTCCCCGCTGAGCAGAGAGCCCGATGTGGGGGTTGATCCCAGGACCCTGAGACCATGACCTGAGCCAAAGGCAGAGGCTTTAACCCACTGAGCCACCCAGGTGCCCCTACCTGTAACTTCTTATCTCCCAATCTATTTTTATTTACAACACTTCTACAATACTTACTGTGTCCTATGTACTATTTTAAGGGCTACAAATCTTAAGTCCTTAATCCTTAATACAACCCTATGAGTTGAGTGCTATTAGTATTATACCCTTTCAACACGTGAGAAAACTGAGCCTCAGAGAGGTTAAGTAACTTGCCCAAGGTCACACAGCTGGGCTTCCGACAGAGACCAAGTGTCTGTGATGTCTGTGACAAAGCAATGGAACCTCAAGACTCTAGTCACTACAAGTGAGCAAAGGTTATCACCTTACCACCTTCGTTCCCTATTTGTAAAAGGACTCACTGAAAACTTAAAGCTAGGTGAGGTAATAAGGAAGACCATTTTATATCTCCCAGCCTACTCACAAGCAGTTTTCAAAACTAAACCAAACCGCTTTCTCATTTGTGAGAAGATATAAAGCTCCTCAGTGTCTGAGGGCAGTGAATTCTACAAGGCCTGGCATTTTTTCCCCACTCTTATCTAAACTATGTTCCAGGAGAACCTAGCCCTCCTGATAAGCCAAGTTTCGACTTCACCCCACCAGCTGAAGTGCGATAACACACACACCAGACACTTCACCAGCACCAGCTGAGGAGCACACAGAAACCTAGGCTCCTCAGGATCCAGTCACTGTTGACATTCCGCTGCCAGAACAAGGCAAACTCTGCCTGTATCAGGAGCTCAGTGGTGAAACCAGCCCTACAGGTGTATCCAGGGAGGCAGGTTTATAGTGAGTGGTACATTCTTTCCTTCTGTGAACAAATGAAGGATTGTCTCCTTGAGGTGCGGGGCCCACAGGGCCAGAGAAGCCTCTCTCACACAACCACCTCAGCCATAGAAACACCTCAGCCACCGGCCACTCTGTAACACCTAAAGTAAAATGGCTGTGAATGTCAACCAGGAAAAGGAAGAGGCAGATAGTGTTACAGTAACATTTATCTGGAAAAAACAATGTTCATTTGGTAAAACTTAACTATGGCAAGAATATTTAGGGGAGATACAATGAATAAATACTTGTGGCTACCAAAGCCTACTGCTACCTTTTAAAATAAGGACTTTTGGACCAATTTTAAAGCTTCATCTTGGCTGTGTGAACTGCCATCCCCTTTCTGAAATGATAGAGTCCCAGTGGTCGCTATAATATTAAATAAAATGACTTCATTTCCTCCAGAGAAATATTTTTACCTCAACCCCCACACTCTGGCAGTCAACTACACAGGACTCCAATATCAGGGTGCAAAAAGTCAGGCCTAATAGGCCTGGATCATTCTCAGATTAACAACCTTGGGGGAATAATCCTGTAAGAAAATATTTTCAAGATTTGGGGTAATAACATTTTTGGACCAGATGAAATTTGTTAGAGTTTGCACTTTTGTTTCTAAAAACTTCTGAAGTCATTTGTTTCCCACAGTTTTTCTCAGAAGCTACTTTGTGGGAAAGAAAGCCAGTTCCTAGGCAGCAAGCCAGCTCAAACCGGGTTGCCCTGAAAGAAAGTCAGCCCCCACGGAGGCTGGGCTACAAGGCTAGCTCTCACCAAGGTGGTTAATTTTTTACCAAGGTAGAGCCAGAGGTATGGACATGGAAAATGTTTATGACACAGCATATCATGCAACAAGCAAGACACAAAGAAAATGTGGATGGCAAGATCCCAGTTCCATGGCTTCAAATTACATAGGAAGACCTAGGCCAAGCTGTGAAATGGTTGTCTAGAGAGAGAAGAATGAGGGGTGGGGTGCCTGGTTTGGAGGACCGGTGGGAACAGGACAATACTAGGATTGAGGACACAGATTCTGGAACTGAACTACCTCCCATCTGAACCCCAGCCTTGCCACTTACTACCTGAGGAATCTGCATTAGTGACGTCACTTAAGACACTCTCTGCCTCAGTGTCTTCATCTGTACCTTGGAGCTACAGCCCACAGGACCAATGAAGGGATACAGGCCATGCACTCAAAGGAAGCACAATTCTCACGTTTCATTTCATAACATTTGTCTTTTTTTTTTTTTAAGATTTTATTTATTTATTTGACAGATCACAAGTAGGCAGAGAGACAGGCAGAGAGAGGAGGGAGCAGGCTCCCCACTGAGCAGAGAGCCCGATGTGGGGCTCGATCCCAGGACCCTGAGATCATGACCTGAGCCGAAGTTAGAGGCTTTAACCCACTGAGCCACCCAGGCGCCCCACATTTGTCATTTTTAACATAACCCTTGTAATGAATGCGAGCACTGTTGCCTCCACGGAGAGATGAAAGAACGGAGTCCTGGAGAAACGAAGGACCTTGCCCCAAATTAGACAACTAAAATGAAACAACAGGGTTGCCCTGGCTGGCTCGGTGGGAGGAGCGCACAATTCTTGACCTTGGGGGGTCACGAGTTCTAACCCCACGTTAGGCGTAGAGATTAGTTAAAAAAATAATAAGAAAAAATAAAAAATTTTAGAAACTGTAACTAAAAAATTCCACCAATGAACACACACCTGTCTGTGAACACCAGAGTCCAGCTGTGGGAACCTCCCTCTCTTGTCTGGCCCTTCTTTCCTTTGTTCTCTTTCAAAAGACAAGAGGTGGGAAAGGTCAAGAAAACATATTCTGGATACACTTTATTAAGCGAATGAAAGAGACGTTACTGACAAAGTTCAAGTCAAACTCCGGGAAGCTGCGGGCTGGGGGCTCCCCCGAAGGTTGGTGAGGAGTCTGGCTGGTCAAGACATGAGAAGCAGAGTGAGGCCATGCTCACAGCGGAGCAACCAACACAGCTGGGGAGCAGGGTGGGGGGCAGGGAGGGGAAGAGGCAGCTCTGGGGTCTTTCCGGGTGTCTCCTAAGGCTCAGGAGGGCTGGTATGAGGAATCTGTGTGTCCCAGGGGAGGAAATGCAAACAGCCCCCATCACTGCCCTCCAAGGACAGGATCAGGATGTCCCTGAAAAGAAACCCCGATTTTGTGGGTCTTCGCTTCCTGCGCATTGCTTTTCTCATTTCTGGGACTGCGCCGGTACTCTTGCAAAAATCAGAATGACAACCACGGGTCTTTTAAAACGCCACCCTCGGTCACCCTGTATGGCGGAAAAGGAAACATCGCTGGCTGCCGTCACAATATTTACCCCAGCTGAAGTGTTCTGTTTGTTTTCCGTGGAGGATGCAGCGGGCTGACAAAGGAAAAACAAAACTCCTCCGTGTCAAAACACGAGCCACGGATGATTTCCTTCTCCGCTGCCCCCGTGTCAAGGGCTCACAACTCCAGAGCCACCCTGGGCGGGGAGGAGTGTTTATGGCCCCGCTGAGCCGTAAACATGCCATCCTTCAAAACAACCCACAGAGCGGCCCGCACATCAAACCAAAGAGGTAGCTCCAGAAAAGGACAGAGTGGGTTTGGACGCTCTGAGCGAAATAACTTTGTTTCCCCTAAAAAAAAAAAGAAAAAAGAAAAAAGAAAATATAGGAGTGTTCCAAAGCCATGAAGCCAGCCACTTCTCCCTATGACTCAGGGCGACCTCATAGCTTCTTTTGTTATGGGAGCTATGGGCCAGGAACTATGGTGGATTGATGCCTATACTCTTCAGAGTAGCTCTGTAAGGAATTTCAAATTATTCCCATTTGGCAGAGGAGGGGACTGAGACCCATAGAAGTTGAAGAGTAAATTCACACAGTTTGCCCCTGGGTTTTGGGACCATGGTCCGTCAGATTCTGGAAGTTGAGATCTAAGATGACAGACCCACATTCAGCTAAGGCCTCAGAAGGTCGCCCCATAGCCCTTCACTCAGGGTTGAAGCTAAATGCTGTTGAAGCATTCCAACAAAACACCCAGACGCCATAATGATCCATTTAAAATAGTAAAGCAGGCATATTCTAAATGGCTGAAATTAAAAGACTGCCAGTACCAAGGCCCACTGAGGATGTTAAGGGAGATGCACACACGGCCAGCGGAAATGTAAGTTGGAGCTCACACCTTGCAATGCCACTTGGAATCATCTAGTGGAACTAGACAGAGGCGGGGTCTATGACCCGATCCTGCATGTCCACTCAAGCTACACCCCAGAGAAAGGCAAGTGCATGCCACGTGGACCAAAAGACAGGAGTGGCCGTAATGACAGTAGACATTATTCGTAACAATCCCAAATGACAAGCAGCACAAATGTCACAAAAGTGGCACACATGGATACATGTTGCCATCTCCATGCTGTACACAATGCTATACAAAAATGCAAATGAATGAACTAGCGCTATCCAGAACAGGGACAAAGCTGAAGCACAACGTGGAGGAAGGCATGAGGCCAGGTGCGAAGAATAAATGCTGAATGAACCCATTTACACAAAGTTCCCAAACAAGCAAAACTCATCAGTGGGCACAGAGGTCAGGATAGTGGGGCTCCCTTTGGGGAGGATCCCAAAAGGGGGTTTCTTGGTTGCCCACGTCTTCTGGATCCAGACTGGGCTGGTGTTACTTAGGTGCATTGACTTTTATTTTTTTAAGATTTTATTTATTTATTAGAGAGAGAGACAGTGAGAGAGAGCATGAGCGAGGAGAAGGTCAGAGGGATAAGCAGACTCCCCGTGGAGTTGGGAGCCCGATGCGGGACTCGATCCCGGGACTCGATCCCGGGACTCCGGGATCATGACCTGAGCCGAAGGCAGTCGTCCAACCAACTGAGCCACCCAGGCGTCCCTACATTGACTTTTTGATGTCTCATCTATTGTACACTTAGGATTTATGGAATTCTCTTTCAAATTACCTCCCTCTTGCTCCCTTTCAAAACACACACACACACACTCATAGAACCCTGAAATCTAAACCAGGTTTTTAAGACACGCACAGGAAAAACCAGGTCCAACAGAAGACATTCTAAAGCTAACTCAGTATTCTTAACATTCAGGAATACCAGCATGGCGAAATCACCTCGGCAGTATTTTAAACGGTGTTTATATTCCATAAAGACCTGCTCGTTGTAGCATCAGACACATGTACAACCCATCTCGTGAAGAGACGTTGATGTACCATGCCTAGGGTTTGCATGTAGAATTCTCGTGTTGCAGTGATGAAGTCATTTGGTATTTTGGCACAAAATAATCTGAGGCAGGGTAAAAACTGAACATTCTCTGCAGTAGCTACGTAGGGAAGCAGGGGCTAGCCTGGCCTTAAATGTCCTCCACGGCAGGGGTAAAGGGACCTCCAACAGCCCTACAGAAACAACAGGACTCTACGTAATATGGCCCAGATATGTGAGGTAAAAAGTCAACGTCCATGGCCCTAGTGAGCAAAAATATACATTGTGTCCCCTGGCCAGAGTGCAAGGAATTCTAGTGCTTCTCACATCTGCCAAAGCACAAATAAGGTTTCAAAATCTCCAGAAGCCTCTCAGGGCATGAGAGCCATTAAGACATACAACCTGGAACTCTCAGGCCCCTTCGTTTGGGTACCTCTTAAAAAATATGTCAGACTTCGGGCGCCTGGGTAGCTCAGTCAGTTAAGTGTCCGACTCTTGGTTTCGGCTCAGGTCCTGATCTCAAGGTTATGGGATCAAGCCCTGTGTCAGGTTCCACACTCAGCTAGGAGTGTCCTCAAGATTCTTTCTCTCTCCCTCCCTCTCCCCCCCCCTCTTTTGCCTACCCCCCCCATCTCTCCCTCTCTCTCTCAAATAAATGAACAAAATATTTTTTAAAAATATATTTCAGGCTCACTTCAAGCACTGGGTTTCTAAGCTTCCCCTGACCTCTACTGCCCCAGTGATGGTTCCCTTCATCTTCTCCCTTAGAACACTCTATCTTTCCTATTAGTGCTTTACTCAAATTGTCATTATTCTCTTTATCTGCATAATTCTTTGATTCACCACAAAGAACACCCTTTTTCTGCCCATCTGCAATTCCCCAGGGCAAACCACAACATGTGCACATAGTAGGTGCTTAATAAAGTCTTAACACACAGACACACACATTCTCAAATCCAACAATAACAACATAAACAAATATGTTTGTGTTCTTCTCCCCAGCAACCCCAGCCTGGTGCATTTCAGGAGCGATCTAAATTCACCCCAGATGGGTTTTTAGACAGTCAAGCTGGTTTTTCTTCGAGCCTGGATTCCCCATGTGGGAAAGCTCCCAGAAAGGCTTGCCTAGATACAGAGAAAGTGATGTCTACACAATTCTGCTTCAGCCTTCTGCTGGGAAAACCTCCAGCTCTCTCACTGAACTTCATATAACCAAGTCATAGTTCACATTTCACAGATTCCTCATGAGGGGTCTGACATCTCTGGAGAAGAGAGCTGGGGGAAGGGCGGGCAGACATCTGTCTTTAGAGTGGTTTCCAACAAACCAATAAGTACAAACAATTCTAAGAAGATTAGGATGTCCCTGGTCCCTGTGGTCACCAAACAAGAAGGAGGTCTGTCCCATGGAATGACTCCAAAGGAGCGAAAAAGGACCTAATCATGATTTAATTACAATATTTTACCCTGAAATCACAGAAGAGAAAAGCACCCAGGTTTGAAGCCAGAATTACGGGTCCCGCTGTCCACACAAATATCCACGAGATTGCCCTTGGGTAGAACTGGGCAGACATAGTTCACCCATTTCACTTCTCGGTATAATTTCCCCACCTTGGTTGCCATTTCATTTTCCATCCTTCCTTCCATGCGGCTGCAAGGAAAAATATTCTGAGAAAGAAGTTGAAATCTGCCAGTTACATGCATTCCTTCCTTGTCTATTAATAACCCACCACCCTTACTGACTGTCCCCACCTCGTCTCTAAGCTATAAGCTCTTGACAGCACAGAGCATAGACCGTCATGACACGGCACACATACAAATGACGGGGTACGAAATGGGTGAATAAGTGAGTCAGGTTCCCCTTCCGCTTTGAAATAACATGAAATCCCAGAATAACCTTTTGAAATCCCATGACACCACGCTTCCAGATGAGGAGGGGTGGGGATCTTTCTGCTTCCCTCTGGTATATCCCTACAGCAGGCTATTTCCACTTGCTGAGATGAATCAGAAGTAGGACAAACAGACAGGAAACGAACTGGTCTCTGTACAGTAAAAAAAATATATATATTCAACACGAACCTTTAGACATCAAAGTCACCTTGAGCTTGGTATTACTCACCAGCATGCACTTACCCTTTCCTCTTTGAATTCATTCAGGGAGTCAACCCATTCCCTCTACCTGTTACTATTGTCATTTGTAACTCAAGTTCCTCTTCTTTTTCTTTTTCTTTTTTTTTAAAGATTTTATTTATTTGACAGAGACAAAGCATGAAAGGGAACACAAGCAGGGGGAGTAGGAGAGGGAGAAGTAGGCTCCCTGCGGAGCAGGGAGCCAGATGCGGGGCTCAATCCCAGGACCCTGGGATCATGACCCGAGCCAAAGGCAGATGCTTAACTGACTGAGCCACCAGGAGCCCCAATAACTCAAGTTCCTTAAGCAACACTGAGTGTCCATAATCAAATATTCACTGTCAAGACTTGGTAAGTGACATGGATCTTTTGTTTTTTTTTTAAGATTTTGTTTATTCATTTGATAGACAGAGATCACAAGTGGGTAGAGAGGCAGGCAGAGAGAAAGGAGGAGGCAGGCCGAGCAGAGAACCCCATGCGGGGCTCAATCCCAGAACCCTGGGATAGTGACATGGACCTTGAAGATTCCTTATGCAAATTGACACGAAAAAATAATCCCCCCCCCCCACCCAAAGCCCTGTGAACCATTATTTTGTGCATTCTACATGGCTGGCTGACACAGCAGAAATATCTTTGTAAACCAGTGATCCTTGGTATCTTGGGAAATAATATTAAAAATAGAGCCCTTTTGTAGATACCAATGAAATAAGGAAGGTCTAGTGTGACAGTCCCTCAAAGGCACTCTATGGAAAACAGGTATCCTCATTTCCAATATAATCAGGAGCCAAACCAATAGTCCAGAACTATATCCATTCATGTCATTTAACGTGTTTCAAAAAACAAGCCTTCCTAAGAAGACAGACTCCATTCCTCTTGCCCCCAACCTTCCTGTCAGGCTTCCCTTAATAAAGTTTCTGCCTGATAAACATCATGAATGTTCTATTGTGCTGAGGAGAAAGGAGCTTACATCAAATTGTCCAGTTGGCGCTAAAAGCTTGGGAACCACCTGAGCAATCAGCTAAACTATTTGGAAAAGATTATTTCTCCAAGTGGGACAGTTTCCATGATTTGAGTTGGCATAATACTCCTCAAGAGGTGGTTTTTCTTCTACTAATTCTCTCATATCAGTAGTTTCAGGATAAGAAGCAAGCATGTTTAGCTTGTTTGTTCTCGTGGACATTGAACTGTATCAGTCAAGTGTGTTCAAGTTTTCCCAGGAGTTTTACAAACATACACATGCACATGTGCACGCATATATGCACACAAACACACACACACACACACACACAACCCAAATGTACTTTCCAACTCAGTTGTTGAGGACGATGACCTTTGTTACATCAAAACATTAATTAAAAAGTCATGACATGGGACGTCTGGGTGGCTCAGTTGGTTACACACCTGCCTTCAGCTCAGGTCATGATCCCAGGGTCCAGGGATGGAGCCCCACATAGGGCTCTCTGCTCAGCAGGGAGTCTGCTTCTCTCTCCTCCTCTTTCCCGCTCTCTCTCTCTCTCGAATGAATAAATAAATAATCTTTTTTAAAAAAAAGTCATGACACAAGGGCAGAGAAATTCTGTTTCAACTCATGAGCAGAATAAAAAAAGAACATCCTGGTTATTTTTTTAATCGTGTGTAAAATAATGAAGTATTTTGTTTCTAGAGTTAAATAATGACAACCTAATGAATGGGCATTTCATAACTTTTCCATAATAATTACTTTATAATTTTAAGAGCCTATGCCAAGCTTTCTTTCATGCACTATTTTATTTAAACCTCACAACAATCCTAAATGGGGGAGGGGGGGATTCCATAAGGGCAGAGAGCTTTGCCTATATCTTTTCCATCTATTTATCTCAAGATTGGGCATAATGCCAGGTATACAGTAGGTATTTAAGAAAGTCTCTTGACGGAAGGTCAACATTTCTTCATGTATTAGACAAAGATAGCTCAGAAAACTTAACTTGTCTGAGACCACATGCTGGTAAGTGGCTAAGCCGGGATTCTAGTGAAAGGCAGCAGGATTCCTGAATCCTGACATGTAACTGCTCCATGAGTCTGGTCCTCATTAACACGAAAACATTTTTTTCCCCCATTAACCCAGTAACCGCCCTGCCCTTGTCCTCCACTATCCTCTGGTCTTCTGTCTCTTTCTCAGTGTACCTCTGCCCACAGTCATTACCTTAGGGCCACAGATCCATGGGGAAACCTAGAAAACATCAGGACTCGAGAGAAGCCAAATTATGACCTACTAATATCTCAACCCTTAAGTGCCGATGGAAGTCACTTCCATTCTGTTACCAAATCAGACGTTGACCACAGGAACAAGGGAAAGGAAAAAGGAAGACAGGCTTCTCTTGACATTCCAAAAGGGCCTCATCTCCCTGTGTCAGGGAATGAATCAAAGAGAAGAAGTCTTCATAGGACAGAAGCATGCATCCCTGACTCCTCTCTTACCAAAAGATACAAAGAAAGGAGTTGCCCTTTAGACTCCAATAAATCTCCCAATCCCCCCCCAACCCCCACACACACCCAATCACCCGCTCCCATTCTCAGGGCTCCATGAATTGCCAACAAGTTTCCACCAGTGAGTATCAACCTGGTTCTCTTTCCAAGGTAAGAATTTGGTCCTTACCTTCCCACCTTTCCAAACTTAAGGCTATTTAGTGCTAACTCAGCTCAGACAGATCTTTTGAGCAGATGCACACCTCTGTTTCCTTAAACAGAATCCCTTAGGGTCATGCAAATCCTTGGGCTTAACCTGGATTTACTTTTAGGCACTCCCTAAGGATGCCCCTTTTGGATGTTCCTGACTTCTGAAGCCAGCCTGTCTAAAAGATATATAGTACTTATTTCTTTTTCCAATGAGAAGTTGGAAACATCTGCATTCGACTCACCTATTTATGTGCTGATGATACCAAAGACAGTTTCGTGAAAACAAACTTGCTTGGCCAAAGCCCCAAGGCATAATTAGCCTTGCTCTAAAACCTTCCAAGGAGGCCAACCTGCTGCGTCTATTTTTCTTAGCCAAGAAACAGATGCGAGGTGTACGTGAATTTCCAAGCACCTTCCACACAGATACAATGACCTGATAAGTATTCCCTCTGCCCAGATCATTAGTGGAGACTAGACAGAGAGCCCTTGAGGATTGTTTGGTGTTTAAAAAAGACTGGAGGGGTGGGGGGGGGGTGGGAGGGATGTGCACCTGAGTGGCTCAGCTGGTTGAGCATTTGACTCTTGGTTTTAGCCTAGGTCATGATCTCAGGTCCCTGCATCAGGCTCTGTGCTCAGCTCAGTTTCTGTGCTCTGTTTCTCCCTCTCTGCCTCTACCCCTCCCCACACCCCACGCACACACACTCTCTCTCTCTCTCAAATAGTTAAATCTTAAAAAAAAAAAAAAGTCTCTATTATTTCTATCCCATCACTGAGATTTTGCCAGATCTGAGAACCTTTCATTGTACAATTCCATCTTGCTTTAAAAAAAAAAAAAGGCAGTTTTTCTGTATGTAATTAAATGTATTTTAAATGGAAACTTTATATCACCTCTGTAGTAGACATCTAGCATCAGCTGCCAGAAGAATAAGGTAACTCAAAAAGCAAATACAATGAAAGTAAAATGATGTCATTAAACACTATGGCCTCTCTATTAGAAACGGAGGTTAGCAAATGTGCAAGGCAGTTAAAGACACATCAGCACCTGGAATTCATGGAAAGGGGGAAAGGACTGACTTGGAATTGAGGCAGGAGCACCCAAGCTGAGGGATTTATTTCCCCCTCTCCTTTGCTGCCTGAGGCACGTGCAGAACATAGCTTCCTGAGGGCTGTTTCTCAGACACAAAATGCTATCAGGGTCAGTTTTCAACCTCAAAGGACCAAGTGGGCCAAGGCTTCTCCTCAAATCACCCCGGTCTGCTCAAGAGTCGGGAGTCACGGGGCACCTGGGTGGCTCAATGGGTTAAAGCCTCTGCCTTCAGCTCAGGTCATGATCTCAGGGTCCTGGGATCGAGCCCTAAATCGGGTTCTCTGCTCAGCAGGGGCCTGCTTTCCCCCCCCCCACCCCGCCCCACTACCCCACCTGCCCCACCTGCCTCTCTGACTACTTGTGATCTCTCTCTCTCTCTCTCTCTCTCTAAAATAAATAAATAAATAAACTTAAAAAAAAAAAAAAAGAGTCGGGAGTCATATTGATTTCCATTCTCTGCCCTTCTCTTCACAAATGATTTTGAATAGCAGACCAGGGGAAACCTCTAGCATCCCAGATGTTTGAGTTGACAAATGACAGCAGTGCCAGAAAACCCCAAGGTAATTCCTACACAGTGAGGTCACCCAGAACTCCAGACAGCGAGAGGACCCAGAACGGGAAATGCTAATGGCACGGAGAGTATTTTAACAAGATATTTAAAAAAAAAAAAAAAAAAAAAAAAAAAGCAGGTATTCTTTCTTCTGCAAGACTGACCTTCAACAGCTCAAGGTCACACCAAAGTGATAAAAGCTTAGATGCTGGCCCCTGTTCCCAGAGTTCAGATGAAGGTTTTTTCCTGACCATGGAAATCTCTGCCACCTTATACAATGCTGGAATTTCTCCATCTTGTGATTAAGAGAAAGGGCAGTGGCACCTGGGTGGTTCAGTTTGTTGACCATCAGACTCTGGATTTCAGCTCAGGTCATGATCTCAGGGTCCTGGCATGGAGCCCCACTGTGGGCTCCATGCACAGCTTGAGGATTTTCTCTCTCTCTCCCTCTGTCCCTCCCAACATCCCCGCTCTCTCTCTTTAAAATAAATAAATGTATCTTTAAAAAAAGAGAGGGAGGGTGCCTGGGGGGATCAGTGGGTTAAGCCTCTGCCTTCGGCTCAGGTCATGATCTCAGGGTCCTGGGATCGAGTCCCGCATCCAGCTCTCTGCTCCGTAGGGAGCCTGCTTCCTCCTCTCTCTCTCTCTCTCTCTCTGCCTGCCTCTCTACTTGTGATCTCTGTCTGTCAAATAAATAAATAAAATCTTTAAAAAAAAAAAAAAGGGGGGGAGGGCAAAGTCAGGAGTTTATGACCATCGAAGTACAATAGACGTGTGCTTAAATCCCATTGCTGCCACATATGAAGCCTCAGTATACTCATCTGCAAATGGGAATTATCTCCTTAGGTTGTTTTGAGAATCAAATGAAGCAATACACATAAACTGTCTGGTACATAGTTGCTTCTCCCTAAAATCCATGACAACTGTTACTTTTAAAAATAAAAATATTTTGGGGCATCTGACTGGCTCAGTCAGTGGCGCATCTGCCTTTGGATCTGGTTGCAGTTTGGGATCCTGGGATAGAGCTTCACATAGAACTTCCTACTCCACGGGGAGTCTGCTTCTTCCTCTCTCTCTGCCCCCAATCATGCACTCTCTCTCTTTCTCTCTCAAATAAAATCTTTTAAAAAATTAAAAACAAACAAAAAAGAAAGTCTTTTTAAAAATCCATGAAATCGAAATGGATTAAAAGTTCATGAAATTGAGCACTTTATGGCATGTACCAAATGCTTAACATGTTGTGGCCTCTGTTCTAAAGGCTGTCCATGCACTAATTCATTTCATCTCTTGAAGGCAGCATGACTATTATTTCCTCCTTACAGATGAGTACAATGAGGCACAGAGTTTAGTAGCTTGCTCAAGGTCACAGAATTAGTAAAAACCAATGCCAGGCTTGCAACCCAGGCAGTCTGGCTCCACAGCTCACACTGCTAACAAGCCATGCTGGGATGGCTCTGAAATGCCACTGAGGTATCATGAAACGCGCCCCAAATTATGACTACCAGGACAGCCATGCAATAAATCAAGTACAGTAAAACGTTGACGGGAGAATCTATTAGCGGGCATCCAGGTGTTCACGATAAAATTCTTGCAACTGTGCTGTCTGTTTAAAATGTGTATAATAAAATGCTGGGAGGAGAGCAAGGAAGAGCCCAGAATGTCATTTCCTGCTCAAAAATAGAAGAGCAGTAGAGAGGATTTGCCAACAATGCCATGGTGAAAGGATTTTTTTTAAAGTGGCCCAGTTAAACTCCACAGCACACAGAATCAAGTTACAGGTGACCCCAGTGGGGGGTTAAAGGCTGGGAAAGATACAGGAGAGCAAGTGTGATGAAAACCTGGGTCCCCTGCCAGTTGAGCTAAAGAAACCATCTCCTGATTGAAAGCGTTAATGGAAATGCCAGACTCAAGCAGTCATCTGGAAACCGTTGCTTGACACTGTACATGCAAACAGATACCACTTCTTATGAAATGGCAAGAATGCAGGGGTTCAGCCATGCCTATCTCTAAGTACTGGCAAGCACCCAAGAAAAGTGAACAGATATCGACTTCTCGGGCGCTAGAGATGAGGACCACCTCTTAAAAGCCTCCCAGGGAATCAACAAGGAAGAGAAATTCACCCAAATGAGGCTAAGCATCACCTAGAGGGGGGAAGGGGGAACCCGTGCCCAGCACTGCAAACACCTACAAGGGGGGAGATTCTTCTCAGTGCTCACAAAGGGGGCAGGCTTGTGTTTTTCAAGAAGGCTCCTGCAATTTGTAATCCACATATTTGGATGTAAGCCCTTTCACTGAAGGCGTCTCAACTTCTAGAATGGGTCTAAGTGTAGGAAGGGAAGTTGGAGAGAGAAATGGGAAGGAAAGGATGGTGAGGAAAGAAGGGGATGAAATTTGAGGCATGTCCATACGCA
The DNA here is from genome assembly GCF_010015895.1 of Lontra canadensis. NCBI lineage: Eukaryota > Metazoa > Chordata > Mammalia > Carnivora > Mustelidae > Lontra > Lontra canadensis. The sequence continues at coordinate 3,352,899 of NW_022631028.1, forward strand.
CCTGCTAAAAGTAGAAAATGGTCCATTGTTTTGGAAGGGCAATTTGGCAATCTATGATAAAAACATAAAGTGCGCCTACCTTTTGAACCAGAAAACCATGAGGACTTTATTTTAGAAATACAATTATATGTACATAAAGATCAAGGTACAAGGAAGGATATCTAACTTACTGCAGCATGATTTGTAAAAACAAAAGGCTGGAAAGCACCTTAATATTCATCAGCACGGGACCAGTTAAATGAATTCTATATGGAACACCGACAAGAAGGCAAACTCCAAGTTGCCAAAAAGCATGAAGCCAGTCTCAGCACGAACATAAAAAGAACTCCAAAAGAGAGTTGCAAATATTAGTTGTAAATAACAAGGAGCAGAAACTGATATATACATATCATCAAAAGATACATCCAGTTATGTACATGTGTATATGTATACATATATACCGTATATTATAAATACATTAATACATGCACACACATTCTGTTTTCTATATACATTTTGGAGGAGGGAGGACAATGGAAGAGGAAAAGGAATATGCTTATATAGTAAAAACAATTTTTAGAACAAGAAACCACTGGGACGCCTGGATGGCTCAGTGAGTTCAGCATCTGACTCCTGATTTCCACTCGGGTCATGATCTCAGGGTTGTGAGATCGAGCCCCACACTGGGTTCCACACTCAGCAAGGAGTCTGCTTGCTGAATCTCTCCTTCTCTCTCTACCTCTCCCCACCATTTGCTCTCATTCTCTCTCTCCCTCTCTTCAATAAGTAAAATCTTAAAAAAAAAAAAAAAAAAACTATTAAAGGTGGTTGCATCTGGGAGAACTGGAGGAGTCAGGAAATCAGAGGCTTTTCCCTCTATACCCTTTCTACTGTTTGAATTTTTTATTCACCTCTATTCCTTTTTCACTTTATTTTTTTTTTAAGATTTTATTTATTTATTTGACAGAGATCACAAGTAGGCGGAGAGGCAGGCAGAGAGAGAGGAGGAAGCAGGCTCCCCACTGAGCAGACAGCCCTATTCAGGGCTCGATCCCAGGGCCCCGGGATCATGACCTTAGCCGAAGGCAGAGGCTTAACCCACTGAGCCACCCAGGTGCCAGCCACCATGGCTATTCTAAATCAGAGCACTGAAATGACATTTTTTGATTTGGTTTCACAGTATATTTATTGTATTGTTGGTGAATTTGTACTGAATTATTTCCTTGGGGGATGTGACAATTAGTAGCATATACAGAAAAGCTTTACATTTATGTCGGACTTTATAAAGTTCATACTGGTATGCATCGACTCCTCTTGATTAAAATCTCCAGGACAAGGATGTATCACTCCCACTGACACTCTTCAAGGATTTCTTGAGTAATAAAATCAAAGTCTCAAGCTATCTTGATTTTTGGAAATCATGTAATTCATGCAGTTTTCAAGTGATTAAAACTCACTCTTCTTTAAAATCACAGGCCCCTAGAAAGTACATAGACGGCTTTCAGTCCCTACACGTAATGCAGTGCAGAAAACTCTGAGACGCTGCCTCTCCCTACTGAAAAAAAAAGATTTTTTAAAGATTTTATTTGTTTATTCAACAGAGAAAGAGAGAGATCACAAGTAGGCACAGAAGCAGGCAGAGAGAGAGGGGGAAGCAGCCTCCGTGCTATGCAGAGAGCCTGATGTGGGGTATTGATCCCAGGACCCTGAGATCACAACCTGAGCCGAAGGCAGAGGCTCAACCTGCTGAGCCACCCAGGTGCTCCTGAAAAAAGATTTTTGAAAAGGCTCGGGCACCTGGGTTGCGCAGTCAGCTGGAGCGGCCGACTCTCAGATTCAGCTCAGGTGATGATCTCCAGGTCCTGAGATCAAGCCCCATGTCGAGCTCCACAGTCAGTGCAAGGTTTGCTTAAGACTCTTTTCTCCCTCTCCCTCTGCTCCTCACCCCAAACCCCACACATGTGTTTTCTCTCTCAAATAAATAAATGAAATCTTTCAAAAAGAAAAAATATATATATTCTGAAAGGGCATTCTACTGAAGCCCTTTGGTTTCCGCTAAAAACATGTAGGACTAAGATCATCACCAGTCAAGAGGCCACCAGGAAAATAGGAGGCGCCACTGCTTGTTTGAAACAATACTGAGTCACAGGGAATGTTCCAGTTTATTTGGAGTTGAGTCCTAACATCTCTTTGAACTTGCTGTCAGAACGTGACACATGTGATTTAGACATTTCATAGGACTGCTTTGAACATAATACCCAATTGACATGGGATATAACTAGAAGAACTAAAAGAAGGAATTGCTAAATAATTTGCTGCATTAGGAACATTTAGCAAAAAAGGCTAATCCCATGTCAAAATAAGTCAAGGAGAAGAGTAAAGTTTATAAAACGGAAGTCCTTCACCAAACCCAAGCAAAGGGAACAGGCTGGTCTTGGGAACCGGGGAAAGGGAGACTAGAACCATGTCGGGAATCTCCCCATCACTGTACGTCATTTTCTCTGACTGCACACCAGCTTCTTCTGAATGCTGGAGGCCAGAGCTCTCAGTTCCCTTACCTGTAACCATTTTACCGGGAGCAGTAACACATCTTAAGTTTCCCAATCTAGGGGCACCTGGGTGGCTCAGTGGGTTAAAGCCTCTGCCTTCGGCTCGGGTCATGATCTCAGGGTCCTGGGATCGAGCCCCGAATCGGGCTCTCTGTTCAGCGGGGAGCCTGCTTCCCTCTCTCTCTGCCTGCCTCTCTGCCTACTTGTGATCTCTCTCTCTCTCGATCTGTAAAAAAAAAAAAAAAAAAAAAAATAGTTTCCCAATCTAGCATTTGGGACCATACATTTCTTCGGGGTGGGGAGAGGGACGGTACTGTGCATTACAGAATATTAATAGCATCCCCAGTGTCTACCCACTGGATGAGATGCCAGTAAAACGTCCGTCTCCCCCAGGCTGTGACCATCGAAACTACCTCTAGACATTGGCAAATGCCTCCTGGAGGTACAAGTGCCACTGACCTAGGAAAATTCAATCACTTGTTTGATTTGCCCTCACTATGGACTGAGAAACAGCACCGACTGGCTAGCTTGTTGTACAAACATGGGCAAGTAAACTTCGGCAAGCTTGCACCCACAGGATGACCCGTTCCTAGTCTTGTGGTTTAAGAGGGGTTTCAGGAAAGAGAAAGTTGTCACTCGATCACTGCTACACAGCTTTCCCTATACTCTCTAAGTCAGAGCTGTCCAATACAATAACCACCAGCCACATATCACTATTTGTTACCTGAAATGCAGCTACTGCACTTGAGGAACTGAATTTTTAATTTTTATTTCACTTAATTAAGTTCAATTTAAATACCACATGTAACTATTGGCTACCTAATAGGACAGCAAAGCACTAAGTATTGAGAGATTTCAGGGTCCTTTACAACAGCTCCTGGATTGTAATAGGTACTTAATTAAATATTTGTTGAATTAATGAATAAATGAATGGGCAAGGCTAGACCCAGGATCTGGGGTGAAAAGATTATTTGACAAAGTCAGATGGCTCCAGCCATTGGGAAAATGAAAACTCAGTAACAAAGAATCAGGAAAGTACAAATAACACAAGTACTCATCAATGGATGAACTGATAAATACAGTATATACATATAATGGAATATATTACTTGATCCTAAAAAGCTAAGAAATTTTGACACGTGCTACAGCAGGGATCAATCTTGAAGACATTACGCTAAGTGAAATGAGCCAGTTCCAAGAGGATAACTGTTGTACAATTCTACTTAAAGGGGGATCTAAGGTCATCAAATTTATGGACACACAGAGTAGAATGGCAGTTACCAAGGGCTAGGGGAGGAGGAAGAGGGAGTAAGCGTTAGTGAGTACAGAGTTTCAGTTTAGAAAGCGGTAAAAGTTATGGGGATGGATAATGGTGACGGCTGAATCACATGTGCATGGAGTTAATGTCACAGAAAGAGCTATACATTTAGAAATGGTAGAAATGGCTTATTTTCTACATTATGTACGTTTTATCACTGTAGAAAAGGGGAGGGGAGGGGAGGGGAGAGGAGGGGAGAGTGGAGAGGAGAGGAGATAAGGAGAGAGGGAGCAAGGGAAGGAGGGAGGGAGAGAGGGAGGGAGGGAAGAACGAGGAAAGCTTAATCCAGTATGGTTGACTGAACCATTGTTTATATTGTCCCTGTATTAAAATTATACGTCCACACTCTTTGCCTTGTAACTTTGCAGTCTTTTCCAATCTGGATAGAGCATGCTTGCCTGCACCATTAATGTCAGGTTTGGCCATGCAATCTGCCTTGGCCCACAGAACGTTCCCAGGCATGACCAGAGACAAGCAGAGACTTCAAGTGTGCTTTTGCAGTGTGGCTTGGCCTCTTACACTCTGGTGATTCACTGTGAGCAGATTACGTCAGAGTAGCTGCCAGTCAGAGCAGAAAGAGGAAATAAACAGAACAAAGCCAACCCCAAGCCCAACTCCAATCCCATACTCCAGCAACAAGACCAACCAACCCAGAGCCTGACATAAAGCCACCCGACAAACGGTGACTGAGAGAAGGACGTCCTTGCTGTAGGCTGCGAGTCTGGGGGCCAGTTTGTCACACAGCCTGCTGATGTCAAGAGCTACCTGACACGATGAGTTTCAATGGTCATGGCTTTGCCACCAAGAGAATTGTCAAAGCATAAATGAGTATTTGCCACCAAAGTGCTTCAGGATCAGCTGCATTCTAGAATGATAGACACGCCAGGTCTGTTAAATATTATGCCCTGAACTCGGAACCATCATGAATCATTACTGAGAAGATCCACCGGGCGTCAGAGCCTTGAAGAAGGTTGAGTCCAAGGTGGAATCGTGCTTCGTTCCTTTAGGGCCAGTGGCGTATGGTCTTAAATGTGTAGAATCTGAGGAAAACAAATCTTGGCACCTCTCATAACACATCATCATCCCAGAAGACCCTCTCATTTCAAAAGGATCTAACTTGAAATGTCCCCTGAAGCACTTGAGGCCTCCCTGAGCATTCGCCTTCAAAAATTTCTACTCCCGGCAGTCCCTGGAAGTCTTTCTGAGCTGGCAGCTAACATACTCTACTATCTGAGACCCTTCACCCACAGAGGGAATAAAATCTGCATCCAAGCAAGCGCATGCTTTATGCAATTCAAAGGAACGCAACCAGCAATAATTGGATGACTCACAGAAGCCCTGTCATCATCCACAAAGATTCAAGAAGGACACTCGGGCCTCCTGTCTCTTCTATAAGACACGAAGGCCCTCCTGCATCCAGCTGGAGGGAAGCCATCCCAGCTTCTTACCTGATGTCCTTCCTTGGGCTTTAACCAGCTCCGTGCCCTACTGCAGCTTCCCTTCACCCCCATACCAAATGATCCAAGAGGGTTTGGACTTCTTTTTCCTAAAGAGCAAACGTCTTACCCTACTATGCCCCAAACTCAATACAGTTTCCTCTAGGCACACTCCATCATGCTATACCCAGCAAGAAGGAGCAGAAGGAAATCCAAGGGCACATGGGAAAAGACTCTATCCAGGGGATGAGAGGGATAGCAGCTGGGAAAAGGCTGATTCTAGGGGAAGAGAGGAAAGTCATTTGAGGCTTTCTGAGGCTCCTGTGTTCTATCCGTGCAGCCTAAGCAGTCCCTAATTCTGCCACATCACACAGCATAGCAGTTCCATCCCTCATTTGGAAAGCAGACAGGGACATAAGGCAGCAGACAGGAGAAGCATGCACATGGGCAGCTAAGAAGTGTAAGAGAGAAGATCAGTGAAAGAAAGATTTATGCCATAATGCCACTGTTTTAGGTTCAAATGATGAAGTGTGGTAAAAAGGAACAGGGAATATAAATACTTTAGAAAGAAATTCACCAAAAGATGAAATTTTGCTGGCAATTATCAATAATTTCAGGGGCAGTAACATTCCATTACCCTATGTGTATGTTGTATGCGTTCGATGTACACATTCGCTGCTGCTTTCACTTAACTTGTAAATTAATTCATTCAGTGAGTCTTCCTTTGAACTGTTTCTATTACATAACTTCATGGGTAGTCAGCACCATCTGACCTCCACTTGGCTAGAACCATTCCGTTCTCTAATTTTTATTCAAAGTTTCTGTTCAACCTGAAATCTCATGTTTTCCTGCTAAAATAATGACGAAACCTCTGAGAAGCTCAGATTGGGTGACACAAGGCTGCCAATGATGCAGCAATGATGAAGAGGAAGGGGAAAAAAAATCAAGAAAAGTGACCCTCTACTCAACTATTAACGGTCAACATTTAGATATTAAGTATGTGAAAACAGCTTTCTAAAGAAAAAAGGTAAGGGGACTTGTCCTTTTCCCAGAAGACATTAGCCCATTCATCTCTGCTTCTCGTCAAAGCAGTGATGGAAATTCAATGAGAAGTAAATCTTCAGGAGACCTCTAATCTGTTATTTTCTCTCTCTCTCTTGTTTTCTCTTTCTTTCCCCTCAACTTCTGCACCTTTATAAAGAAAGAACCAGAAAGTTCCTTTGGGTTACACAGGATGTGTTAAGATACCCCATTTAAAGTTCTGACTGTAAGTAAGTTAAGTAAGTAAATAAGTAGGTTAGATAGAGAAATAGACAGTTTGGACTGTGGCAGTCCCCATGATACTTTGATACAAATTTGGCCAAACCATGCTTTAAAGGGCTCTGCTGACACATAGCAAACATTACAACTGAGTGTATCCTGGGAAAACTACAATCTCCTGAAACATTTAGCATGGTATTATCCATCAATACACAAACACATATACATTTATGGACAGCACAGTTAAGATCTTAAGATCTGGGTTTGAAACTCACCTTCAACTCTTACCGACTTTTGGATTTTGTACTAATTAATTGTTCTAAACCTTAGTTTCATTGCCCATGAAATAGGGATAATAATTATAACTCCTTGTGAGGATTATGAAAGAACTGTCCATAAATTGCTTACTACAGAAGCTGCAGAGATAAGGTGTTCTATCAATATTAGTATTTACTATTATGTACTGATTTGGCTCACACCAGATTTTCTTTCTCAAACTGCTTAGAACTTTTTTATTTATGGAACAGTTCATATAATCAGGGGAAAATTATATAAAATGAAGGTGAAAAATCCACTTAAAGCATTATACAACTTATAAATACTGATGCCACAAAATACATTTTTGCATCAATTTCACCTAAAATCCATTTTTATGGTGTAAACCAAATGCGATTTAAATTAATATTTATTGTTCCCTGTTCTGAATGAGCATAAAGAACACTTCAAAAGGAAAGATACAGAAAAATAAGAACTCTTTTTTAAATGTTTACTTTTAAAACTCAAATTTAAAAAATAAATAAATAAAGGGGCGCCTGGGTGGTTCAGTGGGTTAAGCCTCTGCCTTTGGCTCAGGTCATGGTTTCAGGGTCCTGGGTTTGAGCTCCACATCAGGTTCTCTGCTCAGCAGGGAGCCTGCTTACCCTCTCTGCCTGCCTCTCTGCCTACTTGTGATCTCTCTCCCTGTGTGTGTCAAATTAAAAAAAAGAAAATTTTTTTTAAGGTAAAATAAAATAAAAATAAAACTCAAATTTCATCTTAGGAAAGTGGTAAGGTAGCATTCAACTATGGTTTTGCTGGAGAAAACTAGGTATTTCGTTCCTTGAAAACATCAGTTGTGGCATTCATCTTAGCATCCTCATCACGGGCAAAGTGCCAAGGACAGAACAGGTCCTCAAACATTTGTTGAAAGCATAAAGAGTGGGATGGATGGATGCATGGATGGATGGATGGATGGATGGATGGATGGATGAAGTGGGTGCATATGTGCATTGGTGGATAGCTGAATGGGTGGGTAGGTGAATGGGTGGGTGGATGGATGGGTGGATGAAGGGTGCATAAGTTAACCAATTTAATGTTATATCTGTATTCGTTACCTATTGCTGTGTAACAAATTGCCCCCAAAGTTACTGACTTCAAACAACATTTATTATCTCATAGTTAGCAGGTTAATTAGATGACTACAGTCATCTACAATGTGACTAGGTCTGGAGGATACTTGTCCCAGCTCGCTCACATGGCTATTGGCAGGGGGTGTCAGTGCTTTACCACATAGGCCTCTCTGCAGGTCTGCTCACAGTGGATTTCTCCAGAATGAGGGATCCAAGAGAGAGGGAAAGAGAAAGAATGCCCAGGATGTTAGGCAAACTTTTCTAATGTAATCTTGGAAGTGACCTACCATCATAGACCAACCCTGACAGTGTGGAAGAAAACAGGACAAGAGTAGAATACCAGGAATCACTACATCATGGAGAACATAGACTCCAAAATCATCAAATCTTGCAAATCCTGCCTCCAAGCTCAGGCAGTGACAGATTAACACAACATCACAGACAGGTATTTTTTCACAGTTGCAAAAACTTATGCAAACCATTTGTGTTATGTTGCTAAGGTAGAAAAAGACGTATCTATAAACAAGAAAAGGTAACTAACTATGAGAAATGTCAGTGCTGATTTTCTTCTTGATCCAAAAATGATTGAAATGTTCCTGCTGCCTCACTCTCAACTCATAGCTATGGTGATTTTCATTCTAAAAATTCAGGGCTTGACTCAGCAAACACATCAGTGCCCAAAGGCAAATTTCCAAAATCACATCTCTCTCTTTCTGGAGCAACGGCTGGTCCTAAATGAAAAAGCAGTTTAGACCACAAAATGGCCTCTCATCTCCAACCCTCACATAAACACATCGCATTTTACGTACAGCATAAAATAGAATCAAACACTTCTCTAGAATGCCTTATTACCCGAGTCTGAATTGGAAGATGGTTTTTATGGCACCAAAAGCTTTGCACTGATTTCTCTCTGTTTCTGCATCTGTTTTCAAATGTCACTCAAAGTTGGACTAAAATTAGGTCATAACTGACAGATGTTGACTCTCCTGCATCTGAGCTCTTCCGTGACTGAACCAAGCCCTTGGATATCCTTACTTGGCACATTCTTCCTTGTTTTAAATGTTTCCAGAGGATGGTAGCAGTGGCCAGTGTGTATTAATACAGAGAACTTCAAATTATATTTTTAGGCTGGAATTAAGGAGAAACAAGGGCCAGGCTGAACTCAGGAGCTGCTGAATGATGGAGAGGGTCTCTGTCCCAAAGAGTGGTCTTTATTTATGGCTGCTTCCCATCCCGCTGCCTTCATACTTGCCCTTGGCAAGTGCTTCATCATCGGTCCACTCTGAGTGCTATGAAGCCAGAAGTACTTGGGAAACTCAACATTATCTCCGTATGGGTTGTCACCCCATGCTGTCCCTCCCTTCAGCCTGTGTGTGACACCAGAGAATATTTCAAGAGTCACAAGATATTTGCAATTAAAGTAAACCATCACCAACACCTTCAAATGATGGAATTTATTGTACCTGACTACCTTTCAAACAGTCAAGGCAGGGGGGTGAGTCATGTAAAATTAATGTAAAAGACCCTTCTCATCAGTGATTTATTGCTGGTAAAAAATTTTGACCGTGTTCTAGAGTTAATTACTCTCGCATTTGACTTTGTTACTCTTTTCAACCCAACTTAATTACATGCGAAAATCAATCAAAACATACTTAGCTTAGAGGACAGGTAAACCATGAAGATGCATTACAAGTCGTGCAGGGAGATCCTCAATTAGTAGAAGCTTTATTCACTGCCCTAATTCAAATCACACACGTTTACACTTGCTTTGTTCGGAAGAAACAAAGGCAGGAGGCATCCTCAAACACCACCTTCACTCTCAGTGGTATCCCTCACAGGTATTTTGAAGCAGAAATCAGTTGACTATTTCAAGTTAACAAGAAATGGAAACCACTCCAGGAGGCAATCTTTCAAATTCTAATTCCAGGAAACAAAATGTCAATTAAAGCACTTAACCCTGGGCCCCACAGTGGTGCTCAATACCTATTTATCAGTGAAGGTGGCCTTAGAGGGTTTTCTTCCATTTAATTTGTGCATCTCAGCATGGGAAAGGAGATCAGAGGTTCTTCATAAACTTGTGCCCCCCCCCAAAAAAAAAACTCGCCTCCACAAATGGCATATGTGGAAGGCTGTCAACATCACTTCCAGGGTCACTGCCACCCTCAACCTGCAGGGATGTCACGTGACTTCATCCTGAGCGCACAAGCAGGTAGAGAGGTTCCGGAGTAGCTTTTTCAAAACCAGACTGTATCACTGCTCACTTGATGAACCATTATCCTTAACAGTAAAATCCAAGTCCACCTGCAAAGTCTATAAAACCCTACCTGATCTGGCCACTGTCTGGTCTTCAAGCCATCGTCCATCAGTATGCCATTGGAGCCATGGTCTCTTAGCTCTTCCTCAAACTCACTAGAGGACTTTTCCACCTCAGGGTCTTTGTGGGCTCCCTCTGCTCCCCAGATCACCATGAGGCAGATTTCTTGGGATCCAGGTCCCATCTCAAAGATCAAGTTCTCCAGGAGCCCTTCCTGACCAGCCTATCTAGTATTGCATCCCATGATCCCGGTGGCACTTTGGTATTTTTGTCAGCATTCATTAACATGCCTAACACGTGCATATGTGTGCACATAAACTAGACACTTAGTAGGTGCCAGGCATATTTCTAAGTACCTTGGTTCTCACAACAATCCAATTTGGTGAATACTAAAGCACAGAGAGGTTGAATAATTCACCCAAGACACACAGCTACTCAGTGGCAAAGCTGGGGTTCAAATCCAGAAGTGTGTAGTTCTAGAATCCATGCTCCTCACCATATGCTGCTGCCTTCCCATAAGAGGGCAGACCCTCTCTGTTCTACTCAATGCCAAATCTCCCAGAGCCTAGAACGCTTAAAAGAAAGAGCTAGAGGAGGGAACCCCACTCACCCCCTACCCCAGGTCATCTGACTTCTCTCCTATCACCCCCAAATCCTTATAACTCAGGGATCCTACCCTCCACCCGGTCCACCAATGTGTTCAGTTTCTCCATCTGAAGTGTAACATGAAATCATACAACACGGGTCACTCTGGCTCTACACTTTTTCATTCACACGGCAGTGATTTTAAGGACCTAGGAAGCATCTCTTTCTTCATTCAGAGCCCAAATATCCATTTGACTCATTCAATTTTTTTTTTTTAATTCCAGAAAAGGAGTCAAGTTGGAGAGAACAGCCAGTTTTTTGGCACAGCGATACACAGAGATCTCAAGATCTCTGCAACAATAAATAAGAATTGAACATTGAGCCCAATCCAATCTGTTCATAGCGATTTATCCAATGAGGCAAACCTCAGCCTCCAAGCCCTTGGTGCTACTCCAGCTTCCGTTAGCGCCATAGTATTTCTATCTTCAAGAGATCACATTCCCCATCTGGGAAGTAGCCTGTTGCTTAATCAAAACACCATCCAACAAAAACCTTTCTAGCGGTTAGCTTCAGTTTCCTTCAGGAGCAGTTGGCTGAAAGCTCACCGGGACATGTGGTTTCAGCTATCCTTACTCTTCAGGGGAATGATATTTTTCCTCACAGCAAGGTAGCCCAGCAACCCGAAGGAAACCTGATTCACTTCTGTGGATCTGTCCCTATACAACGCACAGCTCTCCTCACCTCGGGAAATTGTAATGGCACATCTCTATTTTACCACAACCTTAAAATACGCAGAGAAATCTGAGCAAAACCTGATGTCACTTCTGGAATGTTCTTTCTCTTCCCCTATTCCTCATTTTGGTTCCAGAGCGCAAGTCTGCATCAGGAACTGGGAACTGCACCTCACCTGTCTAAAGAAGGGCTTTCCTGATAAATCTGATACGGGGTCCAAAGGGGTTCATAAGTGAAGGGCTTACAGGTTACTAGGGCACGTCAATTACTCCGGCATCTGGCACTGCATAGCTCAGACGGCCCGAGCATCAGGCCATGAGACCAAGGGTATACAATCAGTCTCCTTACAAACTGTAAGCTCAGCATTATTCCAGGATTCAGATGCACCCTTGGCCCCAGAGAGTCATCCTGAAAGTATGTGCTGGTGACTCAAGAGGAACTGGTCAGCACAAACCGATAGCCATTCCTGGAAAAGCTGCCAAGCCCGCGGCCCTGGGTGACCAGAGTGACAGCCAGGGCTGGGAGGAGACTGACAGTACCAAGGTGGGGTCAGGCAGGTGCAGGCTTGGCTCTGGAGTTCATTACATAGTTGATATTTTTGAAAAAATAAAAATTGAATGAAAAAATAAAGTTAAGGGGCACCTGGGTGGCTCAGTTGGTGAAGTGTCTGCCTTTAGCTCAGGGCCTGATCCCAGGGTCACTTGAGCACTCCCTCTCTCTCTCCCTCTCTCTATATTTGTCTCAAATAAATAAAATCTTTTAAAAAATAAAAATAATAAAGTTGATAGTTTCTCTATCATGAATTATTTTCATGAATTTTCACTTTCTAAAATAGTGCGTTAAACTGTTTTTTACCTTGATTACTGAGGCTGTTAGTGTCCCTTAAATTTTGTGCCCAAGGCAAGAGCCTCACCAGCCTCACCCTCATCCATGCCCTGCCCTCCTGGCTCTATGGAGTAATAACGGCTTACATCTTAAGCGTCATGTGCCAACTGATTTACTCACCTCTGCTGTGTCATTCGATTTAATCCTCATAACAACTTTAGGAGAGAGGTACTGCTATTGTCCCCATTTTACTCAGGGTACGAAAGCACAAGACATCTTGCAAAACCGGCCCAAGGTGCACACCAGGAAGAGCAGAGTCCAAGGACTCCACCCCCAAAGTCGTCACAGTGGAATTTGCAGTGGTGCTAGTATTTGTGGACAGGGACACTTAAAAACCCTTCCTTGACTGTACTGTCTACCCTCACTTAAAAACAAGGGCAGCTGACAGATACAACCTAATTCTCAAAGTATCAGCCCAAGAACAGCTTGAAAAAAGAAGCAGCTTGTTGGACTATCATAACTTAAGTAACGTGACACTTAGCCTTAGAAGAATATTTAAACAAGCTTCTAAGGGTCCCAAATGATGTTTCAAATGCAATTAATGAACCACAGGAGAAAACAACCTCAGTTTCCCAATCTGAACCGGAACCAAACTTGCTGCAATCCTGGTAAGGCAAGCACATGCCTTGGAGAAAAGAAATCAAGTGCATTAAAGGTGAAAAGACCTGGGGTGGGTGCACTTGCACCTGGGGAACATCAAAGCAAGTGCTAATTTTAGGACCGGCTGGCCGGTTCGAATCCCTTTACCTTAATTACATACTTCTGCTAATAGAACTTAGAAATTGGCCCTGATTCAGATGCAAGAGACAGATTCAGGTGCACACCCCCAACTCATTTATGGATAAAATTAGTTTAGGTTGTAAATGTATTTATAGAATCCATTTCTTCACCTGAACCTAAGGATCTCTGCAAATATTAACTCTTCTACTAAGATAAGGCAATCATTTGTTTCTAAATTAACTAAATATGGGTAAAATCTAAACCACATCGGTAGAAAAAAACAATGTCCTGTGTGATGAATATTATAAAGGTTTGATTTCATGTGCCAATTCCAATATATTATGAATAATTTTGCAAACCAATGCCTTTGGTGGGAAAATGTGTCATGATTGCTCAGCTGTCATTGCCATGGGCATGGGGAGGCAATGTATGTTTGTATCTACCTTTCTCCATGTATCTTAAATGCTTCTCCTTGAATTGATTATCTAAAAGCCAAAGGGGGCACTTGGGCGGCTCAGTGTGTTGAGCCTCATCTGTTAATTTCTGCTCAGGTCATGATCTCAGGGGTGTGGGATGGAGCCCTCCATCCGGCTCCATGCTCAACAGAGAGTCTGCTTCTCTCCTTCTCCTACTCCCTTGGTCCCTCCCCCACTTCAAATAAGTGAATAAATCTTAAAAAAAAAAAAAAACCAGAAATTAAAAGTCAATGAAAGATAAGGAATCTATGAACTAGGGTAGACGTCTTTGCATTTAATACATTCTTACAAATGGTTCTAGATCAACTCACGGAACATGTTCAAAATGGGCTCTATTTTAATTATTTACTTTCACTGTTTCCATTTTCCATTTCCATTTCCAGTTCTCCTGAATTTCCTGCAATGCAGCTTTCCTTCTCACCTGCATTCAGAGATACAAAAACTTTGAGCCAAACTGGATCAATTCCCAATTCACTGTGTTAACTCACAGCCCTCTTGTGACCACAGCCCCCATTGTTCTGAGACAAAATGTCATTCAGGTAGGTAATAAACAATCGAATACTGGAAATGAAGTCTATTTTAGCCTCCCAAAGTACCAGGGGTAAAGAAAGCAAAGGATATTAGTCTTATAATCCAAAAGTCTTTGATTCCTTTGAACCCATTGTAATGTGATAACTGCAGAAACTTTCAGGGAGACGTGGGACAGATACGTGTTTCCAACCTTTCATGATTGGTTATCATGTACATTTCCAACAAAAAGGAGCCTGACACCACTTAGCTCCAACCAGTCATTGAGACTATCCCTGCGTATGACCAAAACGGTCAAGCTACTAAACTGACCTCTGTGGTCATTTTGGCCATTCATGAACAAGATCTCAGCTTAAATGCTATCTCCTACAGGAAACCTTCTTTGACCTGCCACCTCCTATTAGATGATATTAAGAACAACCCGACATACATTTCTGAAACACTCAAAACTCCATCTGATAGCATGATTCTAGTTACATGCTCAGATGAGAACACAGCCATCCAATTCGTCATGGAACTCGGCAGGCTAACAGAGCATTTTGAAAGTCACACATGCTCAACAAATGAGGACACGATGGGATGGCCATCAGTACTAAAACTGGGGTTAAGGGGCGCCTGGGTGGCTCAGTTGGTTAAGCAACTGCCTTCGGCTCAGGTCATGATCCTGGAGTCCCAGGATCGAGTCCCGCATCGGGCTCCCAGCTCCACGGGGAGTCTGCTTCTCCCTCTGACCTTCTCCTTGCTCATGCTCTCTCTCACTGTCTCTCTCTCTCTCAAATAAATAAATAAAATGTTTAAAAAAAAATAAAATAAAAAATAAAAGTGGGGTTAAAAGGACTACTGCAGAGAACCAGCCTCACAGTTTAAATACCTTGGGCCTCAGCCCCACTAGAAACCTACCCATGAGCAAGAATTTATACTCTCTGGCCTCAGGTCACTCTGTCTGCAAACGAACCTAAGTCCTCCCCCCTACTCTAGGACACAACATTAATCTGAGAATAATACGGTATTATACTTTGAAAACAGAACTGTTTTAAAACATTTTTTAAGGAAGGGATGAGTACAAACAGACAAACAGGCCATCACAGTTTCATTAAGCACTTCCCCACCCTCCCCATACGAAAGAATATTTTAAAAGTCAGTAAATGCTAGGAGTGCCTGGCTGGCTCAGCTGGACGAGCACGCAGCTCTTGATCCAGGGGTCATGAATTTGAGCCTCATGTTGGGTGTAGAGATTACTAAAAAAAAGAAACAAACTTCAAAAAGAAAGGAGGGAAGGAAGAAAAAAAAGAAAGAGAGAGAGAGAGAGAGAAAGAAAGAAAGAAAGAAAGAAAGAAAGAAAGAAAGAAAGAAAGAGAAAAAGAAAAGTAAAGAGAAAAGAGAAGAGCAAATGCTGGGGTTCAAGGGTGCATGAATGTAAAACCACATCTTTCTGTTAACTTCTAGGTCCTTAGTAGCTGGCACACTCTGTTTTAAGAAGGCATTCAATATTTGATGAATCAGGGAGCAAGTGAATGAAAGGATGATAAATAACAATGTAATTAATAACAACAAAATAAATAATGACAACGTACGGAGTACACCCTGGGTGCCGGGTACTACTCAAAGTACTATTATGCATTACCATATTTAACCCTCTCACCAACCTACACACTGTACCTTCAGCATTTGCCTTCTGGGACTTGTGCTGTCACTACTCCCCTTTCACCAATCCAGAAAACTAAGACAGAGAAAGGTTATATGATCTGGCAAAGTTACCTACGCAGGAAATGCACCTAACGAATGTTCCATCCATTCTAAGAGTGCTGAGTGAGCTTGTGAGTGCAGGCGTGAATGAGGAAGAGGATAGTTGTGGGCAAAGAGGAGAATAAGGAGGGACAAATGAATGGCCACCAAACCCTTCAACATGATGCAACAGACACAATATTTATCTTTTTTTTTTAAAGGTATTTACAGAAAAGCATACACATTTGGAATCACATTGTCTAAAACTTGCTGTCTGTTTACATTCTTCTAATCCAAATGATGTGAGCAAATTTTAAAAGACCAAGAAGTCCACAAGTCCAACGCTCACCAGTGGTTGTAAAGGCATTGCACAAGAGACCTCGGAGAAGCACAATGCACTCAACGTTATTTGAAGACCAGGACTTTGTTTCATTTTCCCAACTTCAAAGGTGAGGGCAAGTAAACACGGTTCACAAATCAGTAACTCCTGAAGTAAAAAGCGAGATAAGGAAGCAAGTAGGAAGGCCATGTAAGAGAAGCAAATATTTATGCCCGTGAGCAAATGAGTTTTTCTTGATGATATACCCCTGACTTTTCCTCTTTTCTAAGAAACTCCATGCATGAAAATATCCAAGATCCTTGCTATTAAGATTTTCTTTAAAGCTTTTATGAGGCAGAAGTTGGGGCCTATCAAGAGGGCTCCTGAGAGCTTTCAGTCCCCAAGCATCTGAGACGCAAAAGGTTTCAGCTTCAGATTTCCAGCACTGTCTTACACTGAGCTTTGACATACAGTGACTATAATCTGTTGACTGGACTGAAATTACCCTGTAGTCATTACAACATTACACATGAGCCCCATGACCAGACCACACGTCCTCCAAGACACGGGTAGTATTTTTTACACAACCATAATTATGTAATAATTGTGGTCACTCCACACGGCTTATTACATGTGCATTAAAAGCACTCATTTACTAGACATAAGTATTTAAAACAGATCATCATTTTTATAGCTGCATTTTGGCCTTTCTTCCTTTATGAATGGATCATGGAAGCCGCCCAGTGTCCCTTGACTTCTATGCATGACTACGGATGGAGCAGCTCATTGGTGGGGAGGAAAAAGGTCACCGAAGAGGGGCATTTTCTTTGAAGATGCACCTTGCGAATGAAGATCTAGCACAAGACAAGGAGCCTTCGGCTTGCCTGACTTTAGCCCTAGACAAGAGGAGAGGGTGAAAATCAAACTCCAGGCTGGCCCACGGCTGAAGTGGTCATGGAAACCCTCTCCCTTAGTCAAGACCTCTTCCCCAAAGCCTCTAGGGAAAGGGCCAGATCCCAAAGGGACTGGGCCAAGAGATGCGTGCACTTGTCTTCAGATTAAATCTCCCTCCAGCCAAAAACAGTACTGCAGGGGAAAAAAATCCCTTTATTTGCTTATATTTTAAAGTATATAATTAAGGCCTCCACTCCTGCAAGGAAAGGGCAGGGCTGCAAGGCTGGCTGGGGTGCTTAAAGAGCAGGTGGGATCTGAAGACAGCCAGGGACACCCAAGTACCGAGGCCAGGGACAAGGGCTAAGTGATTCCTAAAACAAATATATACCACCTCCGGAGTAACTTAGGACATTCCATATCTCATGTAACACTTACAAGTATGTTAGGGGGTTTCATGATCCCCATTTTACGGATGATGAAACTGAAGCTCAAAGAGGCTAAGGAGTTTGTCAAATGTCTGTTGGATAATGAGAGAAGCCAAGATGATAAAAGAAGTTAGCATAATTTTAAAATCATCCTCTTAAAAGGCCGTCTTACCAACCCCCAAAAAAGGCAAACTGCGGGCTATAAGGTTGACGGACCTGCTTGAGCAATGCTTCCAACACCAACTCTCAGGGATGACTGAAAAGTTTCATGGCCATGCTATCCAATATGGCAGCCACCAGCCATGGGTGGCTACTGAGCTCTTGAAATGTGGCTAATGTCACTATGGAAGTCAATTTGTATTTTTATTTTATTTTAATTCATCTAATTGTATTTACTTACATTTAAATAGCATAAACATAGGGGTGCCTGGGTGGCTTAGTTGGTTAAGCATCTGCCTTGGGCTCAGGTCATGATCCCAGGGTCCTGGGATCAAGCCCTGTATCAGGCTCCCTGCTTCTCCCTCTCCTCTGCCCTCCACTTGTGCTTGCTCTCTCTCTCTCTCTCTAGTGCTCTCTCTCAAATAAATAAAATCTTAAAAAAAAATTTTTTTTAAATAGCATAAACATAGGGCAGGGTAAACGCTAGAGACCAGGGATGTTCCATAGCAGGGCTGGTACTAATAACTGAACAATGAATGGCACTCGGCCTGAGCTCTTTCCACATTATCAAACATCAGGAGTCCTGTGTACTAACTAGTTCTCTGACCCACACCCCTCATTTAACCAGGCTGACTCTCAGCTACTAAGTAGGAGCTCTGTGCTAACTCAGGATGTTTCCACATGTTACCCTATTATTCTTCATATACCCATATCTTCTATTACTACAATCCATGAAAATGTGGCTCAGAGAGGTTAAGCAATTTGCCCATGTGGCACAGCTAATAAGTGGCAGGAGGCAGGATTCAAAACACTTACCTTCGGACGCCCTTCTCGAAAGCTGGCCCTTCACTTGCCAGCACCACTGACTTGTGGCAAATCAACAAAATTCCTTTCCCAATTACCTCATAGTGTTATGAAGAGAAAATGAGATCACGGAACTGAAAATGCACTGAAGATACGAGACAGGTGTAAGTTATTATCCACATACTTTTTTAAGTGTGTAAAACAAAACCAAAACCTCTCAACATCTCAGCTTATTAGTGGAAACTTAGGACATTCCAATCAAACAAGAAACCTAAGTCAGTAAGTAACGGAAACATTCAGGAAACTCTCCAAATCACTCAAATCTACAACTGTCCTGAAATTCAAGGTATTCATTTATGTCTATGAGATCCCTTTTTTTTTTTTTTCCTGGCCTAGAGTTCCCAGAAGCCAGAGTAGCCGGCTATTTTCGAGGTGAAGGTGAAATCAGGCATGACTGTGTTCTTGACCATGTCAGCAGCTAACTGCAGTAAAGGAGAAATCCAGTGGGAGACGGGGAGGGTGGATGTCTTTCTTCACCCACATAATTCCATCTGAACCATCAACACTGCTGCAAAGCAAAATCTCTACCAATTATGCAGAAATGCACAACTTCCAAGGACACCACCCATAAGTGAGGGCAAATCCAGAGCAAACCCACTTGGGCAAAAATGAAAAAATACAATGAGATACAGTGAAAGGGAGTCTAACCTCTAGACACCATAATCAGACCAGCTTGTGTTTTTTTTGTTTTAGTTGTAATTAGCAATCACTGTTCAGTTCAAGAATTAAGACAAGCCCAGCTGTCCCATTCTGAGCAGTCCAAGAGTGAAAATATGGGGTAGATTCTATAATTATAATTACCAAGAAGTCATTTTTCAAAAATCATCACCAGTAGGGGCGCCTGGGTGGCTCAGTCTGTTGGGGGTTGGACTCTTGATTTCCACTCTGGCTGTGGTCTCAGGGTCATGGGATCGAGCCCCACAACACACTCTGGCCTCCACATGGAGTCTGCTTGGGATACTCGCACCCCCTTTTTCCCTCTGCCCCACCCCCTGCTTGCATGCATGTGCATAAATTTATTTAAAATAAATTTTTAAAACTTAAAATTTTTTTAATTTTATTTTAAAATATTTATTTATTCAAAAATAAAATTTCTAAAAAATAAAATAAAATCATCACCAGTAATGTGAAATATATTCTCTTCAAATTCTTCCTACCTTACCTTTCACCCACCCCCCTCAAATTTGTTAATTAATAATATTATATGCCATGATACTCTTAAGAAAGTTGATAGGGCATTTGAAAAACACACTTTCTGACTGGACCCTTCTACAACTCTGGGACATATGCATGGTAGGGATTCGTCTCTTCACCTGACAGTTGACTTGACCAAGGCTCAGAAAGATGCAGTCAATGGCCTCCAGTCTCCAAGTTAATAAACAGAAGAGAACCTAGAACCCGAACTTGCCTTCATTCCCATGCCATATCACAAAACTATATATTTAAAGTGTTCCCTAGGCTGACCCCAGTCAGAGCACCATAATTATTTCTGTACAACCAGTAAGTCTCAAAAATGGCCATTTTGAGAGGATTAATATAGAAATAATGTAAGGCATGGATTAAAACAAGTAGAAACTAAAGAAAAATATTTTACCAGGGCACCTGGGTGACTCAGTCAATTAAGCACCCAGCTCTTAATTTTGACTGTACTTGGTGTGGACCCTGCTTAAGATTCTCTCTCTCCCTCCCCTCTGCCCCACCCCAACCCTCCTCTCCTTCTCTTAAAAAAAAAAAAAAAATATATACACACACACACACACACACACACACACACACATATATAATGGTATTCTAGGTTCGGTGTTTTTCAATTTGAGCTGCATATTAGACACACTTGAGAAACTCTTCAGAAAAGCTCTCTAAACTTGTATACTTGTATTTTGGCATTATTGGTGAATCCTGAAACATTGCTTTATGAAAGTGTCTTCCCCCATGAATCTAATATAATGCTTCAGCTAAGAACCACTGCCAGTTCAAAGGTACCAATAACACATGGGCAAGAAATGGTATGTGAAATGATCCTGTGACACCATATACAATTTTTTTAATGTTAACAGTTATATGTTCATTTTAATGAGTATTTGGAAAAAGCTGTCACATAAACCTGATGGTTTTTTGTTTTGTTTTGTTTTTTATTTTTTTGAGAGAGAGAGACACAACGAGAAAGGGAACACAAGCAAAGGGGGTGTAAGAGGAGAAGCAGCCTTCCCACGGAGCAGGGAGCCCGATGCGGGGCTCCATCTCAGGACCCTGGGATCATGACCTGAGCCGAAGGCAGAGGCTTAATGACTGAGCCACCCAGGCGGCCCTAAACCTGATGATTTTATATACTTTACAAACTAAAGTTTTTAAAAAGCTTTTGATTGAAAGTAAAAAATAGTACAGGTGGTAGACAGTTAGGAAAAAATTATAAAAGTAGTTCCAGAATGACCCAAGTCTAGACATTTGATGATGAACACCACAGGGGGGTCTTGGGAGAGGTGTGAGGAGGAAGGGGAAGACACGGGAGGAGGAACTGGCAGGACTTGTGGAGTGATCTGAGAAGGCGAAGAGGGAAAAAATTAGTAAGAGTCAACCAGGACAAAGTGCAGGAGAATGAAGTCAATTTCTCTATCTTGCTTCAAGTACTATGAATACCTGATAGGTGTTCAGTAAACATTCCACCACGGGCAGAAAAGATTAAGGAGGTTGTTAATGCAAGGCCAACATTTAACCCAAGAGCTCCTGCTTCTTCCCTTAGATCTGCAAGTTCCTTGAGGATGATACCACCTAACATGGCTGCCAGCCAAAGACCCGCTCCATGGTAACGGAGACTCCTTTTTTTTTTATTTTTATTTTTTATTTTTTATAAACATATAATGTATTTTTATCCCCAGGGGTACAGGTCTGTGAATCGCCAGGTTTACACACTTCACAGCACTCACCATAGGACATACCGTCCCCAATGTCCATAACCCCACCTCCCTCTCCCAACCCCCCTCCCCCCAGCAACCCTCAGTTTGTTTTCTGAGATTAAGAGTCACTTATGGTTTGAAGGGAGACTCTTCTTAGCCAAAGCTTCTTTAAAAAAAAAAAAAAAAAACTTTTTAAAGATTCTATTTATTTATTTGAGAGAAAGAGAGAGCATGAGAGATGGAGAAGGGCAGAGGGAGAGGGAGGAGCAGACTCTCTGCTGAGCAGGGTGCCCAACGCAGGGCTCGATCCCAGGACTCCAGGATCATGACCTGAGCTGAAGGCAAATGCTTACCCAACGAAGCCACCCAGGCGCCCCTCACCAACGCTTCTGAAACCACATAAGCATAGCTGTCAGGCCATTCTCCAGCACGTGCTTCAAGTTTCATTCTTTAAATTCAGTTCCTGCCACGGCCCTATGTTCCTTGAGCCACCCTGCCTCCTCACTGGTTAGCATGAACTCAAATACAACGTATTCTTGAAGCCCAGGTGACGTAAACCAGACCACATGATCTAAAAAAAGAATTCTATCCCAACTATAAAGACTTAGGTATCTTCACTCACATTTGCCAAGGTGCAGAAGAATTCAGATGGTATACAGGAACAGCAACAAATAACAATGAATCATGTTTTGAGAAAATTATTTCTTTTCTTATTCTCTTTCAGCCTGGCCAACTCTGGATTTCTGAAGGTCACAGTTTGGAACTGTTGGGGGGTCTTTCCACCTCCCAGTAGTTAATTGCACTTTTTTTTTTTTTAAGATTTTATTTATTTAATTGACACAGAGAGAGAGGTCACAGTAGGCGAGCAGCAGGCAGAGAAAGAGGGGGAAGCAGGCTCCCTGCTGAGCAGGAAGCCCCATGTGAGGCTCGATCCCAGGACCCTGGGATTATGACCTGAGCCGAAGGCAGAGGCTTAACCCACTAAGCCACCAGGCACCCCGTTAATTGCACTCTTAATGAAGAGACAACAGGCTCAGGTGCAGAAGCCTCTGTTTATTAAAAGAGCACTATTCACGGCAAATAGTGCAGGCTGCCGCTTATTGTGATGCAAAGTTTGCTCTTAAGATACATCTAATTTTTAAAATGTGAAATACCTATCAGAGGAAATGTCAACAGCACAGTCATAATCGGTGAATATGGCAAAAATCGTGATTTTGCCACATTTGAGGACTTCTGCTGCAGATCCCTTGTTTTAGTCGTCTTCTTCAATTGCATTATAAACGTGTTTCTCTACAGCTTCAGCGTGGTTATGGAATGTAGGTACTGGAAATGCAGAACTAGACCGCACTTTTTCTCATTCCCAGGAAACTGCAGAAATAACTTGGATGAGCTAATCCTAGCAGACTGTCTACTAGCCTGCTTCTGGTGCAGTGAAATTCAAATATTTACCAACCATAACTGCATTTAAGACTTTGCTCTGGGCAACCAAATAGAAGTCTTGGTGTCAATTCTTTATTGCTTTGATTCTTCCCTAAGTGGTATGTTGACATCAGTTAAAAAAAAAAAAAAAAAAACATATCCCAGGGACGCCTGGGTGGCTCGGTCAGTTAAGGGTCTGCCTTTGGCTTGGGTCGTGATCCAAGGATCCTGGGATGGAGTCCCACATCGGGCTCCCTGCTCAGCGGGGAGGCCGGCTTCTCCCTCTGCCTGCCGCTCTCCCTGCTTGTGCTCTCTCTGACACATAAATAAAACCTTAAAAAAAAAAAAAAAAAAAAAAAAAAACCAATGCCATGAGAAAGAACAGTGCAGGAAGATGGCATAGAAGGACTTAGAAGCCGGAGAAATGTGGAGTTTGATCATGGGCAAGTTAATGAACCTCACAAAACCTGCCTGACCTCAGACAGTTCTAAGGGGAGTAAATGAAATAACACACAGAAGAGGCCTTGTACTCTGACGTAAAACAGCCACTGCATAAATGTCAACCCTCGTTCCCTCTCTTGAAGAGCACAGCCAGTTACACAGTTAAGGAAACAGCACCTCGCCAACGTCCTGACAAAGCTATTCATTCCATTAATAATTTGGGACAAGTATTTGCTCTCCTTCCCAGGTCCTGAGGACCACCCTTCATTCTATGTAATGAAATAACATGGATTGAGTGCAGTTTGTCCTGCAGAAAACCGGAGCAAAAACGGTAAGCAGCTTTGTGATCAGAGCTCATTGCATGGTAGCTGTGTCTTGTCTGTCCCAAAGTGGTCCTTTTCCCTTTCTGACTCCAGCTTTGCCTTCTCTGCAAGACCAGTACCGCCTAACCACCACTTTCCAATGACCGCCCTCCAACCACAGGTTTAAGGCTCCAAGGCACCAGCTGGGGATGCTGTTAAATAAAATGCAGATTCTCATCTAATAGGTCTGGGAAGAGAACTGAGATTCTGTACTTAATAAGCTCTCAGGAGATGGTCCAGCTGCCATTGGGTCCATAGACCACATCTTAAGTAGCAACACCCTAACGAACACCAACACCTTCCAGATCCAAGGAGAACGAGGGAAGGAAGGGCATAGACTTCAGCAGGTTTTCACAAATTCCCTCCTCTTTCCGAGACTCTAGCCAACATTCCAGCTTTATTTCCAGATGGTCCAGGCAGGGAATGAAGTGTCTAACAGGACGTCCCGTTTAACGGAGACCCACTGGGACAGGACTCATGACCTTGGTTGTAATGACATGTTACTAATTTGCTTACTTCCCACGATTTAACCAGCAAGCCATCTGATGTCAGTTTCCCCACAGATGCTTCAGACTGACAGCTCTGCCATTACCCAGGGTGTGGCCCGATGTCAGCAGCCTAAGAACCCACGTAGCCAGAGGCTGGTGAGCGGCTGCAGGAATGCACAGTTAAGAGAACCAGCAAACCCTTGCTGAACACCTAATGGCCAAGAGTAACTTACATCCAAATAGATTTCACAGCTATTCATTCAACAAACGCTTACAAGGCACTAACTGTGTGCCAAGCACTGTTTTCAGTTCCACGCACTGAACCTAAAAACTTGATCACCACGGTAGCCTTTGACACTTTTGATAGACACTGCTTTTTTTTCTTCATTAAATTGAATGAAATTTCATCCCAACAAGACTGTGTTAGGCACTTGAAATATTATATTATCAGACCCTGTGCTACATCATCTTAATTTTCAGACTCCAAGGTAAACATCTGTAGTTAAGAGATCATACACACACACACACACACACACACACACACACACACACCCCACCCCACCCCCCACTGCTGCGGTAGTTAAGTAAACTTCTCCCAAGTAACACAGCTAGTAAACGCCAACACCTGGAAACGGAACAAAATCTCACCTGATTGCAAGATCCATGCTCTTAATCTGTAGCCTGTGCTCCCTCCTCTTAGGAGAAAAAGGAATTTCCTCCCTGCCCTCAAGTTTATCATCTCATAAAAAAACAGAGAACAACCCACAGCGGGGACGAAGTTAAACAAACATAAAAGGGCCACTGGAAAGCCTAAGTGAACACTCCCAACCCCAAATTCTCTAGAACTCAGCACCCAGGGAGAAGCCAACTGCATTTTCCAAAGATATTTAACTTGGAAACATTTATCAAATATCTTTATTTGGAGTGCCTGGGTGGCTCAGGCAGTTAAGCGGCCTACTCTTGGTTTTGGCTCAGGTCATAGTCTCGGGGTTCTGGGATTGAGCCCTGTGTCGGGCTCCACATTCAGCGGGGAGTCTGTCTCCCTCTCCCTCTGCCCCTCCCCCGGCTCGTGCTCTCTCTCACTCTCTCTCTCTAAAGTAAATAAATAAATCTTTGAAAAAATGTATCTTTCTTCCAACCCATACACTAAGCTCCTTGAAATAGAACATCCCAGGGATGGACTCACAGTTGATGCTACATATCTCTTTAATGCATTTGTTTCAATTACCCCTTTTATACCAAAGTACCCAAAGCTTAGTGGCGTAGAAGAAACACCATTTCATTATTTCTCACCATTCTGTCCACCGAGAATCAGAACAGCAAACAGCAGGATCCTGGCTCCCGGTGGTATCTACTGGGGCTGGAGCACACAAGATACTTTCTACACTCACCAATCTGGGGTCCCGGCTGGAACGCCTGAAGCAGCCCAGGCTGGGCAGACATGCCTACAACAGGGTAACTAGTCAGGGACTAAATGTAAGGGCCAAGAGTCCTTTAGACAAGAAGCTCCGACCCAACGTATAAGCTTTCTGGGGGCAAGATTATTGTCTTGTTCCCCACTGACCACCCCAAAGATGCCCCTACAGCTCCCAAACACATATGGAATTGACCCTCTAATGAGTCACTTAGCTTCAATGTCTCTCTGGTGCAGACAGACAAGAAACATATCCATAAAGGCACTGAGATAAGCAGCCACATAAATAACAAATACAATATAATCTCGGGTTGGATTTGCTACCAGACAGACGGTGCCAGTCCAGAGGGGTTCCAACATAGCCAGTCATTACAGTAAGTCATTAGTAGGTAAGTGGCTCATGTTGTCCCAACACAGGGAGCCGAGAAATAATAAAAAGAGAGACTTGGTCCCACTGCAAGCTCAGGTTAATTTCAAATTGAAAATATTTTTTTAAACACTACAGGTGATACAAACAAGAGGACACATGCTTCGCATCCATTTTTCATTTTGTAATTGTACATTTGCAATTTCATTTTATAAATTCATTTTTCATTTACATTTGGTAAATGTAGAGATTTACAGCTCTCTTAAAGGTTCATTCCAGGGGCGCCTGGGTGGCTCAGTTGGT
The DNA here is from genome assembly GCF_010015895.1 of Lontra canadensis. Classification (NCBI taxonomy): domain Eukaryota; kingdom Metazoa; phylum Chordata; class Mammalia; order Carnivora; family Mustelidae; genus Lontra; species Lontra canadensis. The sequence continues at coordinate 3,379,143 of NW_022631028.1, forward strand.
TAAGTGTCTGCCTTCGGCTCAGATCAGGATCCAGAAGTCCTGGGATTGAGCCCCGAGTCAGGCTCCCTGCTCAGTGGGGAGTCTGCTTCTCCCGCTCCCTCTGCCGCTCCCCCCCCCCACCTCAGCTCACGAGCACACTTGTCCGCTCTCTCGCTCTCTCTCTCAAATAAATAAATAAAATCTTTAAACAAACAAACAAAAAGGTTTATTCCAGATAGGAGTCAAATCCCAAGTGAGTCACCAGGCTCCAAAGAATGAACTCAAATCCTACTGCAGCTATAGTCAGGGAAGGAGGGGAAATGAAGGAAACAGCAAGCACATTCCTAAAACGGCCAACATAACAACCTCCCATAATCTTTTCCAGCTGGGAGTGCAGGGCTCTGCGGGCCCTTTTTCCCATTTGTAATTACTCAGGTGCATGCGTTTCCACAATACTCAATGTCTATCGAAATCCATGCCCTGGGAATCCTGCAAATAGATTCTTACCGATAAAAGTTTGTGCACTGGGGCGCCTGGGTGGCTCGGTGGGTTAAAGCCTCTGCCTTCAGCTTAGGTCATGATCTCAGGGTCCTGGGATCGAGCCCCGCATCGGGCTCTCCGCTCAGTGGGGAGCCTGCTTCCTCCTCTCTCTCTCTGCCTGCCTCTCTGCCTATTTGTGATCTCTGTCAAATACATAAATAAAATCTTAAAAAAAAAAAAAAGTTCGTGCACCAATTCAAAAAGCTCTTTTTCCCCTTTCTAGGGGGGAAAAAAAAAAAAAAACAAAAACAAACTTAACCAGTTCTAAGAACCTGGGACCCAGACCATAGAAGTGTGGACTGGAATCTAGGACCTGCCTGCCACTCACTGGGCCACTATTGGACTTCTTGGAGCCCTGTTTCCTCACCTGTACCATGGGAATAATAATAGCACCCGCCTCACAGGGTGGTGAGATTTAAAAAAAAAAAAAATGACATCCCATCAGTCAAGCATTTTGCCCAGGACATGGCACCCCATAAGCTCTCAATAATTGATAGCTACTATTATAGCCTGTCTTTTTATACTGCACTTAACCCTAAATTAACAGACACTTCATTTTTTTTAAGTCTCATAATTCCACCCCATTCAAGTCTAACGGAATTTAAAATACACACCAAAACCTAAAAAAGAGATACAGACACAGCTGCCAAATGGCAAGTAAAAAGCCGTAATTTTCCATCATTGGAATATATTTAGTGATAACTATAAATGAAAAACTAAGGGAAAAAAAAAATCCCAACTTAACATCTCCCTCCCAGTCTGACAGTCTGAAAACCAAAAACTGAAGTGCAGCTTCCTGTACACCTTGCTCCTTTGCACTCCCCCCTGTCAGGCTCAGGTGAAGTCCCCACACTTCCTGTTCTGAGCAGGGAACCCTCTGCCAGGGAAGGCAAGAGACGCTCGGGCTTCAGCTGGACAGCTGGGATCGTTGCAGGGCTAAGATCTCCGAAAGCCTGATACTATTCCTTCTCCTTATTTCTGATCATGATCAGCACCCTGCACTGGGAAAGGGCCCCAACATGCCTGGGAAGGGGCGGGGAGGTTCAACTGTGGAAAAGATTAGCAGGGCTGCCTCTTGAGGAATTCCTGTTTTGCTGTACATGGTATCAAATGACATCATCTCCAAAACACACCTTGTTAGGTGTTCTGCTCCTAATTTCTCACACCTAAAAAGGAACTACCCTGATGACTCAGTGTGCTTAGTGGAACCAGAAATTTAATTGGGCTATACATGGTTCTTTAGGTTTTCTTCTCCAGGTTCTATTGCTACCAACACATTAAAGTCCCTAGAATAGCTCCTGATCTAAGGAGGACTTAAAAATGTCTATCTGTACACACCTCTGCTTTGATGGACATGGTCTGCCACCCCACTTCCTCGCTCACACTCCCAGCATATGTGAAACTTCACACAAGAGCCAAACCACTAAAACCTCCACCAACTTATCCACAGACCAAAGTTCAGATGTGCCAAGATGTATAAAACTCTAGCAATGTCATAAAAGCAAGGAAAGAGTATCAGCCCTAAAGAACTCAATAAAAATGACAAAATATATATCCTACATTGCAAGCAGTTGTATCACCCTGCCCACTATCTCAAATTATCTTGTTGAACTCTGTGTTTATGATGTTTTCCATCCACCCTCCCCCCACACACCCCAGAACAAGAATGTAAGACCCACAGAGCCAGGGCTCCAGCAGTCTTGTTTGCGCTAGTCTCACAAGGCAAAGCAAAGAGTAGTTGTGGTGGATTCCATCGTTTCTTGGCAAATATGCCCTCCTTCCACCTCCTCCAACCTACACGGGAGTAATATACATCATTAACGTGCGTTAGGTATGTGCGGAAATGACAGCATCATGTCAGCTCAAAAACCAGTCTTGTCTATGCTTGTTCCTGCTTGCCCCTCCAGGAATTTTGATTTCTCTCATAAAAAGAACCTGCCCCCAAGGGCACCTGGATGGCTCAGTCGGTTAAGCATCTGACTCTTGATTTCAGCTCAGGTCATGACCTCAGGATCATGAGATGGAGCCCCATGTCGGGCTCCGCACTCAACGCGGGGATGCTTGAGATTCTCTCCCTCTCCCCATGTTCATGCCATCTCTCTCTCGAATGAATGAATGAATGAATGAACCTGCCCCCAGAATGAGACATATAGAACAGAGCTCCCCTGCCAACTTGCAGACCTGGGAGTATGAGAATAAATACTTTACGCTGAAAGACACAGACTCTTGGGTGATTTGTTACACAGCATTCTTGTGCCAAGAGATGACTGATACAGCAAGTCCATTGACATGTATTTGTTAAATTATCAAATGGAAAACTTTCACTATACTTTGTACTTTCAAAAAATTCATTAATTGGGACAGTCCTGCAAGATATCAAGTTTTAAGCCTGGTTTTTGCTTTCAAATGTACTCCTTTGTGTAATAAAGGATACACATTCAGATATCGGGACTTAGGAGACCAAGACTAATGTCTTAGGCCTTCCTTATTTAACCAGAGCCAAAAGATAATGAATACTCCTTCCATTTGTAGAATGTACTCTGAAACTGCTGATGGGAATTTTTTTACCCTCTCCTGTCCTGATATGGTGGTGAAAGCTTCAAGCTCATAAGATACCAATTTTTATAGAGTAGTATTCCTTTCATCTAGTGCAGAAAGCCTTGAGGCTCATAAAATTGAGGCTGTAAACTTTTAAGGCATATAGCTTTATAGGGTTACTGTTGATGTATTTCCATTACTTTAAACATTTAATGTAAGTAGTTTTACAATTCACTTAAATATTGTATTTACAATTACTTCACTTCTTAACAGAGAAAAGAATCATCTAAATGGGGGTAAAACCGTGTTACATTTTACAAGTACCTTTTCATTCTGACCCTTTATCACTCAAGCCAATGGCTATAAAAGAATCCCTTTTTAATGAAATTACAATTTCAAGGGGGTTAGAGAACAGAGAGGAGACAGGACCAACAAAATATGAAGCCAATATGTTTCCCATCTATGGTATTGATATGCTTAATTTGAATGTGCCAAGCATATGAAATAACAAAATTTCATATGTGCAGATGGTTATAATCTATCAATGCCTTCCTCCACCCCCCCCAAGTGTGAAAAAAGATGGGAGAAGCACCTAACAGAGTATCCAGGCCTTATGGTGAATATATGGTGAAATATTCAGTGGAAAAAAAAAAGTCTATTTTTAACATATATTTTAATGACCTAAAATTCAGATAAATTCAAAATGCATTCCAGGCCCCTTTGGGAATTCCACCATTCTTCCTATGTCAGAAAGCTCAAATCACTTTTTGATGCATGGTAGTAACGTTGGTTTACTCCTTTCCTAATTATCAAGTTTCTAATTTCCTTTTTAAGCACTGAGAGGATATACCAGTGGTCCACAATCCTTTTGCTGTCAAGACCTAGGTGCATCGTGTTTCACAAATACAGCCCAATCATGATAAGTCTGTGCTCCCCCACAGCAGATATGAACTAAGGAGTCACTTATCTGCCCCTGAGACAACTAATGTAACCAACAGACTTGAGATAGTTCTAACTAAAAGAAAAAAACTTGACATTTTAGCTAATCTAGGTAACCATATCTTTAGAAAATGTACTCTTCTTGTCCAGTAGGTTTTATTCTCTTTTAATACCAAAAAAACCCTTGAGATTCCCTCCCCAAAGGCCTTTTAAGGACTTCAAAGAGACTTAAGAAATGAGGTTGGGGGGCGCCTGGGTGGCTCAGTGGGTTAAAGCCTCTGCCTTCGGCTCAGGTCACCATCCCAGGGTCCTGGGATCGAGCCCCGCATCGGGCTTTCTGCTCAGCAGGGAGCCTGCGTCCCTTCCTCCCTCTGCCTGCCTCTCTGCCTACTTGTGATCTCTATCAAGTAAATAAATAAAATTTAAAAAAAAAAAAAGAAAGAAAGAAATGAGGTTGGGATCTAATGTTGAGTTTTAATCCTTATTTCCCCTTCTCTTTCTTCCAACCCCATTTCAATTTACTTACTGAAACAAAAGTAGGTTTAAAAAAAAAAAAATTAAGACTGAGGCAAAAATATTCCCAGTACACACACTGTGATGTTTCTACCCTAGTTATTTACCAAGAGTCAATAATGGCCCATCATGGCCCTTGTGGGGAGTGAAACCTAAGACCATCTAAAGGCATCAGACAAGATGAAAGGTGTTCCAAACCCGAGTGCTTCAATAACGATGCAGGTGGGCTGAGAACCTGTTTTAACCCTCATATGTCCTCTGGAGAGGCAGCACTTTACACAAAGGGCTGGGCCCAAAGTAGGTCCTTTGTGAAGGTTTACTCCCTGTCAGCAACAGAGCAATGCCCAGTATCATAGGCTAAATCCTCTATATCAGGCTTTTATAAAAAAGACAGCAACTATTTATTCTCCCAGTCCACCCCCATGAAGGAAAATCCACAAGGCAGTCAAAGTCCTCTCTGAAGTGCCTCATACCGCATTATTTCATTGAATCATCCCAAGAATCCCCTGAGCAAGAAGGAAATTAAGGGTCCAAGAGTTATACTCCGTATGTAGGAAGACAGGGGAAGGGTCCCGCTATCACACAGAGGACACAGAAAGGTTTTCAGACAGTAAACGAAAATAGTACAAGAACTGAGACTCAAGTCCAGGGTTCTAGAGGAGGTCTCTAGGCTGGTCCTGGGGGTAGAGGTTCCCAAGCCCTTGGTATTTGAAGAACAATTAAGGCTTGGCTTGATTGGCATCAGGCAGATGGGCAGGGACAAGGAAGGATTAAGACCTTCCAGGAAGAAAGAAATCACCTCAATGGTGCTTTCACAAAGGAAATTTTTTTTTTAAAGATTTTTTTATTTATTTATTTGACAGAGAGAGATCACAAGTAGGCAGAGAGGCAGGCAGAGAGAGAGGGGGAAGCAGGCTCCCTGCTGAGCAGAGAGCCCGATGCAGGGCTCAATCCCAGGACCCTGAGATCATGACCTGAGCTGAAGGCAGAGGCTTTAACCCACTGAGCCACCCAGGCGCCCCCACAAAGGAAATTTTGAAACCAACTTTGAATATTCAGAAAAGGTGTGGAACAGCTAAAGACTGTCCTGATTGTCATGTGCCAGGAATTATCACAAATGCTTGACAGGCAGGGTCGCTCTTAACCCTCACAACTGAAGGAGGTAGGTCCTCTCGCTATTCCTGCTTTACTGAGAGGTACACGGAGGCTCAGAGAGCTTAAATAACATGGCCAAGAAGTGACCAGACTTCTTTTTTCTAGACTGCAGAGACTTACATCATCAGGGCCCTTAAGGATGGCTCTTACCTGCCCTTCAGATTTTGTCTCCTGTCCAGTTCATAAAAACACATCTGCCTCATCAAAAACAAGAAATCTGAAGAAAAACAGAAACTCTTGGCCATCTGTGCCAGTTTTAATGAAATAACTGCTTGCCCACAGGCCAAGCTGTGAAAGCCCAGAAAAAGCGGCACACTGAAAACTTTCATGTCTACAGTGTAAAAAGCTCCCGTCAAGGTCTGAATCTTCCCCCCAGCCTCTGTACTTGTTCCCAAAAGAAAGCTCAAGTTTGATTAAACCACTTCCTGCCTCCCGACCCGCAGGCCCCAGGGTGTCCGGGCCTCTGAGGCCATTTCACCTGGACTGCTGCCCCTACTTCTTAGAGCGAGGGTCCTACACAAAAGCAAATGGCCAGCACCGAAATCTCTTGCTGGTAAAAGGGACTCCTCAGGGCTCCTCAGACAAAACATTAATGTCAATAAGTAGCTCAGAAATAAAGCATTTTTAATTAGCATTTTTGGAAACAAAGGGCAAATCTGCAGAAGAGAGAAAACGGGTTTGGCTGGGGAAGTGAGAACTCACTGCATTAGATGTCTCTATAGTAAAGAATTCCCCAAGGAATTTTCTTTCTTTCTTTTTTTTTTTTTTTAAGATTATTTATCAGTTTATTTGAGAGAGAGACAGAGAAAGTGAGAGAATACAAGCGGCGGGGAGAAGCCCAATGCAGGGCTCGATCCCTGGACTCCCAGATCATGACCCAAGCTGAAGGCAGACGCCCAACCGACTGAGCCACCCAGGTGCCCCCAGAACCAATTTTCATCACTTGACATTTTGTTTCCTCTTAACGGGAGCAGACAGGAGACAGTACTACCACTTCTGTTTTTTGGTAAGGATACAGGTCAGAGGCAAGAATAGAGCTGATGTCAAAGTCATTGCAGAGGAGGGCAGAAGACATGTGTCTTCTCCTACATAGGTGAGTGCTACTTAAGATTCACCTGTCCCTTGTGCACTTTCAGAAGCAGTGTTTCTCATGCTCTGCACTTCAAAGTTAGCCTCTCCTGTTTTCAGGTACAGCAGGCATGGGAAGGTCCACTTGCCCAGGTTGGTAAATCACATCCAATGACCGACAGGACCAGGAGAATCACTACAGGACTAGAACAAAGAGGAAACACACACACCCAGAGCGTGTTGGATCTGTATTCATATATTGGGCAAAATGTCCCCTTGAGCTCCTTTGACCTGTTTGCCACGAACATAAAGAAGAAGAAATGATAACTTTGATGTCTGCAAAAACAGTAAAGACCAGCAAGACGGTCACCAGCAAACTGTAAAGTCCTTTTGCCCTTGAACAGCAGGGATGACAGGAGGGCCATAAAGTCTAATCCAAACTCTTCTTCTCTCTTTTTCTCGTTCTCACCAACCATTCTCACTATGCATGGACAGACTGCAACAATGGCGATCCAGACAGAGGGTCATGGAAAGTGCAGATGTGCCTGTCCATTCCTAAGGCTAAAAAGGGACAGACAAGAAAGAAAACTACTATGTTGGAGAAAAGGGGGATATCGACTGTCATATTATTTGTTGCGGTTGCTTACAGACAAATAAAATTTTCTTTCTTTCTATTTACTTATTTATTTATTTGAGAAGGATAGAGAAAGAGAACATAGAATCTCAAGCAGACTCCGTGCTGAGTGTGGGGTCTGACACAGGGCTCGATCTTATGACCCTGAGATCATGACCTGAGCAGAAACCAAGAGTCGGATGCTTAACCAACTGAGGCAGCCTGACAGATACAATTTTCTAAATGTGTTCATTCAGTTCTGTGCTAGGAAAGAAAGGAACGCAATTGTTCCCATACATCTCCCATGAATGCAAAGAGCCTTCATGGACACAAAGTCCAGCCTGAGGTCACATCCCCCTGAAGGAGAGCATGGTGTTCCAGGAAGAGGCCCTGAGGCCAGATCGCCAGTTCCAGCTCCCCCACACCCTTGCTGCGTGGCCACAGGTAAGTCACTTCTCTCCACACATGGGTTTCTTTCTGTCACAGAAGGGTAACACACGAGGTGAGTGCTAAGGTCCATCGTAGCCCCGAGACTCTTTACCAGAAAGTGTTCTTCTACCAAATATTTGTCAAATCTGGTTTAGAAAAATGATCTTCATAGGAAGATAGGAACACAAACCTATGAACGCAACAGGTCCTGTAGGAATGTCAGGAAACCAAATGCTTTCAAGGTCCAAGTTAGGGAGCAGCCCCAACTGTGTTAAAGGCTAACCTGGTCACTGCCTAGAGCAGATTCTCACTTTTTCGTTTGTTTCTAAGAATAGAACAGAATCAAGAGAAGGTGAGTACCTCACATGAGTCCACCTCTACCTTCTAAAAAATCTGACCATGATTTATACCTGGGGGGTGGGGGGGGCAAGCTAACACAATTAATAAGGTGATGCCTTATGCTTCCAAAAAAGAAACATGAGGAGAACAGGGAATGCCTTTTTCCAGTCTCCTCTCTCTGGTTACTTATACTCCAGAACAAACTGCCCCAAAATTTTGAGGTATAAAATAACCATTTTATTATGCCCACAGATTCTAGGGTTCAAGCACTCAGGTAGGGCTCCGTGGAATGGGCTGGATGTTACCAGGTCTCAGGCCTCGGCTGGGGGTGACCTGACAACTGGGGGTCTGGAGTATCTAGAGGTGTCTTTGCTCACATGTCTAGAAGCTGAAGCCGGCCATCAGCGGCAACAGCCATGCGAGGCCCCTCCTGTAGCCTCCCTCCAGAGGCCAGCTTGGGCTTCCTCACAGCATGGCAACTGCATTCCAGGAGCAAGCGTCCCAAGAGAGGAAGGCAGAAGCACAGGACATTTTTATGGTCTCACCTCAAAGATCACATAGTGTGACTTCTGTCCTGCTCTATTGGTTGAGACACAAAGGTCGGTCCAGGTTCAAGAGGAGAGGATATAGATGCCGCCTCCCCACTCTGTGGGGGATGGGAAGGTCTCGTAAGACGAGTACGTGGGATGGAAGATAGCCGTGCAACCCTCTGCGGACGGCAATGTGCCATGCTGACAGAAAAAAAAATCCCACCAATGAGGTAAATACAAATATCTGGGTCCCAGGCCCCTTTGATCATTGGAGGTTTAGAGCAAACACTTTGACAGACAAAGGATCATCGCCAGAAGCTAGAGGAGGGGGATTTTAGCCACAGAAGTCCCCTAAGCTGCATTACAGTTCAGTTCCTTATGTCCTGTTGACATTTGATTTCAATGTTCAAAAGTATTAAAACAACCACTGAGTTGTAATTCCATGAAATCTACAAAACTATGAAGTCACCATGTTAAACAGGGTTGTTGTTTTTTTTTTAAAGATTTTATTTATTACTTGACAGAGAGAGACACAGCGAGAGAGGGTACACAAGCAGGGGGAGTAGGAGAGGGAGAAGCAGGTTTCCCGCCAAGCAGGGAGCCCGATGCGGTGCTCGATCCCAGGACCATGGGATCATGACCTGAGCTGAAGGCAGACGCTGAATGACTGAGCCACCCAGACGCCCCCAGGTTTTTTTTATTTTTAATGGAATACAGACAGCCGCTGTTTATAAAGCAGCCCCATATGCAAAGCCGTGGGTTGGGTTTAATTTGGAGCTGATGTGACCTATGGATCTTTGGACATGTTGCAAGGGAGACCTCAGCCTTCAATAATGCAGCATCTCCTCGCAGTCCCGTTCTCTGGAACGGCAGGGGAGCAGAGGCAGAGGAGATGACTGGCAGCAAGTAGCATATACCTCTATTTTCAGTATCTTTTACTTCCCCTTCTTAAACCTAAAAACGAGTCTTTGGCCTCTTCTTCTATTTTTTTTTCTTTTTTAAAGATTTTATTTGACAGATAGAGGTCACAAGTAGGCAGAGAGGCAGGCAGAGAGAGGGGGGGAAACAGGCTCCCCACTGAGCAGAGAGCCCGATGTGGGGCTCGATCCCAGGACCCTGGGATCATGACCTCAGCCAAAGGCAGAGGCTTTAACCCACTGAGCCACCCAGGCGCCCCCTCTTCTTCTGTTTTAAGCATGTAACAGGCCCACCTTCTAGGTTTCTGGTTCCATCACTAACCAGGACCACCATCACAATCAGGTACTGAGCTGATAATATCCTTATTTTATAAGAGGCCCACCTCAGTTATTCAGTCATCAATATTCACAGCCTCTCAGCCTCCCTTCACCTCCTAAGAGAATCTTTGGCATTGCCCATCAGTGCTAACCCCATTCCTAAACCTTCTACCCCATCCCCTTGTCTTACGAGGCATAGTGAGACAGTGTATAAGAGTGGAGGGCAGGTAAGCAAAGGGAGAAACGAAGCAGCAGCTAGAAGATAAATGAGAGGGAAGAAGAGACAAGAGGAAGGGTGGTATGATGTCATGGAGAGATAATGGTAAAGAACAAGGGACGTGTGATGAGGACACCTTCAAGGGATCTACCTAGAGCTCGAATACTGAGAAAAAGGCAAGACACCACGTGTTACAGAAGAGAATCATGGGAATTCTTCTAAATGTTCCTCCAGAGGTAAGATTGGAATTGATTCTACGGTTGGCTCCCAGACTCCATTTCCTTGAATGCTCCCCAAGACTCAGTCACTTAGGATCTCTGGATTTCCTTGAGCTCCATAAGGCTAGGTAAATTGAGGAGCAGGGAGGTCAAGAACAGGTAAAGAGTCAAGTCAATGCTGCCCGTCACTAAAGTCTGTGATTGGCCGCTATATCCCACCGCCAGGTAAACAGAAATCGATGGATTCCTGGAGCCCCTTACCACCGATGGCTCCTGAGGCCTGACCGGGGCTGGAGAAATCCGCAGCTGACAGACCATGACACCCACACAGCCCAACAGCGATGGAGAGGATGAAAGGAAGGAGCAACTCGAATGCGGAAATGCGCAGGGCTAAGAACGACAGTGGAGATTCTCGGGAGAAATTCATCACTGCCTCCAAGGAAGCTGCTGTCAGGAAGGTCCGTGGTTGCTGGGCTTCGCAGGAAACATTTCAGGGCCACTTAGCAAGGGTGCTGGGATGGCGATATGGCTGAGCTTCATACAAAACATAAACGGCAGGGGGGAAAGAGAAGGACTGAACATGACAAGCCACAGCGGTGGTATCCGTTGTACCTACTGCCCCTTCGTCAGGAGCAGAAGAGAATAGCAGGTACAAAATGGAGGTGGGGGGCCAGTAAAGCCCCGAGCCATCCCTGTTCTCTGGATCTCTGCTGGCTCTGCAGACTCTTCCAATTCAGAGTGTGGTCCCAGGGCCAGCAACAGCACCACCCAGGGGCTCATTCTAGATACCTGGCCAGGGCCTCCCCATGCAGAATCCGCATCCCCAGCCAACTGACCTGCACCTACAAGCCATGGGTTCACCATGCTAAGCCCTGCCCCCAAACAGTGAACCCAGATGGCTCTGCCTTGTCTTCATCTCTTCCTTCAGCTCATCTCCAAAATGTGAGCACCTACTACGTGCAGGCACCTTTCCCAGTGAGCCCTATGGATACAGCAGTGACATAGAGAACAGCGACCCTCCGGGCCCTCATGCAGCTTACACTGGACCACTGAGGGGACAGACAGGAATCCTACAACCATAAAGACACATGAAAGTACCACCATCTGATAAATGCTGCAGAGCAGAAGCACGTGGTCTTATGAGAGCAAAAACAAGGGGGTCAGACCCTGTCAGAGAAGGCTCCCTAAAGAAAGTGATGATAAAATTGAGATCTGCATGATGAGTAGACACTAGATGCTAGATATTAATCCATGCAGAGAGGAAAGGCATATGCAAAGGTCCTGTGGCAAGAAGGAGCACCACACATTCAAGGACTCTAGGGAAAAGCACGTGCAAATTTGGGACTGGAAAGGGAGGCCGTGGCCAGACCATGCAGGCTGGATTTGATTCTAAGAACAGAGGGAAGCACCTTGACAGGTTATATAAGGTTATATAAGGTTAGGGAAAAAACGAAGCAAGACTCAGACCCCAGACAACCCTGTTTGTACAATTTAACTTCCCTCGCTTGTAACGCTAGGCTTTATCTTGCCTCCCACCAAACCCACAAGAAAAACTAAGCCCCTTTCATACCAAGAAAATAGGCAAGCAGTACTCCAGCTTCTGCAGAAGGAATGTATTCACACAGCTAGAGAATAAGCCTGGGTGGCTGTCCAAGGCTGCTGGCGGTGTTGCAAAGTACTAAGACTCTCGGAAGTAAGCAATATGGGAATTCAGATCTGGTTCTACCACCACCAGGACAAGGTAATTCTCTAACCTTTATTCAAAGGGCATAGTAATGCCTACGTATCACAAGGATACTGATGGAATTAAACACAATAGAGTCTGCCAGCCCTGAGTGTGGCACTTAACACATAGTAGGTGTTCAACGAAAGATACATTCTTTTCCTACATCGCTGTGGTTTTCAACCTGCCCTTATGGGCACATTTACTCTTGATGCTAAATTCAGTGGTTTCTTCGACAAAAACTGGCATGTGGCAAATATTTAAGATCCAGTGCAAAGTCCTCACCTCATCTTTACTGTTTCTTTTGATCATCACAAAAACTCTGTGGACTGGGTACTAAAATCAACCCCATTTTACAGTTAAGTACAGAGAGGAACACAGCTTTTCAGGCATAAGTGCGAGTCCGGGTTCTAAGCAAGCTTCCTGACTCCTCGGGGCTCCCAATTGGGAATAACCCTACATGTGCAATAAGTAGGCAATTCACAGAGGGTTCTCCTGCTCACCGAGAAGCTCCTTTGAAGCATGGGACTCTTAGCACGGCAGTCACTGATCCCCAGCAAGGCCGTTGCACTCAAATCCTTGCCAAGGAAAAGCCTGTATGAAGGAAGCCGTCCCCTCAAAGAATCCAGCCCTAGGAGTCAAGTGAATGGTAAGAAAGGCTGATACAGGTGTGCTTCCCAGGAGTGACACCTGTCTAGTGAAGAGAGGCTTCCCTTGGGCTCGGCTAGAGTCCAGTACTAGGAGACCAGCTACCTGAAAAATCCCTAAGGGCTAAGTTTTGATATAAAACATAACTTCCTGCCCAGAATTTCCCATTTGGGGTATTTGGAGCAACTGCACAATCCCTGCTTTATTTCAACCATGAACTGCTTTATTTTCCAATTTCTTTGCACACCACAGTCACTACCAGCTTGGTATTTACAAAGCACCTTTGCCCTCCGGATTTCCAGGCAATGATAAAAGCACGGAGGAAATATTTTACGGCCGGTCCTATTCTAGTGCTGTAGGGGGTGTGCAGAATGCCAGCCAGCTGTAAGCAAAGGTCCAGGTCCTGAAAGCTTTCTCACGGGAGGCCAAGTGTTACCTGTGGTATTTAAATGGTAAGGGGCCTGTTGCATCAAATGCTTCCCCAGGGAATTGGAGAGACACCAATTTCCTCAAATTCACCCTTGGCTGCGAACATAATAGAGGGATAGAGTTCAGGCTTCTGTTCTGGCTGATGATTCATTTAGGACAAATGATTTTACCTTTCCTTTCAACCCCCTGGGACAAAAGGTATGTTGGAGAAAGCCAATTCGGCAGACTTCAAGGGTGTCCCCACACTGCAGCAGACGTAAAGCCACACGGAAAATGAAAGGGACTGCCAAAGGTATTCTTTTATGGGGCAACTAACATGGTAACAGTCCTACAGCAGCACAAGTAATGGTTTGGGAACTAGTCACGTGTGAGTTCACATCCAAATGCATCCACTCCCCAGATGCATGATGTCGGTCAAGTTACTGAATAAAGTGGCACTTATTAAATTAAGACACACACACACACTGACCTGCTTTCCACACTCCTAGGCAGCGTACCCGGGGCCAGGCCTCCCTCCAGAATCCCCCTGCATTTCTTATCTTGACTACAAGAGAGCCACCTTCTCCAAGATCACATTCCCTTTCCAACAATAACCACTTGACATGGGGGTAGGGGCTGGGGGGCACAAGTCTACCGTCTTCTTTTAACTCAGGACAACGCTGCAAAACCATCTCAACTTCCGAGCTTCCTGTGGGTCAGCTGGGGCATTCACTGAGAATGACTCACAATCTCACCTCTCCTTCGGCCAACCCACCATAGGAGGGGACCCCCTAGAGCATTCTCTCACAAGAGTCCTGTGTGGTAATCTGGGTTCATCTAGGAAGACAGACAGTCAGCTATGACCATTTCGCAGTACTATACTGTTTGGCTTGTCATTTTTACAAGGTTAAATGGAATGTACATCTGGGGGAAAAAAAAGAACTTTTCTAAAGGTAACTTTTCTAAAGGGCTGACATGATGCCCAACAGACATTCAATATTCTCTTTTGCCTTAGTCCTGACCCGCCTTATGTCCCACAAGCTGGTCTACCTCAGATTTGCTTTTGTTTTAATTAGGATGAAGAACAAGGTGGGAATTTGAAAGCTGCAGCCTTTCAATCAAAGAAGAATGAAAAGGGGCATCTGGGTGGCTCAGTGGGTTAAGCCTCTGCCTTCGGCTCAGGTCACGATCCCAGGGTTCTGGGATCGAGCCCCGCATCGGGCTCTCTGCTCAGCGGGGAGCCTGCTTCCCCGTCTCTCTCTGCCTGCCCTCTCTCTGCTTGCTTGTGATCTGTCTGTCAAATAAATAAATAAAATCTTTAAAAAAAAAAAAAAAAGAATGACAAGTACTGACACAATCTATAGTCTGCTAACCTGAAACAGTGAACTTTAAAATGTATACAGGCTTTAATCTGTCAAAACTTAGACAAAACTTCTCATGGATGAGTAATCAACTAATAGCTTAGAAATCATTTTTTTTTTTTAGCAAAGAGCAACACAGAAGAAATCACACCATGATCCATTACAGTTAAATAGTATAAACTATATCTAGCAAACATTCGTTCCAACTTTTTCTTATGAATATAAATATGAGAAGAGATAATATTCAAAGTTCCTATCACCAGTCTTGCCTAGAAACAGAGCAAAGACCCTGAGGTTCAACCATAACCACAGAATTACACACAGCAGAGGTGGAAATGGATGAGAGAGAGGTAAGAGAAGATGGTGAGACCTTGTTAACTCACTTTAAGGGGGCTGAGTCATTGACTAGCCAAGAATGAGCCATTAACTAGCTGAGCAACAGACTGTACAGTCTTCAAGGAGAAATGCACGGCACAGGGGCACCTCGGTGGCTCAGTCAGTTGAGTAACCGACTCTTGATTTCGGGTCATGAGATCAAGCCCCACGTCAGGCTCCAAAATGGGTGCGGAATCTGCTTAGGATTCTCCCTCTCTTTCCCTCTGTCTCTCCCCCACCAAAAAAAAAAGGAGAAAAAGAAATGTATGTCATAATGGCCAGCCATCACCAAATAATTTCAAGGCACGCTCTAAGTAACGTTCTTTACTTTTTTTATATATATTTTATTTATTTATATGACAGACAGAGATCACAAGAAGACAAAGAGGCAGGCAGAGAGAGTGGGGGAAGCAGGCTCCCCACTGAGCAGACACCCCAATGCGGGGCTCGATCCCAGAACCCTGAGATTGTGACCTGAGCCGAGGGCAGAGGCTTAACCCACTGAGCCACCCAGGCGCCCCTAAGTAATGTTCTTTAAAAACCTCCTATGAGAACTGCGAGTGGAGTCATACGGAAATTGTTAATAAGAGCCTTCATGATCCAAGCACATCCCTGATGGAGCAGACAAAGAGGAACAGAGAATGAGTGAGATTAATAAACTCAGAAATGTCGTCCTAGTTCAATATTCTCAACATTCTTGGCATTTCCACTAGAGGCGTCATTAACTAGTACAATTCTCAGGTACTTTTTCCTGGTTCCCCAGGTAATAAACAAAAATGGCATGGGAAGAAAATGGCACGTGGAGGAGAACGCAAGCTGCCACGTTTAGGAGCCTCTACCTTGGCTTGCCACTTCTTAAGTTTTGATGTGTCTGGATTCTATGGTGTTCTCCCATTTTGGCACAGTATACTCATTCTCAACCTGGATCTATTCTGCCCCACAGGGGACTTTCAGCAATGTCTAAGAGACATTCTTTGGTTATTACCAGTGTGTGTGTGTGTGGGTGGGGAGGGTGCTTACTATCATCTAGTGAGTAGAGAGGCCAAGGATGTGGCTAAACATCTTACAATGCCCACCGTGGCCCCCAACAGCAAAGAATTATCCAGCACAAAATGCCAACAGCGCCAAGGTTAAGAAACTCCAGGGGAGTGGAGTACATGCTAATGTTGCAAACCAAAGGTCGAAGTCCCAGTTTGAGTCCCATGGACCTCGGTTGGGTGTGCACTAGCTTTTCTCAGCCTCAGTTTCCATGTGTATAAAATGGGCTGGTAATACTTCTGAAGATTTTGGGTAAAGAATGAATAAGAGGACAGATGAGGAATGACCTAGCACGGTGCCTGGCACATCAAAGGTGCCTGTGACGTCTGGTAAATGTGAATCACGGCTCTGTTTCAACTCCAGCCATTTCCCACCCAACCCCATTTCCTCTAGGATCTTACTGGGAAGCAAAGAAAAGGGGAGCCCAGCCAACTCCAAAGCCCGCTCTAGGCCAATAGTTTACATGGAGCTCCTTCAATAATTTTGACTTCTATTGTGTCTAAATTTATGTTGGAGGAACCTGGGGGTGGGGAAGGCCACAACTTTTGCTTTTTTTTTTTTTAAGGTGTGTTGTTTTCCCAAAAGAGAATTTCAATTCAATGGCCTAGGAGCCAAAGGAAAGAAGGAAATGCAAAAATCCCCACTGGGTCTTTGAAAAGCTCCTTGGAGGCAAATGCTAACACATGCTAATACGCCCTTTGCTCAGACAAGGAGTTATCTTCAGTGACTTCACTGAAGACGTAGTCAAGTGAAGGCGCCTGGGTGGCTCAGTCAGTTAAGCATGTGCCTTTGGCTCAGGTCCTGGGATTAAGGCCCATGTCTGTCTCTCTGCTCAGCGGGGAGCCTGCTTCTCCTTCTCCCTCGTGCCTGCTACTCCCCTTGCTTATGCTCTCTGTCAAATGAATAAATAAAATCTTCTTTAAAAAAAGATATACTGGGGCACCTGGGTGGCTCAGTGGGTTAAGCCTCTGCCTTCGGCTCAGGTCATGATCCCAGGGTCCTGGGATCGAGCCCCGCATCGGGCTCTCTGCTCAGCAGGAAGCCTCCTTCCCTTCCTCTCTCTCTGTCTGCCTGTCTGCCTACATGTGATCTCTGTCTATCAAATAAATAAAATCTTAAAAACAAAAAAAAAGATATACTTATGGGGCGCTGGGGTGCCACAGTCGGTTGAGCAGCTGCCTTCATCTTAGGTCATGATCATGGAGTCCTAGGATGGAGCCCCGCATCCGGCTCCCTGCTGAGCTTCTCCCTCTGCCTGCTGCTCTCCCTGCTTGTGCTCTCTCTCCCTCTCTCTCTCATTCTATCTCAAACAAATAAATAAAAATATTAAAAAAAAAAAAGATATATTTAAGTAAAACAAAGTAAATGCTCAGATACCCAATGAAATGAAAAAAGAGAACGTCTTCCTTATATAACGTATTGTATGTACTTATGTATGTATGTCCTTTTGTAATGTAATGTATGTATTGTATTGTAAGTAATGACCATGCTTGGTGGCTGAGCTGTAAACCAGTGCCTGAAGCATGAGGGCCACAATCCTCAAACACAACACCAGCCTGCTGCAAGCTATGCCAAGTCACCTTCGTAACAGGCAGCGTCTCGTTGCTCCTACCACACTTCAAATCCTCAGAGGAAGGTTAGGGTAACCCTATAATTCACAGTCGAAGCCAGGACACCGAAGACTGAAAGACGGTACTCTTACTAATGACAACAGGTGCAAAGCAGGTGCTCCTCAAGCCCCCTGGGACCTATGACCACAGCCCAGGTTGCCTTAGTTCTCTGTGGTTCCACACATTTTTACGGAAGGAACTCACAAACACATCCGCCTAGGCTGGCTATCAACAAGTTATTCAAGCAGGGTGATCCTAGAGATATCGTTCTAACTCTTGCATTTTTTTACCGAGTTGATGATGTGTCAGCACACAGAGTCGCTTCATTTTTTTTTTTTTTTTCAATTGACTCCATACAGATGATGGCACTTTGGGTGGGCACCACAATTGTTCAATCACCCACAACACTCAAACATCAATGTCAGATTTTTGTCATTACGAGCAAGGTGATAGAGAACGCGTAACTTGTATGGGTTTGAGTATTTCCGGAGAATGCGCTCCCAGAGGCAGGGATGCTGGGTCAACGTGTAGCCATTTTTTATGGGTTCTTCCTCAAGGCTCTCCGCAAAAGTCTATCTCAAGTCGTATCAAGACCAAGAGCTTAATGAACACTTTTGAATTTCTGCCAGGCCTGATAAAGGCAGCATGCTGGCTCATTGCATTCTTGCTTTGCATGTTCTCTTAACTCCAGACAGTCTGGGCCGTGGGCGTACTTGGAATTCTCCTGCTCTAGGCCTTTGCTCCTGCTGTTCCCTCCACTTACAATAACATTCCACGCCGTCGCTATAAATATCCTACTCATGACAAACACAACCCCTCCACAGGCCTGTCCCAAGCCTGACTGACTACAAAGTGTCTTCACATCATCTCTTCGTCCTGGGGATGCCCCTAACGCTGTTTACTCCCCTCGCTGCACCCTTACCCCATAATCTGAGTCAGAGTCCACGGTCACCCCTAGATCACGGAGACAAATCGTGGGGACTCAGACACAAGTAGTTACGGGCATGCACAGACACAAAGTCACACAGACATAACCTGGCCCCATTTCCAGGCCTCAGCTTCCTTATCTGTAAGACGGGGATTTAAATTAGCACCTCCTCCAAGTACCTACATTTTTATATGATGCTGAAAAACTGTATGAGAAAAATGTATAGAAAGCCCTTAACGCAGAGGGGATGATAAAGGAATGCTAACAATTTATGACTGTTTGATAGGACTGGTCCTTTGAAGGCATGTTTCCTTCAACTAAGTCCTAGGCAAATCCAGCATGGTAATTTGCACACAGAAATCATAACACCATGTTTAATCACAGTTGCTCACTGGACCAAATAATAATAATAATGAAAGTTAATATGCAGTAAGTGCTTACTATGTACTAAGCATTCTTTAGAATATATGTCTCATGCATAATCTCACTCAGTCCTCACAGGCAACTCTGGGAAATAGGAATTATACAAATAAGAAAATTGAATTGTGAAGAGGTTACAAATCTTACCCCAGGCCAGAGCAGATGGGGGATTGAGATCCTCACTCCAGAGTCCTACCCTTGGCACATTACCCAGTCTGTGCCCTTAAGCTGTCCCCCCACGCTGATCAAGTATCATGTTAATAAGAGAAGTAGTAACAGGGTCCTAAAATCTCCCAGTCTTCCTGGCACACAAAAATCTTTCATAGAATATAAATGCCCTTAGAGCAGGAGGCCTAGATTTTCAAAAGGGGGACAACCCCGCTGTTTAGTGCCATCACTCCTGGGGTGTTCCTAACCCTGACTCATCCAGCCCCCCACCAGATCTCTCCTCTAATGAAACCAAATCTTTATTTTAAAAATAAAATGAGCCCAGAGGACAGAGACAATAAGACTAACTCATAGAGGAGGAATGGCAGGTCTCCAAGCTCTTGGCCTCAAGGCAAGGCCCACTGAGGGCCTCTTCTTGTTCAACGGATCCTAGACCTGACCCCCATGGAAGCCTTCAGATCCACACATAGATCCACAGAGCCCCATTGCAATGTGCTGCCCCAAACAGGAGACGTGACCAGGCATCATGGCAGTTTGGGCCTTGCAGTGAGCCTTGCACAAAAGCTCGAGATCAGGAACTTTCTGGCCCACAGTGGCTCACTGCAGAGTCTCAGCCCACAGGGCCACTGTTGACACAGAGGGAGCAGAGAGACTGTGTCCTCATGAGAGCCTGCCTGGGCTGGGTAGACACACAATCAATAAACTTTCATCAAGCGGTGCCTGGCTGGCTCAGTCGGAGGAACATCCAGCTCTCAGTCTCATGAGTTTGAGCCTCACGTGGGGTGTAGAAATTAATAAATAAATCTTAAACAAACAAATAAATATATATTCACTGAATTCTGGGAGTTGGCCTTCAGGTGTATAAATATAGCACTCTACTCTTTCTGCAGATTAAGAGACTGAGGCACAAGCGTTATAAAGCAGAAGAGTCCTGAATCGCTTGAAGGAAGGAATAAAGTGAGAAATCCAGGAAGTACGATGTTTTCTCCATGAAGCCACACTGATTTGTTGTACCATTTGCAGGGCTTCTAACTGCCCCTGTCATCGTCCATGGTCTTTCCTCTTAGGGAAAAATATAAGTGGAAAGACATCATGTATGCATACCAACTGACAAATGGGGATGGCTGAGGTCGATCAAAACCAGCTCAGGATGTAGCATCAAAGACCTAGACAGAAAGCACTGGCTCAGCCGACCTTACACCCCGCAAGGTTCCTTTTCCTCATTAATAACCGAAGATACAGCCAGCCACCTCCCCAGGCCCATAAGAGCATCCATCATTCCCGGACCTGAGAACCCGGCTTGTAACCAGGCTCTGCTATTAACAGCAGGGCAGGGGCGTCTGGGTGGCTCAGTGGGTTAAAGCCTCTGCCTTCCGCTCAGGTCATGATCCCAGGATCCTGGGATCGAGCCCAGCATCAGGCTCTCTGCTCAGCAGGGCGCCTGCTCCCCCTCCCACCTCTCTGCCTTCCTCTCTGCCTACTTGTGATCTCTATCAAATAAATAAATAAAATCTTAAAAAAAAAAAAAAAACCAGCAGGGCAGAGAACATCTCAAGTTCTCGGAACATCAGTTTCTTCTTCTGCAAAATGGGAATGTTTACAGTATCTCCACTTCATAGGGTTGTTTGAGGAGTAAATGAGTTAATACCCAGCCCTTACAGCACAGCATAGCACACAATGAGGGTTTTTAAGGATGAAAGGAGGTAAAAGTATATAAAAATCTCTATAAGCAATAAATGTCTAGTGGCTCCATTTTGATAGAATTCACAGATAGAAAACGAAAGGAAAACTGACCAAACCAGACAATTACCCTGGCATAAAGTTTATTGGAAAATGCCTATATGCATTTGCTATCCTTCTATCTTTATACCAATCATTCTCGAATTCTAAAGATCCAGGAATCATTTACTTGCTCTGTAATAATTTGTTAGCTTCCTACGGCGTGGTGACTAAATTCTACTTTCGGCAAGAAATCTAAGGGAGAAAACACGAAGACATAAAGAGAGTATAGAATGTGTCTCCATCAAAGCTGCTCCACATAATTTGGTCCAACAAATTCAGCTGCATAAAATCTAAGAGGAATGGTGCCAAGAAAGAAGATTAAAACCCAGAGTGTTAAACAGAAGTGTTTTGAGTCAATTACGCAGTCAATTCGGCACCTCCGCAAACCTAAAATCAAAAGTTATCCGATTCAAAAGAGGAAAACTGACAAACCTAATGTAATAATAACTATCGTTTATCCAGCGCTGCCTCTGCTCTGTGTTTCCCGCGGAGAGCCTCCCTGCCACATCGCCGGGCTTCCTTGCAACAACCACAAAAGGTGTGCGATCTGAAGATCACTAAGTCACAGAGGTCAGATCCCGTACCCAGGCCACAGGAGAGGGAGCAAGCTGACTGGATTTGAACCTGCCCGTTTGCGATGCAAAGCCTGGAGCACATGGCCTCCAACCCAGGAAGGAGGGAAGTTAGCCACAGCAAGAACAGGTGTGGAACCAAAGCCCCTAAGACCAGATGACCAGCATGCATACCCTTAGCCACCTGCTCTCAGTGCAGCAGAGATGATGAGGACACACACTGGCGATGCTCCCCCAGGCAATCAAGTCCCCATCCTCAGAGCTGGAAGAGACCGGCAAGAGAGAGTCCCGACAGCCCCAGGAAGGGTCAGGCTACTAGGACAAAGGAAGAACTCAGAAGGGAGGAGGCCCAAGACATCAAGAATACCTAACTGCACCTGCTTCTGAGGGCAGCAGGAAGACGAAACCAAATAAAACAAGGGAGAAACAACCCCTAAGCATTCACTCATGGATGAAAGGATAAAACAAACCGTGGTCTGTCCACGCGGTGGAATATTACTCAGCCCTTGGAGTGCCTAGGTGGCTCAGTCAGTTAAGTATCTGCCTTCAGATAAACATCTGCCTTTGGCTCAGGTCATGATCCTGGGGTCCTGGGTTCGAGCCCTGCACTGGGCTCCCTGATTGGCGGGGAGTTTGCTCCTCCTCTCCCTCTGCCTGCCGCTCTGCCTCCTCCTCTCCCTCTGCCTGCCGCTCTGCCTATTTATTCAAATGAATAAATAAAATCTTTATTTAAAAAAAAAAGGAGTACTACTCAGCCTTTACGAGGAAGGAGGTTCTAACGTGCTACAACACAGACAAAGCCTGCAGGCACCATGTGTAGTGACATGAGCCTCTCATGACAGGGCAAATACCGTATGGTTCCACTTACATGAGCACCTAGAAGTCGTCAGATTTATCAAGACAGAAGGTCCAGTGGTGGTTGTACAGAAGGCCCCTGAGCCTTTAGATTTAGATTATGGCGAAAATGGTAAGTTTTATGTTATGTCTACTTTAACCACAACTTTTGAAAAGTTGACTACGACTTTGCTGAGTCCCTAAGCGCACCCAGGACTGTGTCTGAGGAGAAAGTTGTGTCGGTCAGTGCTGAAAGATATAGGCACTTACATCTAGTCCTGCTCATGGTGAAGCCACAGATGGACAAATGGAGCAGCTCACAGCCGCAATGGGCCAGGCTTGCCGCACACCCACCACCCCGCCAGGGCACAGAGACGGCGGCCCGCCCAAGTGCCGGGAAAAGCACCCAGCTTCCAGCTTTCCTCAGAACACATTCCAGAAAGTTCTGTACTCCAAATTCACACAACGGAGCAGTACCGTCTGAAGGGGATCCCATCACAAGCTACAAAGGCACTAATGCAGCATCCCAGTGGGAGCCTGGAGCATCTCCAAGCTGGAGGAAGCTCCTCGCTGTCCCTTCTTCCACTGGGTAACCTGGCACTAGGAACCACTTCTCAAGCGTCCTCACCCGTAGAATAGGAAGATTGGACACGCACCTCACAGCTCGCGCTGAGGACTAAAGATCATGCACATATGGCCTTCAGAGCATAGTATGACCTGACAAGTGCTAATCTGCTATCGTTAGCATGGTGGGATTTTGTCTTCTTTCCCCGGTTTTCGCTCCCAGACTTGAAGCCCAACAGGCAGAGCATATGACAAGTGGGGAGGTGAGGGCTCAGGCCTCAGGGATTGGAACAGGGACTGCAGACCTAAGTGACTCAGCACCCAGGATGGGGCATACCTCAGGGCCTCTTTCTAGAAGGAAGAATAAGCAGGAACATCCCCCCACCCGCCCTTTGGTAATGGTCACCCATCTGCAAACAACTAAAGTCATTGTGAGGCTGTCCCTTACAATATCTAGGTCCTGTCTTCACCTATAGCCTCTCCAGGCTGTGCTGGGATGATGTCTGCCCAGAAGAGAGATACTTTTTAGCGTGAACAAAGTCACCAGATGGGCAATTGGCAGCTCTGAAGCAAATGAGAGAAATATGACCCGTGTCCTGTTCAAGCTGCACCTAAAGCTCCCACCTTCTTCTGAAATCCTTAAGTTCCATACATCAGCTAATCCCCTTTATTGTTTAAGCCACTGAGCTGTTTTTTTAATTACTTGTAACCAAAAGCACCAAGGTGATAAAATGGTTTCTACCAACCCAGGATAACTCTGTCTCCCCCTCTGGATAAAATACGCAAATTGAAAGGATCTGTTCAATCATCCCAATATATAAGATGCTGGAGACAGGCCAGTCTACAGAAAAAACCTCCTCCCCAGCCTCACAGAACATAGCTGTTCCACATAAAGCACTTTGGGAAAATCAGCACAGTGCCATACAATGAGGTTAAGAAAAATGTCATCAGTAAACACAGTGACCCAAATCATCAAGGGACACTTCAAAACTACTTATCCCAAGCTTCCACATTTAACAAGCGTCAACCCAAAGTGTCACTCTGGCCTCTTCCTCTTGGAGCAGCTGCATGTGACAACAAAGCCCCATGACTGTCCTCACCACTTGTAACAGGATCGTCTCCTGCGCCATTCCATCTGGTAGACACTAGCCACAACTGAGGGTTAGATTTAAATCAATTACATGTAAAGAAAATTTACATTTTTCATTTTCATTGTGTGGCTAATGAAATGGAACCACATTCACCATGTTACAAGTACACAGTCTCCACCAGTGGCTAGTGGATTCAACATTGGGCATTGTGGGGGAAAAACATCTCCATCACTGCGCACATTTCTGCTGGAGAGCGCCATGTTTCTTCCAGAGCTCCTTTTCTATCTCAACATGGCGGCTGTGGTGCTGGGGAAGAGGTCTCTGTCAATGATCCAACTGCTGCTGGGATCCTGAAGCAAGAAAATGACCTTCCACAACACATATCCACACACCCAGTATTTGCCACTGTAGAAGAACTTTTAGCTCAAATAACTCAATTAGTCTTTCTTTTATTTTTTTTGAAGGTTTTTTTTTTTAATTTATTATTTGACAGAGAGAGACACTGCGAGAGAGGGAACACAAGCAGGGGGAGTGGGAGAGGGAGAAGCAGGCTTCCCACCAAACAGGGAGCCCGATGCGGGGCTCGACCCCCACACCCTGGGATCATGACCTGAGCCAAAGGCAGATGCTTAATGACTGAGCCACCCACGTGCCCCTAATCTTTCTATTCTTGACTCCCTTCCCCAATCAGTGTTCATTCAAGCGTAGAATGGGGTCTATCACCATCATTTATTAGGTAACTGATATGGAAAAGGCCAATGTTGTAGAGCCAGGAGCCTCCAGCTTGGACTTCCCACAATCAGTCAGAACTTGTTTAAACGCTGTGGATTCACATGGCCCACACCTATCCCCCAAAACTCCTCCCCCCACACTCCCCAGGATTCTGACTGCATAGGTCTGGGCTAGAGCCTAGTAATCCCCGCATTTAGTAAACACCCTGGATGATATAAACCAGTGGCCATCCTGTGAACCGTTCTTCAGAGCTGGGGCATCCAGACTCCATTGGGCAGGAAGACATGACTCAGAATCACTAATGAAGTCAAACCCAGATGCCCAGAGCTTGAAAACTCTCCCAGGTAATTCTGATGCATTTTCCATTCACCCAAACTCAATTTGTGGGCCACTGTTGCCAAAGCTGATCATTTTCTCCAAGCAGCTCTGCCTGCAATCTGTTAGCAACCATCAGGTGAATATAAGTGCCTGGTAACAGGTGCACAGGGCTGTGAATTCCACCTCTCACTTCCCCGCCCCCCCACAGACTTTTTTTGATGTCTCTTTTCCCTCAGGAATTCAGGCAAAAGGGTGACTCACCAGGTTTTATTAAACCCCCAGGGAGAGGCTCCTTCTACCAAAAAAGACTCCAATAGTAAAAAACAAATATCATTCCCATTAATGCCTTCTTTCCACAAATGTCTTCCTTAGAGATAATTATTTCACGTAGAAGAGCTGGAGCGTCCATTATTTTTAAAGTAACCTCTTACGCTCAAGATGGAGCTTGAACTCACAACCCAGAGACCAAGAGTCGCATGCTCTACTGACCAAGCCAGCCAGGCGTGCCTTGAGCTTACATTTTTAGCTAAACTGTATCAGAGACGGATTCACCATTGCTTAAGAAAGCCAGGGCCGGGGCACCTGGGTGGCTCAGTGGGTTAAGCATCACCTTCGGCCTAGGTCATGATCCCAGGGTCCTGGGATCGAGCCCCACATAGGGCTCTCTGCTCAGCAGGAAGCCTGCTTCCTCCTCTCTCTCTGCCTGCTTCTCTGCCTGCTTGTGATCTCTGTCTGTCGAGTGAATAAATAAAATCTTTAAAAAAAAAAAAAGAAAGCCAGGGCCTTTCTTCCTTCTGGCAGTATTTTCCCACAGACTTAAACAGAAATAGGCAATGGCTACATGAATTTTTCCTTTACTGGGCATTCCCTCTCTCTGACTTCTCTTATAAATAATGATATATATATACATAGATAATACATCAATATTGAGATAACACTCTTGTACTTCTCATCTACACTGTGGAGGTGCCCACCGGAGGCTGGGCACTAAGGTACCATACAGTATGGCTAGAGACCCTTCTTCCCTTTATCAAAGACCAAAGCTCAGGAATCTTGTCAAGGATCACCCAGCCTAAAACACCATGGACTATAAGCTTTTCCAGATACATCCTAATCTTGAGCATTTTAAAGTAGAAAGGAACCCAAATTTCATGCCAACTCGGGGGACTTCTGGGTACCCCAAAAGTTGTTATCATAATAAAGGAAGTAGATCAGGACACAGAGTCTCAAGATGAAAACTCTTTAATTCTGTCTCACATCCCAAGTCCTGGATTATATACATAGAGAATATACTATCTATGATTTAAATTCCTAGATGGTCTATTAGAATGTTCTTATTCTGGGGGCCCCTGGGTGGCTCAGTCAGTTAGGCATCTGCCTTCGGCTCAGGTCATGAACTCTGGGTCCAGGATAGAGCCCGGGTCAGGCTTCCTGCTCAGTGCGGGAGTCTGCTTCTCTCTCTCTCTCTCAAATAAATAAATTTAATTTAATTTTAAAAAAAGAATGTTCTTACTTTGAATCAGGTATGGAGATATGGAGAGAAGGACGGGGACAAGGGAAGGAAAGAAAAGAAACACAGTCCAAATTCAAACCTAGCAAAATCCAAACTCCATCTTGGGCTTTTGCTGCCAACTCTGTAGTTTTCATTTTATAGAGGTTTTCCTTGCTTGGTTCCTTGACAGAAAAACTGCACTGACTGAACCTGTAATCTGAATTATCTAAGTCCTCTTCCCCATCCTCGCACAGCAAACTTGGTGCCTGACATGAATTATGCAAAACAGAAGAAGCCATTTCACAGGTAGAAAAGCAAGAAAGCCCGCTTTCATTTTACAAAAACAAAATTCTACCATATAATCCTGGTGCAGAAGAACAGATACCCACCGGTCATAGAGGTTAATCATGTTCTGAAAGCACCTACGCTTGGAGTAAAGGTCAGGGTCCTGATTTATCCGTACAATATCCAAGAAAGTCGTGTTACTGGAGATTTTCCTGCTATATTTAAAACCTAAGAGGTATACCTAAAACTCATTCATTTTTTTTTTTTATTTGGAAGGCCACACATTTCACAGTAAAATTATCTCAGAGCAGAAAACATATATTATTCCCCGGATGCATTCATAAAAATGTCATCATCAGGATGCCATTTTGCACCCAGTTCAAAGACTCAGCAGACCAGGACCCTGAGACAAAATACTCCAAGAATTATGATCAGCTGTCAAAATATATCCTCTCCCCAGCTCCTCACAACTAGAATGGGGGAGCTGTCACCAGCTGGGCCTCCAGCAGACTACAGGGACAAACTGGACCACTTCTGGAACTTATTATTCACTTCAACACATATTTATTGACCGTCGCTGTGAATTGGTCACTATCCTGGGCTCTGAAAATACAAACAGGAGTAAGAAATGAGATTTTGGCTCTTGAACAGATGAAGTGTGAGAGACATCAAGTGAGAGAGACAAACACATAAACAAGGGGCCACAAGCTCATCGCCCAGACCAAATATGGCTCCCAGATATGTTTTGTTGGGTTCATCCATGCTTTTAGAAGAAGCCCGAATCAACACTTTTTAATGTCAAAGTGCCTTTTTTAACAATTCAACCTTCTGGATTCTCTTGAAAATTTGAAAAATCTGGCAACACTGGCCAATGTTCCCCCATGTCAGCAATAGGCTGAAGCAAACTAGCAACTGCTCCCTCTGAACAAAATTTGTCCTTCCAGTTTACCCCAGACCCCACCAGTCCCTAATGCCCTTTGGAATAATTACTTAGCATTTGCATTGTAAATCCTATTATTAAAAAAGAAAAAAAAAATCCAAGGCTAGGCAGTATGTGTTATAAGTGAGGTAGATAAAGAAATACAAGACTCTCACAAGCGCCAGGGATACAAATTGATATCCTCTCCGAGTCTTAAGAAGATAAAAGCCTTAAGAAGATAAAATTCAGGGGCACCTGGGTGGCTCAGTGGGTTAAGCCGCTACCTTCAGCTCAGGTCATGATCTCAGGGTCCTGGGATTGAGCCCCGCATCAGACTCTCTGTTCAATAGGGAGCCTGCTTCCCCCTCTCTCTCTGCCTACTTGTGATCTCTGTCTATCAAATAAATAAATAAAATCTTAATAAAAAAAAAAAGAAAAGAAGAAGATAAAATTCAGGGGTGTCTGGGTGGCCGAGTCAGATGGGTGTCTGACTCTTGTTTTAGTTCAGGTCATGATCTCGGGGTCATGAGATTGAGTCCCTTGTCAAGCTCCATGCTCAGCACAGAGTCTGCTTGGAAGCCTCTCTCTCTCCTTCTCCCTCTGTGCTTCCCCTTGCTCTCTCCCTCTATAATAAATAAAATCTTTGTAATAAATACATAAGAAGATAAAATTTATGTGAGCCAAGCATTCTAGACCTCGGTACAAGGAAAATAATCTGAAGAGGTTCAGTAAAATGTAAGTATAAGGATATTCATCAATTTATTGCATAAAATAGGAAAGGAAAACAACCTACACATTCCATGTCCATCCTCAAAGCATGGTTGTTATTGCACAACCAGAAACGATTCTACAGCCATTGAAATGACAAAATAGATATACTGGTAGTATAGAAAAATCATCCACGATATACTGTTAGGTACTAAAAAAAAAAAAAAAAATCCCACAAAACAGCATGTGTCATATTATCCAATCTTCATGAGAAAAAGACTCTCCTAAAAAAACTACTAAAAAAAAAGGAGAAAGAAAGAAAAAGTGTGGGGCGCCCGGGTTGCTCAGTGGGTTAAGCCTCTGCCTTCGGCTCAGGGCATGGTCTCAGGGTCTTGGGAGGGAGGCCTGCATCCAGCTCTCTGCTCAGCGGGGAGCCTGCTTCCCCCTCTCTCTCTGTCTGCTTCTCTGCCTCCTTGTGATCTCTCTCTCTCTATTAAAGATTTTTTTAAATCTTAAAAAAAAAAAAAAGTGTGTGTGTGTGTGTGTGTGTGCACGCACGCACACGCGTGCACACGAGTGTTTGGATCTAAATGCAGTATGAATGTGTGTTATTTCTCTGAGTGGGATTAAAGACAATGTAGATACATTCTCCTTTCATATTCACATCGTTCTGTATTATACACATTGTTTAAATGAATTAAGTAACTTTCACAGGGGGGAGAAAACATGAGCTATGGGAGCACACAGCAACTACAAATGGTGACTGACGTTCTTCGAGGTCACAGTAATATTTGAGTTTTTTAAAAGATTAGAAACCAAAATCTAGATGCCAATGCTTGGTTTAAAAAAAAAAAAATCCACATGCTCTAACACCAAGGAAAGTTCTTTTTTAACAACTTGATCTAGAGTTCTGAATTCTTAACCAAGTCACACAGACTTAAACAGGCTGATAGTTGGAGGAGGAAATGAGCATGCTCTCCCCATCAGATGTAAATTCCAACACTTGGCCAAGGATCCAGGTGGTAAAATACTGACTCTATTTAAATCAAGGCGAAGCGATGCCTTCCGTGGCCACATGACGTAAGCAACAGGCTCAATCCCTGTACACATCTGGTCAGAATACAGGCCCTCTAAGACCTTCAACACAATTAATTCAATATTTTCCCCACAGTTCAAAATGCTACAACAACTGGCAGAGAACCATCTTAAATCATCACAGAAAAGTCAGACATATGGCTAAGTATATTTAATATGCCTTAAAAATAAGCCACAGAGTTTCTAGCCAACAAGATCTTAGGCAAGAATTTTTTTTTTTAATTTAGTTAAAAGTTATGCCGACTCGTTACCCTCCAAAGAATTCAATTGAGCAGATATTTCTCAAGCACCTACACAGGGCAGAGACGGCAAAGAGAGACAGGGATATTGCCTTCAAGATTTCAAGAAACACATAATCCAGTAGGGGAGACAGACAGGCAAATCAGCAATGACAAGACATTATTATCTTGAAATCATGATGTGCATGGGGGAGAAAAAAGAGGGCACAGAGGAGGAAGGAAATGACAGTGTTGGTGATGGAGAATAGGACAAAGGAAGGCAAGGAAGTAGAGCCTGACAATACGGAGCGGCTCGTTCTGGGTTCCGGCCGGCCCTTTAACACTCTGGGAATTTATTTCTAGGCTTATCCTCAGTGGGGTCACCAAGCATGCTGCACCCTCTCAGGCAGCATCCACAGTGACCCCCACAGTAGAAGGACCTAGGGGCTCCCAGCTACAAAGTCAACACACTCCTAGGACACAAATTTTGGAAACAGGCAGATCTGAACTTGAATCTCACTGGGGTCAGGTGCCTGGGGGTGAGGATAAAGGACGTGACCTCTCCTAGCTCATTTTTCTCACGGCTCAAATGAGAATGACATCATCTACCCAGGCAAAACCCTAACCTGGCTCTCAGCAACCTTTCAGAAGATCCATAAATAACAATTACGATTAGTTTACTGCTCCCAATTCAGATTCCCAGTCTCGACCCTGAAGTTATACATTAGACCAGGGTTTCTCAACCTCAGCCTTTGGCTGTTTGGGGATGGATAACTCTCTCCTGGGGAGAGGGGGGCTGTATTGTACACTGTAGGATGTACTGCAGCCTCCCTGGCCTCCACTCCCAACGTGCCAGCAGCACTCCCCCATCCTGAGTTGTAACAACCAAATAGGATTACAGGCAATGCCAAATGTCCCCGAGTGGGCAAAACCACCCTCCATTTTAAATCATTGCTTTAGAGGAAACTCACCGATGGTGTCCATTTCTCAACGGAAAATCATCACAGCTGCTATTATGTAGGTATTTTGGTAAGCCCTGCCTATATGCCAAGCAGAGGATTAAGTGTTCTGGGTACATTTTCCCATTTAATCCTCCCAAGCAGCCAATGAGGTAGGCATTACTCTCATTTTCTACTGGGAAAATGGAGTTCTGGCAGGTTAACGTGCCCAGGGTTGCTCAGCTGGAAGTGGCAGAGCCTGGATTTGAACCCACCCAGTCTGACTCCAAAACCTTATAACCCCAAGCCCCACTGCTTCCCTTGCCACCCGTGAGGTGGGAGCCTAAATATAGTGCCAGGAAGGTCAGAGGATCTCCGTGTCACGTTCTCCAGGATCATTCTCCTTGAGACTTCCAGGAAGGAGAGAGAGGACTTCTCTGTCCCCTACATCTTCGTACAACCTGGGACCCGATGACAATAATTAGAATCAATATGTCACCACTGGGGACAACGTGAGAGAAGTTCCACCTACACGTGGTGAGGTCCAGAGTTTCCTTCTCACTTGTCCGAACTCATCCAACCACAGCCGTTTCAAAAAAAGTGGCATCCGAATCACGCAGAAAAATGAAGCTTTTTTTCTAGACTTTAAAAAGCTCTCCAGGAAACTTATACCACAATTTCTATCTCTCAGGAGATTCTTTCTTCTCTTTGGAGTGCTTTCAAATGAGGAACATTCAGACAATAACAGAAGCCAACATATACTGAGCTATGGGCCAGGCCCCGTGCCATGTGGTTTACTTAAGCCTCCTTTTATTCTTCCATCAACTCTAGAAAGTAGGTATCGCTCTTACCCCATTTTCACATGGGAAAACCCTGGCCCAAAGAGGTGAAGGGTCTTGCCCTGAGTAACCTGGCTAGCAAATTTTAAAAATCTGGCTTCTAATCCACACCAGCTTACATCCAAAACCTACACGTGTATAACACATCAATACATGGATATTAGTGGGTTATCTTACAAGCAGTTCTGCCGTCCTGTTAACACCGTATAGAACAGTAATTCTGAAACATGGCTTATCACCGGGGCATAATCCCCTTTTAATTGCACCATCAGGCCACTGCCCATAAGAGAGCTTCCAGTCTTGTCTCATGACAGGCTGAAAGATTAGTCTTATTGTGAAAAACAGAACTGTGTCCCATTAAAGGTGCACACAAATGCCTCCGATGGCAATCACAGTGGTGTGGACACCTGAGCGGGGAGAATGTCATTCTCTTCTGTAATTCTTTCTCATGGCAATGGAGGTAGGAACAGAAAAAGTCTCTACACACAGCAGGCAGTGCCCAGAAGAACTTCTCACAGCCCATTGGAGGGTGAGAGAGTTTGCAAAGTTCCCTGACACACTCAGGGGCTGCCCGAAACCCGTCCCATGAAGAGCAGCTGAAACCGGCTGTCAGTGCTGCCTTCAAGAAGATTCCTCCATGGACTGGCTAAGCTCTACTCAGCCACACGCACAGACTGCCAATGACAAACCCACATCAAGGTTATTGTGAGCCGCCATGAATTACCGACATCTTCAGAGACTTTCAAATACGGGAATTTTCAGAGGCAACCGGGCTCAGGGGAAAGTTATTCGAGTTCTCCGTTTGACAGCAGACATTCAACAGATGCTCGTGCCACAAGGACGCACCAGGCCCAGCTCTCAGTCCTGAGGACGCAGCACCAAACACACCCACAACGTCCCTGCCCTCCCAGAGCTTCTCTTCTAGGAGAGACAAAATAAGGATTTTACTTATTTTGAAGCAAGCTCTCTGAAATGGAGTGAAATAAAGCAGAGAAAGGCTACAGAGGGTAACGAACAGCAGTGGAGTTACAGCTTCCAACAATGTCATCGAAGAAGGTGTCATGGAGAAGGTGACATTTGGGAAAGACTTGAAGTTCAGGAGGCAGCAAGCCTTCGAGGTGGGAACTAGCAGATCATGGACCAGAATCGGGGGGCGGGGGGGGACGGTGAAATGTCATGCACCAGATCATGGGAGGGAGCCTCGTGAGTCACTGTGAGGATGTCGGTTTTCACTCTGAGATGAAGACTGAAGAAATGATTATAAGTAATGGATTACTCCACTCTTTAATTACTTAGCCATAAAAAGAGAAGAGTATTATTTAATCATGAAAGACCTTGTTCAAATTCCATCTTCTAATTTTGTGACGTGCCTTCAGAAAGGTTAGCATCCAGAACATTCCAAGTTCTACATAGGATACTTGACTACAAAGTAGACATCCATATGATAGGCATGTCCTTGACATCCGTGGGGGTACAGCAGTGGAAACACCACAACAAATTCACAAGAAATACCATATCGATGCAGACATCCATAGGGGTGCCGCACAGCAAAGCTCTAGTGTTTATGAGGGATTTTTCAAGGTTATAGATCTCGCATAGAAGCTGCATAAAGACAGGCAAGAATGCAGTAACCTACTTTTTTAGGATGTGAATGTCAGCCCTTAACAAATTTGACAGCCTTTATTCTCAGCGTACACAAAATCAGTATATCCTGTTACACATATATACAGATTCAAGGAAGGGACCACTAACATCAGAGACCGGTGTTTTGCATTAAATAACCATCGTTTATAAAGCAACATCCTTCATGTAAACCCTTGTGGTAAGGAGATGTCAGAATGTTTTCTCTTATAAACCACTTAATTCCCCTTGGTGGATATCATCAATTCTGCCCTCCTAGACTAGCTGGGTAATGAATGCCAACATATGCAGTGAGCCAACTGTATGCCATTGCATCATAAGGTGAAGTGAATCTATTTTTAAAGAACAAGGCCATTGGCCAAGGGTGGGCACTGGAAACAATGGACAAGTTGGGTTGCCTGTCCTTGCATTATTTTTTCTAAAAGCTGTGGAATGTTCCACAGGGTAACCTAAAAATACCCTTTGGAGAGTGGTCTTTCAGCACAAAGAATACAGATTGATTTTGAAAGTTTAAGTTAAAAAAAAAAAGAAGGCCTATAAAACACAAAGCTCAATAAGAGCAAAAGAGGACAAAAATCAGACTGTTTTCTGCAGCAAAGATCTGATTGGCTGTTGGCTGGAAAAATTGTATTCAGGGACAATGGTACAAAAAAACAGAGGTAAGGTGTCATTCTTACGGGTGCTGACATAGAGCAGACCCCATATCAACAAAAAACGGAGAAGCCCCTCACCATCCTGCCTGCTCAGCATCTGAAATTTCCCTTATTAAACTCCAGCAAGAGTCAACAAGCAGAAATACTTCAATATAATTCATTAAGCCTTGTCGGTCATTTACTTATTTATAGCTCCGTATAAATTATTAGACACAGGGAATCAGCTGATTGGGAGATCTGGTGAAGGGAAAAATGAACGTATTAGGATCCTAAGTCAGAAGAAATAAAAGATGAATGGGCAATAAAGGGGGAAGGATGTAGACAGCCTAGTCTGCACATATCATACGAATGAGAAGCCACAAATGAAAATCCATTCACGTGTCCAGCAAATGTGAATGAGCACCTAGGATTTACCAGCTACTATTTCAGGCCCTGGGAAATAGAGAGGTAAGCAAGTGAGAAAAGCTCCATGTTTTCACAGACCTTACATTCTAGGGGGAGGAGAGACAGACAAAAAAGAAGAAACAAGGGGTGCACGGTTGGCTCAGGAGGTAGAACATGTGACACTTGATCTGGAGTTGTGAGTTCAAACCCCATGTTGGGTGTAGAGAGTATTAAAAAAAATTAATTGACTTTTAAAAAAGAAGAAACAGAAGATAATTTTAAATTGGGACAAGGCTATGCAGTCACAAAGCAGGATGAGGGGATGGCTTGTAACTCAAGAGCTGTCTTATAGGGAGGTCAGGGGTATGCTGGGAGGAGCTCATACTGGCTCTATAGAATGGATTAAACGTATCTCTTCCCCACTCCAGATATGCTACAGATATGAGGCTCCCCTCTACCAGAGCAGGTTATTAACCATCTAGCAGCACACTACCATGGGGAGCTCAATGATCTTCTCTCTGAAGCGACACTAAGGAAAAGAATCCGTCTTGTGACCATCTCAGGGGATGAATAAGCAAACCCAGAGACCATGAAGCAGAATTCATGGGACACCAAGAAAGACAGGCCCCTGTGTTGTAAAATGAGTATGACTGGGACGCCTGGGTGGCTCAGTGAGTAGAGCATCTCCCTTCCACTCAGGTCATGATCCCAGTGTCCTGGGATCAAGCCCTGCATCAGGCTCCCTGCTCCACGGGGAGTCTGGTTCTCCCTCCCTCTCCCCCATCCCAGGCCCCAAATACATAAAAAAAAATCTTTAAAAAATAAAATAAAATAAAATGAGAATGACTTTGTTACAGAGCTATTGTAATATAGTCCAATGGGTCAAAAATAAACACACATCAGAACAAGACACAAAAAGGCACAAAGAACTCTATTCAATTGTGTGTGGTCATAACACCCTCATTTCAGTGAGGAAAAGGCTCTGGTGGTGGTGGTGTGGTTTCTAAACTGTGTCTTATTTATTGTCCCTGCTCTGTCTAAAATGTGGGCGGTTTCAGCTTCCGGGCAATTTGCAAAACCACAGACTTCACCTACGAAAATATGTAAGCATGACCTAGGATACCACCACTTTGGGAAACTACAATCACACCATCTTAAGCTTTTGCAGTCGGGGTTACTCATGGAAGTGCAGCATTTTAGGAATGCAAAGGACCTACAGGCCACGGCCATTTTATTTCTGGCATGAGAAAATGAAGAAAGGTCGGCCCAGAGAGGGTGACTTGCCGGAGACGACAGCACTAGCTGGCAAAGCCTGTTCTGGAACCCAGGTCAGCTGTGTCAAGGGTCCTTTTCTAAGTGTCAGTCCGTACCTTCAGGCAGTGATTCTCAAAACTGGGCACGCCTTGGAATCACCCCAGGGCCTCTTTAATACTGCCCCACAGGCTCCGCCTCCAGGAGTTTCAGAGTTTGGGAGTCAGCACGGCCTGGGTGGGGTCCAGGAATTCCAGTGTCTGACCAGTCCCAGGTGACGCTCTGGCCACTGGTCTGGGGGCCCTACTCTGAGACATGCTGACCCAGGAATGAGGAGCAGGGGCTTTTGGCATCCAACACAGCTGCCTGTCAGCTTGACTTCTGCCACTTGTAGGACTCTTGGAAAGGCTACCCAAACTCTGCAGACCTCAGTTCCGGACACCTGTGTCCAGGGGCGAGGAATAAAAAACAAAATGTCCCTAAAGCACTACTTTCACCTCAGGCCTCCACATTCTAAAACAAGTGCTTAGCTTATATCCCACCGCAAAGTTTCCTTAATACCTTTTTTTCTGTTTCCACATATACTAGGATGGCTACAATTCAAATGACAGACGAGATTGAAGACTGGCAAAAATGCGGAGCAATTGGAATATTTTGGCACCTATATTCACAATAGTGAAAAATGGCAAACAGTCCAAAGCCCAATGACAAGCAAAAATATTTTAAAAACTGGTGTGTGTGTGTGTGTGTGTGTGTGTGTGTGTGTACACACACGTATATACACACATACCTACAACAGAATAGTACTCAACAATAAAGAACAATGAAGGGTGCCTGGCTGACTCTGTTGGCAAAGCACATGACTCTTGATCATGGGGTTGTAAATTTGAGCCTCATGATGGGTAAAGAGATGACTTAAAAATATATACATATATAAACTTTAAAAAAAAAAGAACAATGACACAATATGAAATCTACTAAATATTTTGAGTGTAAAAAGTCAGACACAGGGTGCCTGGGTGGCTCAGTGGGTTAAAGCCTCTGCCTTCGGCTCAGGTCATGATCCCAGGGTCCTGGAATCGAGCACCGCATCAGGCTCTCTGCTCAGGGGGGAGCCTGCTTCCTCCTCTCTCTCTGCCTGCCTCTCTGCCTACTTGTGATCTCTGTCTGTCAAATAAATAAATAAAATCTTAAAAAAAAAAAAAAGTCAGACACAAAAGAGTACATATGGCATTATTTCATTCATATGATCATCAATAATAGACAAAATTAATCCATGATAAGGGAAATCAGATAGCCTTTGCCTCTGGAGGAGTTGTACGGAACTGACCGGAAAGGGATAGGAGGAAAATTTTTAGAGTAATGGAAATGTTCTATATCTTGATTTGGGTAAAGATAAAATGAACATATACACTTGTCAAAACTCATCAAACTATATACTAAAGATCTGTGCATTTCACTACAAGTAAATATATATTTACAAAGTATAAAGTATATGCTATATTATATATGTAATATATATAGCATTTTTTTTTCAAAATAACATATTTTATGTAACATATATGTGTATCTGCAAATTTTCTTAGGCAGTTTGTGACAAAAGACTGTTTTCCCCATCTAAAATGAACCAAATTCTAGTGATCCCAGGGTCCTGGGATCAAGCCCTGAGTTGGGCTCCCTGCTCCGCAGGTAGCCTGCTTCTCCCTCTCCCTCTGCCTGCTGCTCCCCATACCCCCACCCCCACTCATGTTCTCCCTTTCTCTCTCTGTCAAATAAATAAATAAAATCTTAAAATAAATAAATAAAATAAAATGAACCAAGTCTAACCTGGTAGATCCATTTAGCTTGGTTCCTTCACGATCCAGTCCTGCTTCATATAATACCATTTGCTACAGACTATTTTAGTCTGTGCATCTTTCCAGGGAGCTGCCATGAAATAGAAACAGCAGAATTTTCTCCCACAAGAAGACCGTGACATTTCCATACTGACGGTACCCAAAGTGCCCTGTGTTCCTGGGAGTGGCTAGCTCAGG
The DNA here is from genome assembly GCF_010015895.1 of Lontra canadensis. Taxonomy (NCBI): domain Eukaryota; kingdom Metazoa; phylum Chordata; class Mammalia; order Carnivora; family Mustelidae; genus Lontra; species Lontra canadensis. The sequence goes on from NW_022631028.1 coordinate 3,416,484, forward strand.
GGGCAGGAGACACAAAAGTAACATTTTCCTTTGCCACACACCCAGGATGAGTTTATCTAATATGATTACAACATAGTAATGAAGACATAGTAAGAGCAATCCTGTCATACAATTTAACTCATATTCTTGCTATAGGGGGAACGGAAGACTGGTGAAATGCTTCCTAGTGCCATGTTTCTATAATGAAGATGTTGGAAGAACTGTGTCCATGTAATTAACCCATAAAATAGTAGCTTTCACACTGCGGTGGATTCCATCTCCATCTTTATGCTCTCCTGAGTAGAAGAAGTAGCTTTACACGCATGCACACACCTGCTAGGAACAGTCCTATGCAGCACACAGAACGGTTCTGGGTGAAGGGAAATAACATTTGGAGACACTACAGTTTCCTTTCCATTCAGAGGTGTCTGATTCCAAACACACTTGATTATCTGACCCACCATCATGAGATACAGTGGCTCTTGGATCTCTGATGACTGGTGGACAGAAGAGGTTCAGGCACACCTGGCATACTGCACATTAAAAACAAGCCCCCATACAGGACCCACTAGACAGATAATAGACGGATAGCTACACCTGCCTGTCCTTCCGCCAACCGTTTCTCCAAAATACCCCTGTACCGAGACCTGTGGCTTCTCCCATCAAATGCTTTGACACGGTGTTTCCTCTACAGTTCTATCAAATCCTAACAATCCACGTACTGGCATTGAATTCATAATCCAGGTTCCTAACACCAAAAGCTAGGCTTAGAAATAAATAAATTCAATTTTACACAATAATAGCTCATCTTTATTGGGCACTTACTATGTGGCAGGCCCTTTTTTGCACACTTTCCACTTATTAGCTTATGTAATACCTAAAGACAAGCTAGGTTACTGATGAGGACATATTCTCAGGAAAAGAAGGTGTTAGACCTCAAGCAAAGCCTGAGGAAATGCACAATGAATAAGGCACAGTCTCTTGTACGGAAATGAGAAGAGGGGCCTAACTTATATGTCAGAGGAAGTAAAAGAACTACAACATACACATTTAGGGGAGCCCAAAGGAAGAAGGGTTTGTTCTGCGTGGCAGCATGCTGGAGGGCTTCCCGGAAGAGGTGTGCAAGTAGAACATGAGGACATAAATGGTAGGAACTTTTCTTAAGTGTCAGTGCATCTCTCCTCAAACTACCAAAAGGCCTGACAAAGCTTTCTGCCCCCTCCTCTGTTTCATCTGGAACAGGCCTGTTTCCAAGGATCTGCTCAGCCCAAGCCAGCCCTCCTTTCCTTGAACACATTCCTCCAGCTGCTGCTTGCCCTTCCAGGCCCGCAGGCACATATGGGAACTTTTCACCATGCTCAACATTGCCACTTCCTCTGGTGCTTTCATTGAGGGGAGCCTGTGTCATGATACTTGGTCGTGCAAGTGATCCTTTAGGGGAATCAACTCCTTCTCTGTTGGACTGATAGAGGGACAGCCCCTTACCTGCACCACACTGAGAGGCAAGGGACTCCCCACCAGCAGCAAAGACCTGGGCACTCCTCTACAGGCTTCTAAGACAGGAATCTGCCTTTATTCCCTCCCCTAGAAATCAAGCCCTCAAGTCCAGGAGGGTCATCCCCCCACCTCTTCCTCCTCTGCTTGCATTAAGGAGTCAAACCTTCACTTCTGACATTTGTGTGACCTTGGGCAAGTAACTTATCCAATGTCAAATGCCGATTTCCCTACCTGCAACCTGGGGTTTATAAAAACAACTTTCTCTCAGAATTGGGAATCAGAACAAAACAGCCAAGGAAAGCATTCAACACAGCGCCGGGCACGGAGTAAGCTATCAGTGCAGAGTAGCTACCATTATCATTATCAAGGATAACGATGGTGGTGGTGGTGGTGGAGGCAGCATAAACTTGGGCTTGATTCGCGCTGACAGAAATACTCCTTTCCCTCACCCCCCCCCCCACGCCTGGGACTGGGCCACAAGACCGAGACACATGCGTCATCCAGCTCTGGGGTGAATGCAGGATCTTCAGGCGGCGGGCACAGGAACCGCAGGGCGGTCGTACCCCAACCCACCTGGAGGGATACCAGGTGAAGCCAATTTCCTGAGGTAGGACGTCAGTAACCACAGACCCCTCTTCTCGTTCATACCCATTCTCCGGGTCTGTGAACCGATAAGTGGCAAAGGAATGCAGCGGCTGCGCTTGCTGCATCACTCCCCAGAAGGGCCCGGAGACCGTCCACTTTGCCACTACCTCAGTTTCCCAACTCTCCTTCCGGCGCAGACGAAGCGGCACTGCACTTGGTGGCTGAGAAAACAGGTTGGCAAACCAGGCCTGGGAAAAGTCTCCCCGCTTCCCCACGCAAATCCAGCCTCCCCTTTCCAACGCAGGTGGACAAACAACCCACCATCTCTCAACAACTTTGCTTATTTCACCACGACAGGACGCACGGCCCCAACTTCCCCTCTAAGCTGCGCTCGCAGGAGGAACGCGGGAAACCGAGATGCCGCGGGGGGCACTCCGCAGGCCTCTCCCTGTTTTGCGGGCGCCTCCCGGAGGCGCGTCCCGTCTTACCTTGTCTGACGGCTTTGAAGGTGACGGCCTCCTTGCAGCTGTCGATGACTCCCAGCACGTCATAGCGGGGCAAGCCGGACACCCGGATCCCCTGCACCTCCAGAAGCAGCTCCCCTTCGCCCAGCCGAGGGCCCTCGCCGCCGCCGGGAAGCCCCGCCGCTTCGGCCGCGGCCACCGCTCCAACATACGGAAACTCCCCATTCTCCGCGCCCCCCAGCACCGTCACCCCCAGCTCACCCTGGGGTCCCCGCTTCACGGTGCATTCGTGAACCTTGCTAGTCCAGTGGTTCTTCTTCTGGATCACTCTCGACATGATGGGTTACACCCCTCCTCCCCCCAACACAAAAAATAATAATGCAATGAGAGACAGGTGCCCCCCACAGCACAAGTCCCCAAGCCCCCGCTGGTTCATGGGAGAGACATCTCCCCCAAAATAACGCAACGGGAGAGAGAAACTTGGCAGCCTCGCTCCCCTGCACACACTCGCGCACTCAAGCCATCATAAAACAAACTTTCTGGGCTTCCCCGCGAGCCCTGCACAGGCGCCCGCGAGCTTTGTTTGCATTCCGGTGCTTCTCGGTCCACGTTCCGGCGCCCGATCGTTCTCTCCCGGACCAGAGTCCACTCTGCGCCGCTTGGGTTATTTTTTTTTTTTTTTCCTCCCTTCCTTCCTTTCTTGCCTCTTAGAAATGCGGTGTCTCCTCTTTGCCTCCCGCCTGGCTCGCCTTTCCTCGCTGGCCGGCTGTTCCTGAAGGTGAGGGAAGCCCTTCCAGCCAGTTGCTGGGAGCCCTGGAGACGCGGTTGCCGAGCGGGGGTTGGGGGGGACAGGAGGGAAGTGCCTGCGGCCCCTTTAAGCAGATACAAAGGCTCAGCTTGTTTTGTTACAGTTCATTCTATTCCGCGCCGCCGAGCGCAGCGGCCGGCGAGAGGAGACGCGCGCGCATGCGCCCCGCGGCCGCCTGCCGGCCGGCCCGCCCCACCTCTCCTTCCCGAAGGGAGAGATTCCAGTGTGCTTCCCGTTGGGTCCTAAAACCGATCCTCCAAAAGGAGATTTAGCCCCCTCTACGCCCCCCTCTTTTCCCTCCTTTTCTTTCTTTGCCCTCGAGTCAGCTAATCACTTCAGGGTAGGGGCATGTGCACGTGTTTTACCCCGACTGTTTGCAACTTTTGAAATACGGTCAGTCTGGCTTTGGCATTTTAAAATCATTTCAAACAGGTGGGGGTTGGGGAGGCTCACACACTCACCCTCGTGCTCACACTCACGCACACACGCACGCACTCACGCCGGCCTAAGCCTCCTCACCGCCCTCGGCCAGAGGCTGGCCACGCTGTCGGTCACCCTCCCGGGCTTGTCCACCCCCGCCCCCACACTCCGCGGTACTTCCCTCTAGTACCCCAGAGGTGGACCCGACCTGGAGGCGCGCTCCTGACCCTTGCCTGCTTGCGCCCACGGATTAGGGTCCTGGAGCTGGGACTGCCAGCGTCTCTGTGACGCTGGGTCCCCTGGCCCTCTACCTGGGATCCCTGTGAACTTTGGGAACCCCCCCCCCAAACTTTGGAGCCAACTTTTTAGGACACAGGGAAGACTATAGGCACGGGAAAGTAGCCAAATGGCTGGAGGGGGTTCAAGCCTTCAACCTAAAAAGGACCAAACTTTTTAACTTTCTTTCAGCAAAGACTTCTGGAGCCAGTCATCTGTCCCAGGCTCAAGTTCCTGACTGAGCCGAGAATCCTTCGGACCCGCCCCGGGACCACGAGTTTAAGATCACCCACTGGTCTGCGATCTGCACCCCAGTCCAGGCGCCCGGGCGGGCGGGGCGGGGGAGGCACCCATTGGTCTGGGATCTGCACCCGAGTCCAGGCGCCCGTGGGGGCGGGGCCAAGGCAGCCACCTCTCGGAATTCATAGCCTGGGGATCAGTGCCGCCCTGGGGTGCCAGCCGAGCGAGTGTCTATCCCCGCTAGGTTTGGGAATGAGCTCGGGGGCTACCTCCAGAAATAATACCCTACATTGGGAAGGCTGCCCTCCCCCAAATAGCCTCCAAATCGAGAGTCTCCTAAGCAATCTTTTTTCCTCAGTGACTTATAACATGTATGTTCGTCTTTGGTCACAGAAAAGATTCCAAGTGCTAAACAAGGGAGGGAGGGGACTCAGAAAGGGTGGGATGCTACGGTGGTCGATCGTCGTCTGGGTTGAGAGCCAGCCTATGGTGTAGGTTCCCACGGGTCCAATCTCTGTGTGACCTTGAGCAAGCTCCTTGACCCTTCAGAGCCCTCCTTTCTCCCCTGCTAAGTAAGCATAACAATACCTTACAAGGTTTTTGGGAGTATTACATAGGACACTTGTAAAGTGAATACTTGTAAAGTGGCATATAATAAAAACTTACATTAGTAGTAGTAGTATTTGGAAAAACAATTAGGAAATCATTTGGGGTCTCATATTAGATGATGATGATAAGTCCTCCTCTTTTTCCTAAAGCTTGAAATATATAGGCACACATTAAATGTTTTGGAAGTACTGTTTGTAGGGCGCTATTCTAAGCTAATAAAAATAAAGGAAGAATGTTGATGCTTCTCTCCAGGGATATTCAGAACTGAAAATCCCATTGCCTAGTATTTATGAAAGAAGGAAGTGGCCAAATTTTCCTGGCTCTTTTTAGTGAGAGAAACTTCATTTCCACTCTCTTTTCAAAGAACCAATCAGTTTGTCTCAAACTTAACTGAATCAAAATGAGTGGGAGTTTTAAAGCTTTATTCCCAAGCCCAATTACAGATCCATCCAATCAGAATCTCAGGAATGGGCTCTCTCCTCTGGACTTTTAAGATCCCCCTGCCCTGGTCTTGGACAACACTGAGGACCACAGGTCTAGCCTCTTGATTCCTGAGCATTTTTAAAACACAGAATCTTTTGGAGAATAAACCTATGGTCCATATCATCCTCTAGAGTGTAAGCCCCAGGAGGGCCAGGAACCTCAGCAGTTTGGTTTACAGACATGTCGGTTTCTAGAACAATGTTTTGTATGGAGTTAATGCTCAAGTATTCGTTGAATGAATCTCCCCATAAAAATGCACATTTTGGCATACCGTCTTAAAGCGCAGTCACAGATGCCCCTACAAATCACTAGGAAGCTTGACCTTATTTGTTTTTCCCCTCTTCCCCACTCCATATTTTAGTAGTCTGATTGCTTGCCAAGAATCCCCCACCTACCTGGAATCAGTGACTCCCTACCTCTCCGTTCCACTTTCACTCCCTCCTGGAGCAGTCTATCGGAAGAGAGGCCAAGTGTTTTGCAGGAATACCTCTGGCAGCAGTACCATCTTCCCTCTCCACTATGCCAGGTGTCCCTGCCGTTGAGGAGGGGAAAGGACCAGGAATTTAGCATCCTTCAGATTTCAAATGTGGAATAACGCCCAGAAAAGAAGGGACACATGAGGATACAGAGGGTGGAATGGAGAGAGGTATAGAGAGACACATTATTAATCCAGGAACATAAAAGAAATACCTCAAACCTCCAAAGCAGCTAAAACCACCGATTTCCAGGTACTAAGTTTATGATCTTCTGGAACTTTCTTCTCCTCCTACCCTTTCTATCTCTGCTGTTACAACTAGTCCAGTTCTTGTGTCCCAGTCTGGAAGCAGAGCAGAAATCATATCTATCCTATCCAAGCTTTGAGTCCTCAGCACCTAAACCCATGCCTTGCTTGGGGTATGCCCCATATACATTGCTGAATGAGTACGTGTATGCACGGGTAAAGGATGACATTAAAATGGAGCACCTGGCTGGCTCAGTCAGTTGAACATATGACTCTTGATCTCAGAATTGTGGGTTCGAGCCCCACATTGGGTGTAGAGATTAAAAAAAAAAATTGTAACATTAAACTATATGTGACCTTTGGCATAAAATCTATTTAGATCTGGTGACTAGAATTGAGGTTTTAATAGACTTGCTTTCTTGAAAGGGCTTATAGTTATCTTGAAGTAGATTTTTCTTGACTAGAGGTAAAACAGGATCCGAGGGTTTGGGCTTCTTTCACTTATGCTATGACTTTGGCAATGTATTCCAATGGAGAAAATAATACCACAGAATATCTAACTTGGAGGCTTATCATATGTGCCAGAATCATCCTGTGTATTATTTTATTTAGTTGTCACAACAACTGTGTGAGGTAGGTTTGACTTGGATTTTACATGAATGACCTCAATTTTACAATTGAGAAACATGAAACAAGTAAAGAAACTTGCTTCCAAGCATGGAAGTGATGAAGCTAGGATATAAAGAGGATATGAACCATGCAGAGGCATGATTCAAAGTCCATACTCAGAACCACTGTAGGATGTAGCTATCTGCCATTTAGCATACTCGGGCAATAGCTTTTTTTTGGGGGGGGGGGCCTGTATCTGCCACATAGTGTGTGTATCCTAATTAAGTCACCCTCCTATCTCTTCCCTATAATGTGATAGAAAATGCTGGTCCACTCTGGAATCCAGTCTCTTGTTCCCCATTCGTGGACTCAACATAAATAAATGTACTGGGATGTAAAGAGGATTAATTTGCAAACATTCCTACATTGTTTGGAGCTCTGTGGGCTGTGGTATAGGTGATATTCCAAACATCCTTATACTATTATTGTGCAAGCATTTCAACAGTGAAATCTTAATAAATGCAGTAGATTCAGATGAGAACTAAACTGTAACACAATAAACTCTACACAAATTAAGGCCTTATTTTCACGTAACTAATTTCACTAAAGGAAAAGAAAAAAAAATGAATATAACATGTGCGTCTCTTTTCTCTCTTCCAAATATGTTTCTTCCTAAAGTTTTCCATTTGTGATTAAAGAAATTTATCATGGCCATCTAAAGTGGCATTTTACTTCATTTTTCTGGTAACATGAGGATGGTAAAGGAGTTGGTCGGCTCTGGGGCAAAGGAGGTCTTATAAATTGGTTATCTTTTAATTTCTGCAGAATGCCATCAAGAAGCATCAATTATAGATATCAAAATAAATACTCTGTATTCAATAAGGTAACTGAGTTCATACTGGTGATTTAGAGCAGAAGATCAACAGAGAAGGTTGAAGCCATTAGTTGAGAAGAAAGGGAAATGGCAATGAGAGCCATTTTCCTAGCCATCGGTGAGAGGCATTTTTATGATTTGCTTGATAACTTGTTCTTTTCTGCATAGGGTGGCAGCTGGGTGGTTTTCTCTGACCATAGTATTTCTCCCTTCAGTACTTCCAGATAGGAACAAAGAAATAAAATGTTAATTCTTAAGCTCTTCCAAGATATCACACATGAACTATTCTTTTAATACCCCAGTAGAGTAACTCCAGGAAGAAGGTCTAATACTGGCCACTGTTGTGGTTTGCTTCCATGTGAAAAATAAATACTGATAACTACAAGATTTGAAATTTGATGTTGGGGGATGTTTGATGTTTGAGGAGCCAAGAGAAACCCAAGAATTTATCATGGGAATTTCCCCTAAAATTTCACCAAAGTTTCAGCTGTATAAAACACAAAATAGCATCCTGCATAATTCCCCTGAGAATACACCTGATGATAGTGTTAATTTCCTTAGGAACAGGATATTTGCATTCTTTTATAACAGATACATGTATCTCCTTTCTATTTCCAAATCTGAAAATACAGACATTTGAGTACAGAAGATCCTTAAATAATTCAGGATTTTATTATTGAAGTAGTTCATGCTCTATATTTCTTCTTTATTTTAGATGCTCAACCTACTGAGCCACCCAGGCAACCCCTATTTATTTATTTAGAGAGAGAGAGTGTGCACGTGCATGAGTATGAGGCAGGAGAGAGGGGCAGAAGGAGAGAATCTTTAAGCAGCCTCTCCACTGAGCACAGAGCCCAACACAGGGCTTGACCTCATGACCCATGAGATCATGACCTGAGCTGAAACCAAGAGTCAGATGCTCAACCAGCTGAGCCACCACCCACCCCATAAGATGTCCATATTTTCTAAAATACCTGAGTAATACTCATTTTTGCAGAACAATTTTTTAAATAGATAATAAAAATGCAGCCTTAAAATTAAGTCATTTGAAATTATATTCCCAAGAGATAAGTTTTTACATATGAGTGTATCTTCTCCTGGACTTTGGCCAACACAAATACACATACATGCGCGCACACACAGAATCTGCCCTCTTACGTTCTCCCTCTTTTCACTTGGGATTTAGAGTTAATTTATGGAATAAAATAATCCTTTTTATGCTGTTTCACTCACTAATATACCATCAATTTCCCATTTGTAAACATAAACCTGTATTTATTCCACTTTCAGTAGCTTGTTTATTTTTCAAAAATATTGTATTCTTGGGACACCTGGTGGCTCAGTCAGTTAAGCTGCTGCCTTTGGCTCAGTTCATGATCCCAGGATCCTGGGATCAAGTCCCGCATTGGGCTCCTTGCTCAGTGGGGAGCCTACGTCTCTCTCTGCCTTTGCCTGCCACTCTGCCTGCTTGTGTGCTGTCTCTCTCTCTCTCTCTCTCTCTCTCTGACAAATAAATAAATAAATAAAATCCTCAGAAAAAATATATATTGTATTCTTTCAATGTTCCCAAGGTATTTAACCATTGCCTGTTAATGATCATTTAAGATTCTGAGTGGTCTAAAGTAATCATTTGTATTGGGATGTTTTGGTTGCCAGTGACAGAAACCCAGTTGAACTAGTTTAAACAAAAAAAGTAAGTGAATTAGCCCATGGAACTTGCCAGACCAGAAGTGAAACCAGTTTTCAGCACTGCTCTATGAAGAGACTTGAGGCTCTGCTCTTGGCTTTCTCCCCCCAAGTCTCTTGGCTCTCCTTCCCTCTGTTGCCCTCATCCCCTCCTACCACAGACTGGCCTTCTCCAGACAGCCAGGAAGCAGCCCTCACTATGCAAGCTTCGCAATCCCAGAAGAAAGGAGATTTTCACTCACAGATGGAAAAAGCAATCAGAGAAATTTCAGTCTCTATTAAAGCTTCCAGTTTCAGTTGTTCAGATACAAGTAGAGTCTGCCTACCTTTCAGTGGCTTTGACAATAAACACAGTGAGTCGCAAACTTCATTAGCTGCTTGATCAAGCCTGGCAAAGGTGTGTGTAAACTTGGGACTAAAGAAATCTCATCAAGGTGGGTTCCTCTGGGGGCTCTTAACGAGATCCCCTTTTCTACAATGAGCTCGGAGTTCCAAGAATTCAGATAGTGGTAGGAATTTGATTCCAACCAAAGCTGCAGGGGTTGTCCCACATTTGAGTAGTTCAAAGAGCCTAAGGCTGGGAACAGCGCAGGATTGAGCCCTTTACAAAGGAAGCCAGTCAGGGGTGAGACTTGTTTAATACAGATGTGTTGTTAAACTACCTAACATCGACTTCAGATGTTCTGAAGTGAGTTTTTCTGGGGCAAAACTGAAAAAAAAACATTAAATATTCCAAGATGGGGGGCACCTGGGTGGCTCAGTGGGTTAGGCCACTGCCTTTGGCTCAGGTCATGATCTCAAGAGTCCTGGGATCAAGTCCCACATCGGGCTCTCTGCTCAGCAGAGAGCCTGCTTCCTCCGCTCTCTCTGCCTGCCTCTCTGCCTACTTGTGATCCCTGTCAAATAACTAAATAAAATCTTTTAAAAAATTAATTATAAATAAATAAATAAATAAATAAATATTCCAAGATGACCATGACAGTTGGTAGATTGTTTCCATTCATTCATTCATTCAACAAATGTTGATTAAATAGTTATTTTGTCAATCCTTCTAGGCACTGGTTCCACAGAACTAAGTGACACACTTTTTTTTCTTCCTGGAGGGAGCTTGCCTCCTAATTGGATTCTGGAATAAGAAAACAGACCAGGGCCTAGCCAGACTGACTCAGTAAGTAGAGCCTACACCTCTTGATCTTAGGGGTTGTAATTCAAGCCCTATGCTGGGTATAGAATTTACTTTAAAAATAAAAAGAGGGGCGCCTGGGTAGCTCAATGGGTTAAAGCCTCTGCCTTCGACTCAGGTCATGATCCCAGGGTCCTGGGATCAAGCCCCACATAGGGCTCTCTGCTCAGCAGGGAGCCTGCTTCCCCCTCTCTCTCTGCCTGCCTCTCTGACTGCTTGTGATCTCTGTCAAATAAATAAATAAAATCTTTAAAAAAAAAATTAAAAAAAGAAAAGAGAATTCAAAAGGAAAAGAAAAAAAAAAAAAAACAGACCAGTTCAATACTATTTGGTAAGTTCGGTGACAGGCTGCCCAGGGTGATCCTAAAGGACATCCTATTTTTTTTTTTTTTTTTTTTTTTTTTGTCCAACAGAAGGAGCAGTGGGAGGGGCAGAGGGAGAGTGGGGAGAGAGAATTTTATGCAGACTTCCTGCTGAGCATGGAGCCCAATAAGGGGCTTGATCCCACAACCCTGACCTCATGATCTGAGCAAAAACCAAGATTTGGAGGCTTAACTGACTGAGCCACCTAGGTGCCCCTGAAGGACGTTTTATAAGGGAGGATTGTAATTTATAAACATGGCTTCAGAAATTAAAGGTGCCATTGTTAGAACTTCTTGACTCCTCCCCCTCTAATTTATTTTAATGGTATTTTAAGAGCTAAAAGACAAAGTCCAGCTTTATGATCACATTATGGTACTTGAATGTGTGTTTTATAGAGCCATTCATACGGTTCTCAGATGATTTCAGTCGCCCACAGTGCGAATATATATTTCCGTAAAGCACAACTCTGTCTTGCTACACAGCTGATCCAGCAAATGCTAGGTGGGGTTTGAGAAGATGAGTCAGGATAATGAAGCAATCTGGAGTCTGAGCAACCTTGCTCTTTGAACTGTGCCATCTTTGGAAAATTGTTCCCCAGAAAATCCTGTCCGCAGATGAATGAGGACCCAAAAAATGTATTATTCACTTTCCAAATTTAGCACATTTCTAGAATTTTAAACTCCTTTTTATGGACTGTTGCCCAGGTGAGGGGAGCCTTAGCCAAACCCAGAGTTTGGCTCTCCCCAGGGAGTCAGTGCCCAAATTTGGAGTCCTTATATCTAGAACATTCCTGGCACTAACTGGCTGAGAAATTCAGCATGCCTGAGTTTGGGTACCCCAAGGATTTTACATGCTTTTGGGAACTGCTGAATTAAGCTAAGTGTTGGAAGACACTGCAGTTTTAATTATTAAGTTAGCCCTCTGCTTTAGCAAAAGCGCAAGCTGGCATACACTTGGGAATGTTTCCCCTCCCAAACTCACAGCATCTGCATTTTTCAGATATTTGACCTTGATCTTGTGACCTTTCCTCTAGAATCCTGAGAGTTCTGGGAACACTCACAGCTGAGTGATGGGAGCCGAAACTGGACAGATAGCAAATCTTTTTTTGTTTTCTTTTTTTTTTTTTTTTCCCACTGAAATCCTCCTTTACCCTGTTTCACAGTAGACCTAACTTTCCCTTCAGTTATTAGTTTGATTTGAACATACCATCTCAGTCTGACTGTACTTTTTTAATTGACACCACTAAAACCCAAAACTATTAAAGCTATACGATCCACTTGCTAAGGCAAGCTGGCATTTCCTGATGTTGTTCTATAGATAGCTGACAGCCTTCTCCAGGCTAGTGTTTTCCAACTTTTCTGAATGCTTTTCAGAGTAATAAATGCATTTTGCTTCACTCCGCAGCACACATACACAAAATACATGTGACTGAAACAAAAGTCTCATGAAACCATATTTCTCCTTTCTGTGTAGGATACAGTATGGAAGGGGAATATGGCCCATAGCCAGATCCATTCCTTAACCTTTCCCTGTATCACCAGTGAGTTAAGGATGGTCTTACATGTTTAAATGACTGAAAAACAAATAAAAAAATAACATTTATGTCGAGGCATATTTATAAAATGCCTTGAAGTCCTCTAAATCTTTGTGTTTATTATCTCATTAAATCTTTAAACTAATTTGTGTTAATCAAAATCATGACCATAATAGAAATGGTTAATGAAAATAGAAATTGGTTAACAGGTTTTGAGTATGCTGGGTAAATGCCTTAGATATTGTATTTATTTAAACCTCTCTACTCTATGAGACAGGGGGCATTAGCATTCCCATTTTACAGATGAAGAAACAGAGGCTTAACTGGGCTAGGTGACTTGCACAGGATCACAGAATTAGGAAGTTCAGCTGGAATTTGATCTTCAGTTTCTCTGCTTCCAGATCTGTGATTTTTACTGCTCCTGGTGTTGGTAGCTTCTCCTCCTCCTTGTCCTCCTTCTTCTTCTTCTTCTTTTTTTATTTTTTTTAAGATTCCAATCACTTATTTGACAGAGATAGAGAGACAGGGAGAGAGGGAACACAAGCAGTGGGGGTGAGAGAGGGAGAAGCAGACTTCCCGCTGATCAGGGAGCCTGACGCAGGGCCCTATCCTAGGATCTCGAGACCATGACTCAGGCTGAAGGCAGACACATAAAGACTGAGCCCCCAGGCACTCCAGTGTTGGTAGCTTCTTGACCACAACTTGACACATAACATACGTCCAGTGCATATTTGAAGAATGAATGAATACATGAGTGAATGGATGAAGGATTCAGGGATAGAATGAGGGTCTCTTGTGATTCTGACCAACTATGGGAATACAGATAAATCAGGTGATTGCTCCGTGCTTTTAAAAGCAAGCAAACAGGACACCTGGGTGGCTCAGTTGGTTAAGCATCTGACTTCCTTTCAGGTCATGATCTCAGGGTCCTGGGATCAAGCCCCAAGTCAAGCCCTGCATCAGGCTCTGTACTCAGTCGCGTGTCTGCTTGAGGATTCTCTCTCTCTCCCTGTGTCCCCCACCCTGCCCCATTTGCACACACACGCTCTCTAAAAATAAAATAAATACCTCTTGTTTTTAAAAAGCAAGCAAGCAAACAAAGTAAATGTCTCACTTATCGAATGCCAAAGGGTATATGTAAATACTTTCAATACCTTTTCTCCTTTCAACCTTATATTGACACTAGGAGGCAGATGCTATCCCTGTTTTGCAGAAGAAGAGACTAAGGTTCAGAGAGGTTAAGTACTCTACCTAAGTACTCTACCAGGACCCGAGCTGAAGGCAGAGGCTTAACCTACTGAGCCACACAGGTGCCCCTAACATCATATTTTTAATCACTGTGCCGTGTACCTCCATTTATTAATTTATTTTTAAAGTTTATTTATTTATTTATTTATTTATTTATTTATTTATGTAATCTCTACACTCAACATGAGGCTCAAGCTCATAATCCTAAGCTCAAGTCACATGCTCCTCCACCTGAGCCCACCAGACTCCCCCATTTATTAATTTCTAATGCCACTGTAATACTAGCCAGCCCATAATTTCTTAGGCAAAATAAACAGTGCATCACAGCCTTCATTCATAACTATAATGGGGACAGCTGGGTGGCTCAGTTGGTTAAAACATCTGCCTTTGGCTCAGGTCATGATCCCAGGATCCTAGGATCAAGCCCCATATTGGGCTCTTTGCTCAGTGGGGAGCCTGCTTCTCCCAGTCCTGCTGCCACTCCCCCTGCTTGTTCTCTCTCTCTCTCTCTGTCAAATAAATAAAATATTTAAAAAAATAACTATAATGTTTTATACCAACATATTTCTCTACCAAAAAATTCAAAACCCAAGGTAGAAGAAGTAGAGGAGGTATAGAGACGTCTTTCAGTACATTTAATATGAAGACTGTGTTATTAAAATGTTGCATAATCTTTACAAATTTTCTGTAATTCTAAAATGATTCTAAAATTAGCAGTTTGAGGTGCCTGGGGGGCTCAGTTGATTAAGCATCTGACTTCAGCTCAGTTCATGATCTCAGGGTCCTGGGATGGAGCCCTGCATTGGGCTCCCTGCTCAGAGGGGAGCCTGTTTTGCCACCCCCACCTCCCCACCCCCGCCTCTCTGCCTGCCACTCTGCCTACTTGTGATCTCTGTCTGTCAAATAAATAAATAAAATCTTAAAAAAAAAAAGCGGTGAAGTTTAAAAAAAATTAAAAAAATAGATAAATAAAATGAACAGCTTATTTATAAGACACTGAAGCACATGAAAAATGTTTAATTTGTCATTAGGGTAATGCAAACCAAAACCACAATGAGATACACCCACCAGGATGGATAGAATTTTTTTTTTCCAATGGAAAATAACAAATGAAGATGTGTAGAAATTAGAACGCTCATACGTTGCTTGTGGAATTATAAATGATGAAGACACTGTGCAATACAGTTTAATCGTCCCCCAATAAGTTAAACACAGAGTTACCATATGACCCAACAATTCCACTCCTCGGTATGTATGGCCCAGAAGAATTGAAAACAAGTGCAGAAACAAAAAGTTGTACATGGATATTCGTAGCAGCATTCACAATAGTCAAAGGTGGAAACCACCCAAATGTCCGTCAACAGCTGAGTAGATAAAGATAATGTGGTTATCCAGACAATGGAATACTATTCAGCTATAAAAAGAAACAAAGTACTGATACATGTTATAACATGAAAAACTTGAAAACATGATGTCAAGTGAGAGAAGCTGGATAGAAAGGACAGCATATTCCATAATTCCATTTATACGAAATGTCCAAAATAGACAAATCCATAGAAAAAAGAAGTGAATTAGTGGTTATCAGGAGACAAGGAGCTGAGGGGAGCAGGAAGAGAAGGGCTGGGAATGATTATGGCATTTCCTTTTGGGGAGATGAAAATGTTCTAGACCCAAATTGTGCTGATGGTTGCACAACCCTGTGAATGTACTAAATGCCACTGAATTATATGCTTTAAAAGGGTGAATTTTGAGTTATGCAAATTTTACCTAAATTAAAAAAAAAAACCTGACAGCATTTTAAAATCCTGTGATATACTAAAATTATATAGAATGTGCTGGAGTATACAATGTAATGTACGAAGCAAAAAAATTAAATGTTCCACGAAAACCAATGTTCAGAATGCACCTTGCTGCAGAGCATGAACTTTCACAGCTAACAACTCCAGAACCAAAACCTCATGCTGTCACGTATGGTGATGTATCCTTAGGCAAGTTTTTTTTTTCTTTCCAAGATTCCATTTATTCACTTGACAGAGAGAGAGAGAGAGAGAGAGATCACAGAGAGGCAGGCAGAGAGGCAGGCAGAGGGAGAGGGGGAAGCAGGCTCCCCACTGAGCAGAGAGCCCAACTCGGGGCTCGATCCCAGGACCCCGAGACCATGACCTGAGCTGAAGGCAGAAGCTTAACCCATTGAGCCACCCAGGTGCCCCCTTAGGCAAGTTTTATACCCTTTCTAGGATTCACTGTCCTCATTCATAACCTGTGTATGATTGCTGTTAGCTATGGCAAAATGCTTCTTCTATAAATTGTCACTGAGCCTAAGAATCATGATTATTGAAGATGAATATATACTTCCTTCTCTTTTTCCTTTTTATCTGTACTGAGTGTCACTGACCTACTCAGGGATCATTACACTAAAAGCAAATGATCTGGTTTGGGCGGGATAACAATCACATTTTTACATCCATATGTGGCTTTCTACATCCTAGGATACATATCCTGTGAACAAGTCTTAAAAGTAGTTTCCAAAGGAGAATAGCAATCCACTAGAGCTATTACACAGGGTTATGCTGAAATTCAGGCTAAATTGCTGTTACTAAAATTTCTAGGATGTTATTAAGCAAGAATAATCATGTAATCTAGGAGTTGATAGAACAGACTTTATTAAGAAAAAAGAAATGTCCTTCTCCTTCCCTTCCCCTTGAGGATAACTAAGCTGTCACTGTGAATATCAAGACCGCTGTTTCTTCTTCTATTTGCATATGGCATCCTCCCAGGTAATTTATGGAGCAAATCTTGACGCAGCTCCTGAAGAAAGCCTATGGCTCCTTAATGTCATCAGTAACAGAAAAGCCAAAACATTGAAAGGGGCAGAGGGAATTCATCTCCCAAAATGTTCCAACACAGGACTCTCTGCCCTACACCATACATCATTCTTCCACCCACTCAGCCTTGTAAGGACAGCAAGGACTCTTCTAGAACCCTGCCCCCTAGCCTCTGCTCCTTTTCCTCTCCGGCTCTCCGGGGAGTTGAGGAATGCTGGAAAGAGCTGCAGGGTTTGGCTTTCAGTTGGTCAACCCCGACGCTGATTTCTCTATGGGACATTTTCGATCTCCGTTCTTGGCGTGGAACTACAGCACGAGGGAAGCTGCCAGCGGAGTGAGTATTCATCCAAGGTTGCGAGGAAGTGGGGGGGAGGGGGGGGAGTCACACGGATATCCGAGGCGGGAAGAATTGAACAGAGTTCTCATCCCTGCTCATACATTCTGGCCTTACTGACAACTGAAATGAAGTTTGATTCATTGCCCTACTGGATTAAAGCCATCGAAATAGCAGAGACCCTCTTCCTTAGTCTGTGTTTCTTATTTGATTTTTCCAGCTAGATGAAATGTCCTGTATTTGCGTCAATGGCATCTGTACTTCTTGATTCCAGCATTTTTTCCTTTCCAAGTATTGACCGAGTGCCTACTGTGTACCAACAATTTGCTAAGCACTGGGAACTGATTCAGCCTTTCATTCAAGAAATACCGATTGAGCCCCTAATACATGTCAGGCATTTGAGCTACTGGGGGAAACATAGGCAAGTAAATGGGCAAAGGCTCCACAGTCTCACAGAGCTTACATTGCAGAGGAGTAATGCAAAAATGAGAATGTAGTCTCTGGATAGCATAGGTGCTATGCAATGGGGGGAAAGGCAAACTGTGAGGCCCCCATTGGGCTCTTACGTGTAAGGGTATCGGGAAGACTCTTGGTTACATTCCTACTTGAGCAGAAACTTGACGGAAGTGAGAGAGTGGACTGAAAGGATGTCCCAGAGACAGTGTTCCAGGCACAGGGAACAGCAGGGGCAAAGCCCGGAGGTGGGTGTGTGTTTGGATTGGCAGGAAAATACGGAGGTGAAAACAGCAGATGGTGCTTTTACCTTCACGGAATGTAGGGCTTCATGGTTTAGGGAGACAGTTAGGAGCAAATCTCCCCAATAGATGTATAAATCAGAAGGGACTTTTGTTCCAAGAGAAATACACAGATGGGGCCAGAAGATCCTGTGAAGACACCTGGTCAAATCCAAGGGAAGGATTCTTTCAGGGAATGTGGTTTAAACTGAAATCCAAAGAACAAAGGAACCTTAACTGGGTGGAGGGGACTGAGACTCTGCGGTATTAGGGAGGGTATTTCCTGAACAGGGAGCACAGTGTGTTCAAAGGGGACAGGGCCAGTTCAAAGAAATCTAAGATCCTTGCAGAGCTTGGAGAGGAAAGCATCCTGAATAAGCTGGAAGAAACGAGCAAGGATCTCTACAGTTTGTAATTGTAAATTGTTGAGTTTACAATTAAATTGTAAATGTAAATTGTAAATGTAAAAAAAAAAAACGAGCCTCTACAGTTTGTAATTATTTGACTTTTGTAGTAACTACACTTACTGTCTTCCCTGTTGGAGCAAGTTCCAGGGGGCTGGAACCCCGTTGTACACTACTGGTTCCCAGCTCAGGCCCAGGATGCGGCCCACAGCAAGGACACGGTTTGTACTTACCGGCTGGCCGGCTGGCTTGCTGACCTCTCCAGCCATCTAACCACAAACCAGCCTCAAGACGGAAACTGCAACCCACATTTCGGGCACAGCTGGCTCTGCCAGATTCAGGATTTAGAAAAGGCCAGGTAGACTCGACGGTATTCAGACCTTAGATAAAACCGGACGGTAACATTGGACAACTCCTCCCACTGAGAAGCAGAATCCAAATGGCACTTTTCTTCGTTAACCACACTGAGACGGGGCAGAGTTCTCATCTCTCGACCTGGCCATCATGCTCGTCTGGGATGGGCGCTCATATGCACGGTATTAAAGAGTACGACTGTCAGATATGAAAACAATCTTGTTCTTTTTATTTCAAGGACACGAGTGGTATTTATTACTTAAGATACCTGAAGCCCACCCAGTGGCCCAATGGCCAAGACCTCTCCACTGGGAGGGAATAAAACGTGTAACCACCCTGGGACAAAATGCAGAGAGCCAAGTCCTCATTGTGTAAGCCTGAAGACTCACCTTCTGGAGACCGTACCTCATACTTGTCTCCTCCGCCTCCACTCCCCCCTCCTCCTTCCCAGCAGCCCTCAGCCTCCACTGGAAGATAGCTGTGGTTGTGGGGCAGTGAACGCCATCCGCCCCAGCCCAGGTGCAGGGAACGCAGGTGCAGCCAATAGGCCACTCAGTTCACCGGCCACGGTCACTGGTACAGGACTGCACACGTGACCCCAGGCCTTGCACGTGGAACGCTGGGACGGATACTCCCTGCGTCCTGCGCTGTGTGGTGGCATTGCAGATACGGGGCCTGGAGGGGCAGCGACCATTTCTACCACCCATCTGTCATGCCCCCTGGGGCCAGTGCTAATTCAGAGGAGGCCGGAGTTGAGAGAATTGAAAGGAAAGAGCAGTGGAGCCCCAAAACAGTGTGGACCTCACTCAGATTGTACCTGAATTCCGCCCTGTTTTTGGACTCTTCTGTTAAGTCAGTTCATACATCCTGTTTATTGTTTAAACGGAGGCTTCGGTAACCGGTGGCTATTATTATCGTCATAGATAATAAGGGTGATGAAAATCCAGAAACAATGTTCTGTCCTCTAAAAATATAGCTGCGTGTAGGAAATCAGAATATGGTGGAACTTCTGCAAGCTCCATCTTCTCTGAATCTTTTTAAGTGAAATCTGACAAGAGTTAATGCCTTAAATATGTTTATGAAATTTTGAATAAGTCAAAATGCGTGTGTTTTCTTTAAAAATATCAAGAGTAGGGTGTCCCGGTGGCTCAGTCGGTTAAGCATCTGCCTTCGGCTCAGGTCATTATCTCAGGGTCCTGGGATCGAGCCCCATGTCAGTCTCCCAGCTCAGTGGGGACTCTGCTTCTCCCTCTCCCTCAACTCCCTCCTGCTCCCGCCCCCAAACCTCCAAGCTCTCCCTCTCTCTCTCCTTCAAATAAATAAATAAAATCTTCACCAAAAATGCCAACAGTATGAAGGGTATACAGCGAAAGTGGTGTCTCCGCCCCCTCTCCTCAGCTCCCCTCCTCAAAGGGAACATTTTAACTACACATTTCAACTTACTGTGTATACTTCCTAAGAGATTCTCTACATAGAGCTCTCTTTTTGTTTACAAAATGGTGTTATGTGCTGTCAGCCTCTTGCTTAGAAATATGTGGCAGAGTTTATGCCATATCAGAAACTATTTCAGCTGCTTAAGTATGGCAACATGGCAAAGACTTCTTTGTCCTTCAATTCATTGTTATCCATGAACAGGGGGAATAATTAAGCTTGTTGAATCAGTGGCGTGAAGCAACAGTAGCAAACACCTTCACAGGCTTCTGAGGAAATTCATTTAAAATTACTGAACAGGGGGCGCCTGGGTGGCTCAGTGGGTTAAAGCTGCTGCCTTCGGCTCAGGTCATGATCCCAGAGTCCTGGTGATCGAGCCCGACATCGGGCTCTCTGCTCAGCAGGGCGCCTGCTTCCCTTCCTCTCTCTCTCCGCCTGCCTCTGCCTGCTTGTGGTCTCTGTCTGTCAAATAAATAAAATTTTAAGAAAATTAAAAAAAAATAAAATTACTGAACAGGTCCAAACTATCCCATTTTTGGTCTTGTAATTTTTTTAAAAAAGATTTTATTTATTTATTTGACAGAGAGAGGGAGAGATCACAAGCAGTCAGAGAGGCAGGCAGAGGGGGAGAGGGAAGCAGGCTCCCCGCTGAGCAGAGAGCCCAGATGCCAGGCTCGATCCCAGGACCCTGAGATCATGACCTGAGCCGCAGGCAGAGGCTTTAACCCACTGAGCCACTCAGGCGCCCCGGTCTTGTAATTTGTTAAAGCAAACTTTTTTTTTTTTAAGATTTTATTTATTTAGAAGAGAGAGAGAGGGAGCATGAGCAGGGGGAGTAGCAGAGGGAGAAGCAGACTTCCCGCTGAGCAGGTTGCCCAAATCGAGGCTCCATCCCAGCACCCCAGGATCATGACCTGACCTGAGCCTAAATCTCAGCCGACTGAGCCACCGGGCACCCTAATCTAAGTTGCTATAGAGACTTATTTAGGTTGTTGTAACCTTTAGCTCTCTTACACAAAGCGGCAACAAATGTTGTTATGTATGTTACTTTGTTTGCAAGCTGTAAAGAATGTCTTGAACAACAATCTATATAAATATAGGCTGTTGAACCATAAGTTTTAAATTTGGGACCCTGAGCAAAAGAATTCAAAATCTGGTTTTTGTTGGCTTCCTCTTCTTCTTCTTCTTCTTTTTTTTTTTTTAAACATTTAACCCTTTTTGTTCCCTACAAATAGATAAACTCATTTTTCTCATTCATTGGTCCACCCACTCATTTATTCAAGAAATATTTATTAAGCATGCACTATGAACCAGAGAATGTTTTGGGTTCTTACCTCAAAGCCCTCACAGCTAACATGATATGTTCATTAGAGAAGCAGGTGGAAAGTCCAATGAATATACAGTCCTCTGTGATTATTCAGGCATAATAATATATAAGGGATTTTGGTTGTAATAGCTTCACACTTACTTCAGTAAAAACCAACTCAGGCTTGGATCTGTATCAGAAGGGGTCTTTTCTGTGATAGCTAATTCAATATTTCTAAGTGAAAAAAGCAAGGATTCAACAGCGCCTTTTTTTTCTTTCTTTTTTTATAATTTAAATTATAAATTAATTAACATATAATGTATTATTTGTTTCAGGGGTACAGGTCTGTGATTCATCAGTGTTATAATATGCCCAGTGCTCATTACAACACATACGCTCCCCAATGTCTGTCACCCAGTTACTCGATACCCCCGCCCCACCCCAGCAACCCTCAGTTTGTTTCTTCTGATTAAGAGTCTCTTATGGTTTGTCTCCCTCGATGGTGCCTTTCTAAAGAGAGCCTTCCACATAATCCCTTAATTGCAAGAGACAGCTCCTGGCGGTTCATTCAATATGAATGCCCTTTCAGCTTCCCCAGCCCTTGCTTTCCCACCAAGGCTGATTGGATCAGGAGGAGGCATAGGACTAAAAGGCAGTTGGCTGCTGGTCTATGAGTTGGCCTGACTCTAGAGCTTTGTCTAATAGGAATGCTGGTAATTACATTACACCAATCAGATTCTCTCTTTGGGTTGCCTTGAGCTTCATAGAAAACAGAATAAATGTTTAACTATGAAAGCAAAATCCAGAAGACACTAGAGGCTGAGTCATGTAACTGTGGGGTCCTATACTCAAGGTTTTCGAACTCAGTGAGCTAACAAGGTCAAGTATCTACCTTAATTCTAGGGCAGGAGTTCTCAGACTTGTGCAGGCAGTCCTTGCTTCTGGACTCTTCCATTAAGTAAGCCTGTATGTTCTGTTTAGTGCTTTAACTGAAACTTCTGTTATTGGTGGCCAAATCATCCTATGTGGTGAGGTTGATGGAAATTCAGAAACAGTTTTCTGTCCTTCCCTGGAGGCCTGTTAAAACACAGATGATTGTTCCACCACCAGAATCTCTCATTGACTGGATCTAGGGGTTGATACCAATAATTTACATTTCCGACAAATTGCTAGTTGGTGCTAATGCTGGTGATCTGAGGACCACACTTTGAGAATCGCTGCTCTAGAGAAATCTCCCATCTATTCAAGTCTCTGTGAAGTATAAGGGTTCTGTTCTTACCATTAGACCAGAACATTCCATTTTCTGGATCCCTGTGGTATCAGTGTACAACAAGGCTGACATTCCTGATTGCCTTATTTTTCTGCAGGTCCTTATAATATTGCCAAATTATTTGAGCTAATATAAGTGAATCTTTACTACAATATGAGCCTAAACAACTAGAATATAATCACAGTTATCATTTATTGAGACTTTTCTTAGTTCAGGTAGAAATCATTCAATAAATGATAACAAGATGTTCTCTCAGGAATTGCAATGAGTCTTATAAATATTTTTTCCCTAAATTCATTACTGCAATATTATTTATTTTGTATTTTTCTTTTTAAAAATGTTTAATTTCCTCTTGATTCTTACCATCAAGCATATAAGAAGCAATTTTGTCTCAGCATTTGCAATTTTCTCTACAGGTGGAATGTTCCGTTCCATCATATCCTCAAAAATATTAAAACTCTGAGAAAATAAGAAGCATTATTAACAAAATGAGACTGAATTCTTCCTGTGACCTAGATACACTGTTTCTGACCAACTAGTATGTAATTAAGATGTCTTACCTAGGAGGAAATCTGCGATCACATTTATTACAAACAGAAGTAAGAAAATCTACTAGGGGTTAGTTTATATCAGGCCTCATCCTTATAATCTCAGGTCTCATTCTTCACTTTCTTTTTATGTCTTTTGTCATCTTTAAAAGGGACTATTTACTTTATGATTAGTTCTTGTGTTTGCCCTCCACTGGACTCTGAGCTTGGTGAGATCAGCAAGCAGGTCCATTTGTCTATCAATTTTTTCTTGGTGCCTAAAACACATGACAGGTGTGCAGTAAATATTGGTGCATGTTATGGACTCAGTGTTTGTGTTCCCTCAGAATTCTAGCCCCAATGTGATGGAATTCAGAGGTGGAAACTTTGGGAGGTAAATAGGTCATGGGGTAGAGTCCCCATGAATGGAATTAGTGCCTGTGTATCAAGAGGCCAGATTGCTCCCTTGCCCACTTTCCACCCTGTGAAGATACAATGGGAAGAGGGCAGTCTATAGCCCAGAAGGGGACACTCTTCAGAACCTGACCATGCTGGCACCCTGGTCTCGGGTGCCCAGCTTCCAAGATTGCAAGAAATAAATTCCAGTTATTTATAAGCTACCCGATTTATGCTACATTGTTTCAGCAGCCCAAGCAAGACTAAGACTGGAATTGAATTTGTCAAGCCATGTATCTATTATTAAAACGCAAGAGTAGTTTATATAATAAAATTAAACTAAAATAAAAACACGAGCATAATTAAAGTAAAATAATAAATTGAAAATACAAAAGCTCATTTAGTAATCCAGTGGGAAGGAAGGAGAAGCGACATGGCTAGGAATTTCTTTATTCATTCTGCTGATGGGAGGAGTACTGCCTGTGGCCAAGGGCAAATCATTTAGTTTGTTTCTATCAGTGAAGTAAAGCAACCACCTTCACAGACTTCTCAGGAAACAATTCATTTGAAATGATTGTGTTCTACATACTGTAAAATAAATGTAAGGAGCCCACGATAAAAATGACAGTCTGATACACCAAAATGGCTCCTTTCATCTCAAGACCTTGAGGCATTTTGCAAATGATAATTATCTCTTACATCATCCCCTCTGAGGTAAGAATTATTTTCCTCATTTATAACTGAGCCTACATAAAATTTTCCTCCCAGAGTCCCAGGTTAAGACGGCTTTTGAATCCCTCACCTCCTGAGATATGTGTAAGTTAGCACATAAATCACATTGGTAGAGAAAACCTTAAATCAGGGCAAAGTTAATGTTTGAGCTATCAAGAAACTAAGCTCATTAGGGATTTTAGATTTCAAGTAAAAATTCCCCAATGATAAGTGAAAATGGGAATGGACTGGCAGAATTTCAAGACAAAAGTCATTTCAGTTCTACTTCATATTTTAATGACATTTTCAATATTTGGATGGCCTAAGAGATGAATTGACTTCAGAACACATTCTGAAACTTAGGTGACCAGGAGCCAAAATAAAGAATATCTGACTAAGTACATATTCTCAAAGGAATGATAATAAAATCCTAGACTGGGAGAATGTTCCATTTTATTGCCCAAATCCATAGACATTCGCCATGGCAGATCAAACTTTTAATATCTGGTCACAACAGGACATCATCCTTAATGATACCCAGCTGCTGAGGGCATGTGCTTGGAATTTTCATCCTCACCTTTGTGCTGTGACAGATCCTGCATTTAGATTTACAAAATTTTAAACTTTATTTACAAAGAATTACAAGTATCAAGAAGAAGTCATAAGGATATACAAAATACCCCATATATCCCTTACCTAGATTCACCAATCATTAATGTTTTGCCCATTTACTTGTCATTTCATATATAAAGTTTTCTCCCTAACCACTTACAATTAAGCTGCATTCATCATGTTTCCTTATTCTCAAATTCTTCGGTGTATATTTCCTAGGAACTAGGAGATTCTTGTGCATAACCACATTACCGTTACCAACTTCAGGTAATTACACATTGATCAATATTTTTATTTAATCCACTGTCCATATTCCAATTTTGTTGACCCATCCAATATAAGGACCCATGACAGCTTTCAGACAAAAATGGCATATTGCATTTTGTTATTATGTCTCCTTTAATTTCAATCAGTTCTTCGGCCTTTCTTATTTTGCATGGCATTGACATTCTTGAAGAACACAAGTCCATTTTTAAATAGATTGCACAGAAAAAAATTTTTGAGAAATGTAGCTTTTGTGGTTCTCCTTACTATCTTCTTTTTTCACTCCTCTCCACACGTTAGGATACCAAAAACTCATTAATTTAAATTCTGCTAAGTTGAAATTTATGAAGTTTTTTTAAAATATTCTCTGTCTGCTGAACGTGCTAAGCAAATTTTTAAAAAGCTAAACTGTCTTAAGGGTGCCCATTTAGCTTGCTTAAGGACATCAGTAGTATCTTGCTTAGGCACTATTTACAAACAAGGGCTGTGTTCATTGCAAGTAGAGTATACTATTATTTAGTTACGAAATTTAGGGGTCAAATGTAGGGGACTGTGTTTCTGTTTACTGGTTGCTGTCCCCACACAACCATGATTCAACCACAGACAAGATGACTGATACTGATAGAGAAGGAATTAGCCCATAGTCACACAGCTAGTGAGTTTTCCTCTCTTTGTAAGTTCTACCTTGGCTAGGCTACTGTGTGCCAGACTGGTTTGCGTGGTGTGAATCCTTACAGTGCTGGATTTCTGGTAGGCAGATTAAATGTGCTCAGACACAGGCGAAGCAACTTCACTAAAAAAAATTTTTTAAGAATTAAAAAATGCTGGGGTGCCTGGGTGGCTCAGTGGGTTAAAGCCTCTGCCTTCGGCTCAGGTCATGGTCCCGGGGTCCTGGGATCGAGCCCCGCATCAGGATCTCTGCTCGGAAGGGAGCCTGCTTCCCCCTCTCTCTCTGCCTGCCTCTCTGCCTACTTGTGATCTCTGTCTATCAAATAAATAAATAAAATCTTTAAAAATAAAAAAATAAAAATAAAGTATTAAAAAATGCTATTTTGAGGAAATCAACAATGTAATGCTTGTGGGAAAAGTAGAGCTTTGGTCTTCTTTTCACTCATCTTAAAGTTGTTTTTATTTTGCAATACTAGGTGGGTGTTGGAAGTAGCCATCATAATCTTGCCAATCCTCAGAGCCTCTTAAAGTTCTAAATCCAGCCCTGCATCCTTTAAAAGTAATAACACATCATTTTACTTAAAAAGATTCTTTTTATTATTTTAGAGAAAGCTTCCCTCACACTGAGTTAATGAACTTTTCCCACAAAATACAGTTGGGAGAGACTTTGCTTTAGAATTACCTAAGTCAGAGAACATACTGAACAATTAGAACAGCTCCAGAGATAAAAGGAATTGTCTGATAGAAAACATACACATTTCTGTTGAGAAAGTTAAAATGGAGATTGCAGGATAACATCCCTTTCTGTTTGTTACTGTTTTTCTTTGGTCAGCTAAGGATTAAATTCTTTCTTCATATTCGGATAAAGTACCCATTTGAACACTGAATAACCCACTCTACTTATAGTTGACATTTATTTTTATTTTTATATTTTTTAAGATTTTATTTATTTATTTGACAGAGAGAGAGAGAGACCACAAGTAGGCAGAGAGGCAGAGAGAGAGAGGGGGGCGGGGAAACAGGCTCCCTGCTGAGCAGAGAGCCCGATTCGGGGCTCGATCCCAGGACCCTGAGATCATGACCTGAGCTGAAGGCAGAGGCTTAGCTCACTGAGCCACCCAGGTGCCCCTATTTTTATTTTTATTTTAAATTTTATTTATTTATTTGACAGAGAGAGAGAGCACAAGTAGGCAGAGTAGCAGGCAGAGGCAGAAGGAGAAGCAGGCTCCTGCTGAGCAGGGAACCAGATGTGGGGGTCGATCCCAGAACCCTGGGATCATAACTTGAGCTGAAGGCAGCTGCTTAACCAACTGAGCCACCTAGACATCCCAAACATTCCTTTTATATTCGTGATTTAAGTGTACATAAGTATGATTGGTTTCATTTAAGTTATATGCATTTTCTCCTAATTGCCCTGGCCTCAAAAATTATGGGAAAGAGGGGCGCCTGGGTGGGTTAAAGCCTCTGCCTTTGGCTCAGGTCATGATCCCAGGATCCTGGGATCAAGCCCCGCATCAGGCTCTCTGCTCAGCAGGGAGCCTGCTTCCCCCTCTCCCTCTGCCTGCCTCTCTGCCTACTTGTGATCTCTGTCTGTCAAACAAATAAAATCTTTAAAAAAAAAATTATGGGAAAGAAAAGAAAACATAAACCTCCTTTTGCACTTTATTTGAACAGATGAATGAGTGCAGTGTAATAAATATGTGTGTGTTCACAATAACTGGCATGAGATTGTCCTCAGTGGGGGGTTGGTGGACAGACCAAGTGGCAATATAAGTATCCCTAATAATTACAGAGCAGTTGTGATTTGCAGGCACAGAGGAAAGCAATTCACTTTCACTGAATCCTCACCTGAAACCTCAGAGGCAGTGACCATTATGATCAATTTTTTTTTAAAAATATTTATTTATTTATTTATGAAAGCTGTTTGCCCAATGTTGGACTTAAACTTATGACCCTGAGATCAAGAGTCACATGCTCTACCAACTAAGCCAACCAGGTTCCCCTGTTGATGGTCCCCTCTGTTGAGCAGAAGTTTTTCTGTATGGGGCGCCTGGGTGGCTCAGTGGGTTAAGCCTCTGCCTTCATCTCAGGTCATGATCTCAGGGTCCTGGGATTGGGCCCTGTATCGCGCTCTCTACTCAACAGGGACCCTGCTTCTCTCTCTCCACCTACTTGTGATCTCTCTCTATCTCTGTCAAATAAATAAATAAAATCTTTAAAAAGATTGGTTTTTTTTGTACGATGTAGTACACTTACTTATTTTTGCTTTTGTTGCCAGATTGAAAAAATTCATTGCCAAGGCCTATGTCAAGGAGATTACTGACTATGTTTTCTTTTAGGAGTTTTATAGTTTCAGGTCTTACAGTCAAGTCTTTAACCCATTTTGAGTTAATTTTGTGTATAGTATAAGATAGGGGTTCAGTTTCATTCTTTGGCAAAGGCTACCCAATTTTCCCCAATATCATTCATTGAAAAGACTGTCCTTTCCCCGTATATGATCTCGGATCCATTATAAATTAATTGACCATATATGCATGGGTTTATTTCTCTATTGTGATCCATTAATCTATGTGTCTGTTTTTATGCCAAAAAAACACTCTTCTAATTACTGTAGCTTTATAATATTGTTTGAAATCAGGAAGAATGATGTTTTCAGTTTTGTTCTTCTTTCTCAAGATTCCTTTGGCTATTTGTGGTCTTTTGTGGTTCCATAGAAATTTTAGGATTATTTATTCTCTTTCTTTGACAAATGTCCCTGGAATTTTGATAGGGATGGCATTGTATCTATAGACTACTTTGGGTAGTATGGACATTTTAACAACATTCTTTCAATCCATGAGCACAGAATATATTTCCATTAATTTGTATCTTCTTCAGTTTCTTTCATGAATGTCTTATACTTTTTAATATATACATCTTTCACCTCCTTGGTTAAATTTATTCCTATTTCTGATGCAATTATTTATTTATTTATTTATTTATTTATTTATTTATTTATTTTAAAAGATTTTTCTCTATCTGTTTGAGAGAGCACATGCATGAGCAGGGTAGGGGCAGAAGGAGAGG
This sequence comes from Lontra canadensis, assembly GCF_010015895.1. NCBI lineage: Eukaryota > Metazoa > Chordata > Mammalia > Carnivora > Mustelidae > Lontra > Lontra canadensis. Next base: position 3,444,966 of record NW_022631028.1, read on the forward strand.
GAGAAGCAGAATCTCTACTGAACAGGGAGCCCAATGCAGGGCTCGATCCCAGGACCCTGAGATCATGACATCCAGTTAGACACCCAACTCAGCCACCCAGGTGCCCTTTGATGCAATTTTAAATAGGATTATTTTCTTAATTTATCTTTCATTATTAGAGTATAGAAATGCAACTGATGTTGTGTATTGGTTTTGTAGCCTGCAACTTTACTGAATTCATTTATTAGTTCAAACTTTTTTTTGATGGAGTCTTTAGGGTTTTCTATACATAATGTCATGTCATCTGCAAATAGTGAGTTTTACTTCTTTCTTTCGAGTTGGATGATTTTTATTTCTTTTTCTTGCCTAATTGCTCTGGCTAGGACTTCCAACATCATGTTGAATAAAAGTAATGAGAGTAGGCACTGTTGTCTTGTTCCTGATCTTAGAGGAAAAGCTTTTAGCTTTTCACTATTGGGTATGATATTAGCTATGGGCTTATCATATATAGCCTTTATTATGTTGAAGTATGTTCTCTCTATATGCACTTTATTGAAACTTTTTACACAAATGGATATCAGGGACTAGAATTTAGCGGATGAAGATAGAGGAAAGTGAATGGAGATGGTTAGGTCTTAGTGATGGATTTGATAGGTACATGCAGGAGAGGGTAGTATTGAAGATAAACCCTGAATTTTTTCCTGTCATGGTGTGAAATACAATTTGGTTTTTGGTACAGAGCTTCCAAATCCTTTGGAATTTCCTAAGTGATGAGAGCGAACAAAGGTGTTTTTTGTTATATTAAAGTGATGATTTGGGGACACACCTAAGGATCAGGACTGATTGCCAGGGGAGCTAACCATATGATTAGAGGGTTGGAACTTTCAGTCCTACCCCCTGACCTCTAGGGAGGGAAGAGGTCAAATCAATCACCAATGGCCAATAATGTTAGTCATGCCTATGTAATTGAGCCACCATGAAACCCCAAAAGGATGGGGTTCAGAGAGCTTCTGGATTAAGGAACACATGGAGGTGTTGAGAGACTGGCTGACCTGGAGAGAGCATGGAAGCTCTTCATGCTTTCTCCATGCCTTGCCCTATGCATCTCTCCCTGCCCTATATAGACTCTTCCTGCATTCTACCCTTTTATAATAAGTCTGCAATCTAGTAAATAAAATGTTTCTCTGAGTTCTGTGGACATCTCTAGCAAATTCATCTAACCCCAGGAGGGGATTATGGGAACCTCTGATTTAGAGCCAGTTGGTAACAACCTGGACTTTGGTTGGCATCCTGGGCTGGAGGGTGTCATCAGAAACTCCTATACATAGCTAGTCAGTAGCTCTTGGCAGATATCATCAGAATTGAGTTGAATTTTAAGGCACCTAGTTGGTATCCAAAAATTGCTTGGTAGTGTGGGGCAGCTCTCCCCTCTACAGACACACCCATACATTGGAATTGGGTCCAGGAACCCAAAAATACATTGTAAGAATAGGGGGGGTAGGGGCACCTGGGTGGCTCAGTGGGTTAAAGCCTCTGCTTTTGGCTCAGGTCATGATCCCAGGGTTCTGGGATCGAGTCCCGCATCGGGCTCTCTGCTCAGCGGGGAGCCTGCTTCCCTTCCTCTCTCTCTGCCTGCCTCTCTGCCTACTTGTGATCTCTGTCTGTCAAATAAGTAAATAAAATCTTAAAAAAAAAAAAAGAATGGGGGGGTAGTAGGGTGGCTCTGAAGGAGATCTGTCAAACCCTTATCATCTGATTCCTTATCAAAGGAAAGCCAGTCAGGATTACTGGAAGGTCAGAATGATGAAATATTTTAAAGACAACAGTTTCATATTTTTAGGACGTAGAATCAGGCTAAAGCATTTTCCCCTTTTCTGCCCCAAGCACTTGTTTAATAAAGAATTAGAAATAGTTTGTAATTCAAAAATTGGGTGGACAGCAAATGGTGCTTCTCGAGTGTTTGAAGGTGATTAAAAGCAGTTTATTTTTCTAAGCAGTTTAAATACTCCCTCTGGAAATCTTGTTAAACTCTTCCTTTGCTTCCCAAACTCTTTCTCTTTCAAAAGAGGAAAATATAAACTTCTGTTGAGCCTCTGTCCCAATTAATGATGTATAACTCAATTAAGAGATATTGACCTGCTGCGTTAGCCTGTGTCTTCCTCTGTGGTCAACAGAGGCACTTTACACCAAGCCTTTAAACCTTAGCTGGTTGCTATTAGTGATTATTTTAACAACTGTTCCAGTTAGTATTTTGCATTCTGCCAAATAGACTGATGGCGGTGCGGTGGGGTAAAGATGCAGCGTCTCCTAGCATGCCTTGCCTGGGAGCAAAACCCCTGATAACAGAACTAGGTAGCGGCGGAACTATTTTCTCTCATCTCTGTGGAATACCCACACATGCCAGGCTTCTGCACGCACTATCTTCTTTGGTCCTTACAACTACCAGGCATGGAATATTTTATTCTGTCCATTTTGCAAATGACAGAACCAAAACTTTACATCTAACAGCTTGTGACCATCTGTATCCTTATATTCCACAAGCAACTGTCCAGATATTCTGTTCTTGACCTCTTCCTTTTAAATGATATTGATGGCATCCAACTAGGATTAGAAATCTGGACTCTTCTTGATTCCTCCTCCCCTCTCTCTTATTTATTTTACTTTCTATATCTTATCACTTGCCAAATCCTAATGGTTTTACTTCTACATATTTCTGTATTCATTTTTTTTTTAGATTTTTTTTTTTTTTTTAAGTAATCTCTACACCCCACATGAGGCTCAAACTTACAACCCTGAGACCAACTGAGCCTGCCAGGTGCACCTGTCTAGTTGTTTTTTTGGGGTGTGTGTGTGTTTGTTTTTTAATCCTCTGTATTAGTTTCTTATGGCTGCTGTAACAAATCATACAGACACATAAAAGTAGTGGCTTAAAACCACACAAATGTATCCTCTTACAATTCTGGAGACCAGAAATCTGAGATGAGTCTTCTAGATCTAAAAATCAAGGTGCCAGGGGTTCCTGGCTGGCTCAGTCAGTAGAGCGTGTGACTCTTGATCTCAGGATTGTAAATTTGAGTCCCAAGTTGGGTGTAGAGATGATTTACAAATAAAATATTTTTAAAAATATGAAAAAATCAAGGTGCCAGTAGGGCTGGTTGCTTCCGGAGGCTCTAGGGCAGAATCCATTTCCTTGTCTTTTCTAGTTTCAGGAAGTTACCAGTATTAATTTGTTTATGGCTGATTCCTCCGATCACATCACCTTTTCTCTCCCGCATCCACAGTCACACGGTCTTCTTTCTTTTTCCCCTTGTCTAGTAGGATACTGTCTTTACATTTAGCCCCCCCACCCCCCTCACCCCAGATAACCCTGGGTAATCTCCCACTGTCCAGATCCTTAATCACATCTGCAGATTCCTTTCCACTATGTCATGTAACACTCAGAGGTTCAAGGGATGAGGATGTAGAAATCTTAGGAGGCTGGCTTTCAGTTCACCACACCTTCCTTGCCTGGCTCCCTCTGTCCTCATCTCTCACCCCCTAACTGACCTCTCCACCTTTAGTATAACCCATTCTCCTTCCTGCCACCTATGACTTAGAGCACTGGTTCTCAAAAGCAGGTACACTGAACCTCAGGAAAGTTGTGAAAAATACAGATGCCTGGGATGCCTGGAACCAATCAGGCTCTTGATTTCAGCTCAGGTCATGATGTTGGGTTGTGGGATCGAGGCCTGTGTTGGGCTCCACTCTCACCAGAGGATCTGCTTGAGAGTCTCTCTCTCCATTTCCAACCACTCTCTCTCTCTCTCAAATAAATAAACAAATCTTTAAAAAATTATATATAGATACTTGGGCATTATCCCTGGAGATTTGGATTCAGAATAGCTAGTGGATGTATATTTTATAAATGCACTACTATATTGATTTAAATAAATAGATGAACAAAGATTTACATTTTGATAATAGCTCCAACATTTCTAAATTGGGGAAACTCAGGAGTTGGTTTGGGAGAGTGACCCCTTGGAGGATTTCCCTGAGCATGTGTTTGCCCAGCAAATGTGATGCTTTTGCATTGATTGTACATTACAGATCAATGAAAATAGCAAAATTTTCTAAAGATTTTTTTAATGCAGATATTACATTGGTTTTTTAAAAAATCTTTTTTTTTAAATCATTTTTACATCAGGCATGCCTTTGTGGGACGCTTTATGATGGAGGTTATAGCATAGGGGAGTGACGCTGAAATCTTTCTTCTTTATGCCATACCCTACAGTTTCTCCAGGTCATTGTGATACCCAGCGAGTTTAGGGACCTCTGATTCTGACCATAAATGTCGTAAGAACAAGGACTGTAATTTGTTCTGTATTTAATCCCTGTCTCCTGGCACACAGTTGCATGCACTAATGTATACCAAATAAATGATTCTGTGAATTAATCATGGAATGAATGCTAGGACAAAAGAGTTTGTTGAGGGGTCCCTGGGTGGCTCAGTCAGTTAAGCATCTAGCTCTTGATTTCAGCCCAGGTCATGATCTCAGGATTGTGAGATCAAGCCCTGCATCTGGAGGAAGCCTGCAGAACATTCTCTCTCTCCCTCTCCCCCTGCCCCTCCACCCTCACCCTGTTCTCACATGCATGTGCACATGCACTCTCCCTCTCTCTAAAAAAGAAGGAAGGAAGGAAGGAAGGAAGGAAGGAAGGAAGGAAGGAAGGAGAGTTTGATCAGTCATGATTACAAGATAACCTACTTCCTTGAGAAACTGAGGCAAGGGATTCAAGGAGAAGCACAAGCAACAAGGTTGTTCAGGGCTCAAGGTGAGCATTACTTGCTCTTGAAGAGTGCTGCCAGAGCTGGTTGGTAGTGGTGCGTATTTGGAGTGCACACAAGCACTCCTGGGAAGTGAAAAGGCCAGCAGAGTGTGTTACTTGTATCAGTCTGGATATGGGGGACTATAGCTGCCCTCCTCGGAGCACTTAGTATGGTCCCAGCCCTGTGTATGTATCAGCCCATGTGTGCATCACCTCATTTAATTTTCACAAGCACCTATTTGTGAGCTAATAGCTCTTTTTCCAATGATGAAACAGCATGGTTAAATAACTTGTCTGGGGTCACAGGGCGAAGGACTGGATTCAAACCCCAGCACACCAGCTCCATTGTTCTCATGCACCGAGCAGCGCTGTCCCAAGGTCTGGGCTGCCACTGATCAAGGTCCAAGAAGGAGGAAAGAATAGGCCCTGAATTCACACTCTAGTTGAGTAGAAGAACGTAAACAGACAACCTTTGGAGACCATGACAAAGAATTCAATACAAATGTATTTGTTCCCTGAAGCCTTAAGAACTTACAGAGGGCAAGTGACTTGTCCGAGATCATGCTCATAAATGGCAGCTTAGACTAGAATCCATCTGTGTCTGAGATTAAATCCAAATTCTTGAAGTGTAATGAGGCTTTCTAAAGTAGATACCAAGGGAAGGTATTGCAAAGGCATTTTTTTTAATCTCTAAGAAATGCCTATTATTATTATCATTTGAATTTTACATAATTTAGCGATTCTTTTTTTTTATTTTAAAAAAGATTTTATTTATTTATTTGACAGAGAGAGAGATCACAAGTAGGCAGAGAGGCAGGCAGAGAGAGAGGGGGAAGCAGGCTCCCTGCTGGGCAGAGAGCCTGATGCGGGCTTGATCCCAGCATCCTGGGATCATGACCTGAGCCGAAGGCAGAGACCTTAACCTACTGAGGCACCCAGGTGCCCCCAGTTTAGTGATTCTTATTTAATTTACTAAGTTGTGGAGTGCCTGGGTGGCTCAGTGGGTTAAGGCTCTGCCTTCAGCTCAGGTCATGATCTCAGGGTCCTGGGATCGAACCCCGCATTGGGCTCTCTGCTCAGCGGGAAGCCTGGTCCACTCCCCACCCCCGCCCCCGTCTGCCTCTCTGCCTACTTGTGATCTCTCTCTGTCAAATAAATACATTTTCTAAAAAATCTTTAATTTACTAAGTTGTATAATCATCACCAAAATCTAATTTTAGAACATTCTCATCACCCCAATAAGATCTCCTGTTCTGATTTATAGGGTTTTTTTTTTAAAGATTTTTATTTATTTATTTGTCAGAGAGCAGAAGCATGGAGAGCTACAGGTAGAACACGCAGAGGGAGAGGAAGAAGCAGGCTCCCCGCTGAGCAAGGAGGCTGATATAGGACTGGATCCCAGGACCCTGGGATCATGACCTGAGCTGAAGGCTGATGCTTAACCAACTGAGCCACCCAGGTGTCCCCCCATTTACAGTTAATTTCTATTTCTACCCTCAGCCATGGGCAACTGCTAGTCTACTTCTTGTCTTTGTAGATTTATTTCTTTCTGGAAATTTCATATAGGTGGAATCACACAGTAGATGATCTTTTGCGTCGGCTTTCTTTTAGCATAATGTTTTTTAGCTTCACCCATGACGTAACATCTATCAGTACTTCTTTCCTTTTTATGGCCAAATAATATTCCACTATAGGGCTGTACTAAATTTTGTTTATCCGCTTACCAGTTGGTCAACCTTTGGATGTCTTCCAGTTTTTTGCTTGTATGAATAATGTTGCTATGAGCATTCATGTACGGGGTTTTGTGCGGACATATGTTTTCATTTCTCTTGGGCATATGCCTAGAAATATAATTGCTCCGTTGTATGGTAACTTTATTTAATTTTGCCTATGTTTAATTTTTAAGAAACCATGGGCTAACATTGAAGCCAAGATTAGACTGCTGAAGAAAGAAAGCCAAAGGAGAGGGAAGGGACAGTGTCCTAGGCAGTAGGAAAGGCACCAGTTTCTTTGTTCCATATGTGATACCTACAAAGGAAAAATTACTGTATTTGGTATCTTAAACCCAAGGCAAAATAGTGTTACCAAAAGGAAACTGTCAGTGTCTTAAAGGTGATCAGTGTGCCTGCATCATAGCAAAGGTGCTTTTTCTCAGGTTCTTTTTTCAGATTTTTTATTTTATTTTAAGTACAATCTACCCCCAACATGGGGCTTGAACTCACGACCCCAAGATCAAGAATTGCATGCTCTGCCAACCCTCAGTTTGAATTCAGCTGTTCTACAAGAAATCACACACACACACACACACACACACACACACACACACACACACATAAGGCAAACACCATACCTACAGACAGAACAAAGCAAGCAAAGAAACAAGAAGCCACACTCTGGCTCGGATAACCTGAATTAAGAAGGCCATGTGCCAAAAGCAGGCGTCTATGCCATTCCTTATATTTTGCCTTTTTCTCTGTTTCAGCAAGTTAATTTCTTCACACGCACAGCAATAATATTTGCAGAGTCTGAAAGTCACAGCTCTGTTTGCTCTGCTTCCCAGAAGACAAATGGTGTTCAGCAAAATGCAGGAAAATAATCATCCCCGAGCCATATTTCTCCAACGTGCTTTTTTTCCTTTCTGTCAGATCTAGTCAAAGTTGTTTTGGGTGAGTGTGTGTTTTCCCTGTCTGTGTGCTTTTCAGTGCAAGACAGAGTGAGTATTCATGACTCCAGTCCGGCCAATCAGAAGAACGCACCAAGCCTCGGTTAATCCAAGGTGACCTGCTGGTTTCAACTTTGTTTGCAAAGGCAGGTGCCGTCCAACCATGGAGGCAATTACAACATTACAAACTGTAGACATAAAGTTGGGGAGATGATTTCTAAAAGGCCCAAAGAGAGTTTTTACTTCTTAAGCTTATGACCAGAAGTTCATGGCACATTAAGTTTTCCATTTGAAAGCTGAGAGAATCCCTTGCCGCAGCTTCTAACTTCTAAAAGCAACTGGAGAGAGAAAATGTCAGGATTCCTCCTGATGAAAAGTATTCTCCAAGCCTAGGGACAGAACACCAGCTTTCTCTCTGTCCTTTAAGGGAGTAGGAAGTAGGGATTGGTGCTATCTCTGGACAGAGGTCATTAGTGGCCATTTTCCCCATCGCCTACCTCACATTCTTACTCCTAACTTTTGGAAATGACCCCTTGATTTTCCTTTGTGAAACAATGCCATTCTCAGGTTCATGCACTTTGGTCCATCTGACACCACCTGTCTTGCCTAGGGGTAGTAGGCACGTGAGCCAGACTCGGCCAGTGGAGCAATGCATGTCGCTGGTCACAGTGATTGGTTCAGGAATGGCCATGTGACCCGAGCGGGGATAATGAGGAACCTTTAGTTTTTGCTGAACCGGTCAGGACAGAGGTGCCCTCTTCCTCTGGGTTGTTAGGCTGGGAGAATTTGAGCCTAAGAGCTGTTGCAGAATCTCTTCTCTGGTTGCAAGGACGGCTCTTATCTACAACAGGAGAGAATGAAGTCAGTAGGGAAGAAAAAAGAACGTAGAAATGGAGGAAGACAAGTTACCATGACATCATCCCACCACCAGGAGCTAGCGATGCTGAAGCCACTACAGAACCCCAGCTAGTCCATGATTTCAACCATTCATTTCTTTTTTCTTTTTTTAGATTTTATCTATTTATTTGGTAGTGAGAGAGAGCACACGCACAAGTAGGGGGAGCAGCAGGCAGAGGGAAAGAGAGAGAAGCAGGCTCCCTGCTGAGCAGGGAACCTGCTGTGGGACTCAATCCCAGGACCCCGGGATCATGACCTCAGCAGAAGGCAGCCCCTTAACCGTCTAAGCCACCCAGGTGCCCCTGAACCGTTCATTTCTTTTGTGTGTCTGGGTGGAAGGAGGGTTTTGTTGCATGCAATCAAAACAAATTGTTTTGACTGACATAGGGGCCACCCCAAACGGTATTTGTACTGGAAGAAAATAAATTTTTCTCCCTTTAACCCAACTCTGAATCAATGTAGGAATTTGAAAATGCTCCCAGCACATCAAGATGGTCTTAGCCTCTATTGCTTCACCTGTACACAGGTGCCATACTTGAAAATCTCAGCAAGTTAAAACTGGAAGAAACCCAAAACGTTTGTGACCTAAAAAGGTGAAGTGACGGTCCCCGGACCCTATGGTGTGGTACAAACAAAGTGCCATGGTGTCAGAGTCCTCTACTCTTTTTCATTATCTTTTAGCGAAATGAAATTTCAAAATTTAAGATCCTGCACCTAAGTGGATTGTAATATCAACTTACTGGGTAGAGGTCAACTTTTTAAAATAAATGAAATACAATAAATAACCTCAGAATATATCACACATAAGAGGGGCAAGTCATATTTTGTGAGGCTTTATTTCAGTTGTATATAAAAATAAATATATACCCACATATACATGAAATCAACATAATGAGTCTGACATAAACTATGTACTTTTATTGTGGTTCTTGGTCAGAGTTTGAAAGCCTCTTTGCTGCATGTTTAGATTCCTGCTGAGCACGTTTACATGTGAAAATATGGGAGAGGGGCGCCTGGGTGGCTCGGTCCTTAAGCAGCTGCCTTCAGCTCAGGTCAAGATCCCAGCTTCCTGGGATGAAACCCCACATCAGGTTCCCTGCCTCTCCCACCCCCCTGCTTATGTGTCTCTCTCTGTCAAATAAATAAATAAAATCTTTAAAAAAAATATAGGGGAGAAAGTATATTTTTCACAATAGGAAAGGGTCACCGAGCATCCCAGTCAAGCTAGCCCCTTCTGGATGGCATAGATTCTAACGAAGTTTCTGAGTCTGGGTTGCAAACACATTTTCCCTGTTTGTCTTCCACATCACTGAGCTACCAGTAACAAGAGCATTCTTTTGGAAGGCTTTTGGAATTCTTTGGGGGGATGAAAGTGCTGCATAAAATCAAGTCTGGTCTGTTTATGGATGTAATTCCCTGTGCCCAGAGATCAGGACAAGCACTGCAGTCTGAATTACACTGCATCTGATTCTCATTAACTGCCCATGATTTCCCCCCTGGATCTGGCTTCTCTGCCCTCTCTGAATTACTGCGCACATGGCTGGCTCCCGTAGATTGCTCAGCCCCGGTCATCTGCAGTCGAGTCTGCTGCTCTGTTATAACCCACACTGCAATTTGAGTGGACCCATATCAGGAATCTTCGAGACATAAAAATTCTAATGATTAAAGCAACTCCCTGAGCTCAGTGCTGCTGACTTTACAGAGTTTATTACCAAAGACTGCAGAGAGGGGCTTGATTTGATTTCTTAGGCTTTGAGAAAGAAAACCAGACAATAAATGTTTATTACCAAAACTTGGCCAGCCAGCAAGGCCTATATCAATCCCTTTTTAATACTAGAAGAGTGTTGCACACACTTTCTCAACCAAATAAATGCTGATGTAGTGCCTACTATATGCCAGGCATGTCCTCGATGCTTAACAATGATCGGCTCATGGAAACTTTGTAACAGCTGTCAGGCAGGGTGAGCTAAGTTCTGCAGCTGTAATAAACAGCTCTCAGATCTCAGCAATTACAACAACAGGTGTTTATTTCTTCCTCACACTGGCATCTTCCTTGGATTGGTGCATGTATAGGTGGAGAGCTCTGCTCCATATTGTCCACTCTTGGGTATCTTGACTGCACCCAACAAATTGCAGGCCACTGCAGCAGGGCAACAGAAGGTGAGCAAGAGTTGTTCACGTTGTTATTGTTGTTGTTTAATTTTTAAAATTTCCCCGATTGTCTCAATTCTATTATTGTGTATCAATTCTTAAAGGCTTCTACCTGGAATGATACATTCCTTCTGATCACTTTTCATTTGCTAAACCAAATGGGAGGCCTCACCTAACTTGTCCTCCAAACGGCAGGACAAGGAAGTACTACCCGATCATATTTCTGGAAGAAAGAGAAGCTAACTTATTCATTGAACAATAAAAATGACGGTTGTGAGATGCATGCCTGGCCCAGTCAGTAGAGCATGAGACTCTTGATCTCCAGGCTGTGAGTTCCCCATGATGGGCATAGAGTTTACTTTAAAACTTGATTAATTAATTAATTCATTAATTAATTTTTAAAAAATGACTGTTGCAACTATTCTCTGAAGAATGTGTTTACAATTCCTATTTTATGGATAGAAAACTGAAGCACAGATTTTCCATAACTTGCCCTAAATCACAGAACTAGTAAATGGAGTAAAGTTACCAGGTTTAGCAAAGTAAAATACAGGGTGCTCAGTCAAATTTGAATTTCAGACACACAAATACTTTGTAGTGTACATAGATCTGATATGCAGATTTGGAATATAATTTTTTTGCTGAAAGTGAATTTGTTTTGCACATGAAATTTAAATTTAACCGGGTGTCCTGTATTTTATCTGGCTACCCTAAAATGGGGCCATTAGGATTTGAACCCAAGTACTGTGGCTCCAGAGATGAACATTCTATTCATGCCCATCTCCTGCGTCTGTGACTTTCTACCGTTCCTCTGCCAATGTTAATTTTTTCTCCTTAACCATATGAATAAGGCTGAAAGCTAATTTGAAGACTTCTTTATCAAAGAAAAAAGTGTTCTAGAAACAGTATTTCTCTGGTAGTTTTGTCTAGAGTCCTAGGAGTAATGGTGTGTGGGGGGATGAGTCAGAGACAGAAGGTGGGGGTGGTGAAGGAGAATAGGAGGGAATGAGAATCTACTCTAAAAATGAATCTGGCCACTTTCGGACACATCTAGTGATCTGCCCCCTGATGTTCTTAGCTAATGGAAGGGGAAATGTGGGGCAGATAATCAAAATGACAGCTAATCTCCCAAACTTTTCCTGGGTGCCTTTGAAATGTGGCATTTTGCTTTTTTAATTACAAAGCACTTCAGCTGCTCACGAAATGAATTTGCATTCTCCAGCCACAATAATTGAGGATACAGGCTTGAGGAGTCAGACGGAAGCAGGAGAGCAAGGTTCTCTCATGGAGTCGAAAAATGAATCTCACGGACAAAGTGTAAGGGCCTACTTAGAGCAATTCCATCTCGGTTAAACAGTGATTTTGTTGTTTATGCAGTAAAACTTAAACTGACCCTGCCCTCCCCCCACCCAGGAACTTACTTAAAAGCAAGTCCAGAAAACCAGTAAAATGTGGTCGACCAGTCCCTGATAACAGAGCCCAAATACAAGAAATACAAGGGCAGGTCAGGTCAGGTGGAGATAACAGAGCCCGAATGCAAGGATGAGTCAGGCCAGGTGAGACATCTAATCACTATCTCCCTAAAGAATGTGGGCCCTGTCTTTTGGGCGCCAATTCTGACCAAGGTGATAGGCTAGTTCAAATAACTACTATAGGGTAAATCGTAATTCAATTGGCCATCCGTGTGTGACCTAGCATGACTATGCAACTTTCTCTGTGTGTTGCAATCTCATTGACCACCTGTGTGTGGCCAGGCCCAACCACATGGCCTTTGCTCTATGAAAGTTAGTCTGTGAGGCTGGGAGAGGTCGCTCTCTCTGTAAGAGGCAGTCCCGACCGGTCGGTTTGATTCTCGATGCTTGGCTTGAAATAAAGCTTTGCTTCAACCTTCGCTTTGTATCAGTCTCGCTCCTTTGATCACGGACCCTAACAAAAGGAGTGTGAGTAAAGCAATAGAGTTTTATTAAACAAGGATATAATTAAAGTTCTCAGGAGGGAGAATGATGTAGTTTTGAATGTAGGTGAAGTTTGGTGGGTTTGAGGTCTGGAGCCGACCACCAAGAAAGAATTCTTGAAATGCCTTTGGTGCAAAATGGTGTTTTTATTAAAGCACGGGTACGGGACCCAAGGGCAGAAAGAGTGGCTAGACTGGGGTTGTGATTATATACGTGGGATTATACACGTGGGAGTTGGAGGAGGTAAGGAAAAGGGACTCTGGTTTTCAAAAGAACTTTCATATGCTAAAGAGGACCTAGAAGATTCTGGAGTCCTTGCCATTGTCAAAGTTGTTTTTCCCTCTAGCAAGGCATTAACATTAAGACTGGGGCACCTGGGTGGCTCAGTGGGTAAAAGCCTCTGCCTTTGGTTCAGGTCCTGATCCCAGGGTCCTGGAATCGAGCCCCACATCGGACTCTCTGCTCAGCAGGGAGCCTGCTTCTTCCTCTCTCTCTCTCTGCCTGCCTCTCTGCCTACTTGTGATCTCTGTCAAATAAATAAATAAAATCTTTTAAAAAAAGGAAAAATAAAGGTATCAGATTTACCTTTAAAAAAAAAAATTAAGACTGTTGGGAGCTTCTGGAAGAAAAGTCACACAAATCCCTCCCTAAGTGGGGGCGGTTGCAGGTGTCAGCTTGTGCTTTGTCCTTGGCTAGCCTTCTGCACCAGTGGTAGACAACGGGTTTAGGACTGCGCATATGGGTGGGTGTGAGTTTGAGAGGGGGAGTAGAAGCCAGCCTAAAACTCCAAAGTTTTCAGACACATTCCCAGGAGGTGAATAGTTGGTATGCAAATAATTAAGTGTGGATCAAAATAATAGCTGATACATGATTGGCTTTTAATAAAGGCTTATTAATTGCTTGGCATATAATGAAAATTATATTTATTGATGTCTGTTGAATCAATAAATGATTGCTATCCTATAAAAGAGATGCCTTTATTTGCCCTATTTTACAAAGGAGGAACTGGAAGTTTAGAAGGGCTAAAATGACCATCTATAAAAGTCAGGCCAACTTGTGAAAAGTTTTTGGTCTAGGGGAGAACTTTGATTTTCAGAAAGGATAGTTTTGTAAAGCTCTGCATTACTACTCCCTTTGATTCCTTTTAGCTTTCTGAGGCCTTGCCACAAGCAGCTGAACCTGGTGACTCATCACCCTTATTAGCAGTAATGACAAACAAACAATTAGGAAGTGTTGATCATTAAAAAAAAAAAAAAAAACAGGAGCCAAGTACAGAAGATTAGCATTTCCTTTCTGGTAAATGGTCTGAGTTTCCCTCTGTTAATCCCTTGCTAAAGGAGAACAAATCTTTCTCTAGGAAGTTTTAAAGCAAAGGATTTCTGCTGGTTTGATGATCCCACCAAATGAAATGCCTTTCTTCAAATCATGCCTTGGGAAGACACAACCTGAGTGTTCCTTGCTCTAAAAATAACAGCAGTATGCAAGAGCTCCATGGTGCGTGGTCTTAATTTTGCTACCTGGTTTCCAGTTCAAAGACACTACCCTCTCTGTGAGGCCCATACAGACTAATTGCAGTTCTGAGCAATTCATTTCTGACACCCTTGGGAGCTCTCACTCAGTGCCTTGGTTCAGGAGCTAGGAGAAAGAAGAGTAAAGCAAGTAAGCAAGTAAGCAAGTAAAGCAAGTCTCAAGGAGCTGTTCTTGATGAGGAAACCATTCCACACTGATGTGTATCCTGGGCTCTTCAATACATTTGGGCCAGGCACTAGGGACACTTGTAGCTGGACACATGTACCTTAAAGACTTCACCAGTGTAACAGAAAAATCACACTCAAGGTTAATTTCTCTCGAGAACACTGACTTTTATTTTGTCATCTCTGTACTCCAGGTCCTGTCCTATGTTCCTTTTTTTCTTTTTTTTTAAGATTTTATTTATTTATTTGACAGACAGAGATCACAAGTAGGCAGAGAGGCAGCCAGAGAGAGAGAGGGGGAAACAGGCTCCCCGCTGAGCAGAGAGCCCGATGCGGGGCTCGATCCCAGGACCCTGAGATCATGACCTGAGCTGAAGGCAGAGGCTTAACCCCCTGAGCCACCCAGGTACCCCATGTCCTGTGTTCTCTATCATGACCATATTTTCTCACCCTCAAGACAGTCGTAAGGAATATCCTAACACTGCTGGTGGGGTGTACAGTTTGGTAAAGCCGCTTGGGAAAATGAGCAGTGTCTCCCAAGGTGAACACATGCAAACTATGACCCAGCAACTGGATTCCTCGGTATATACCCAACAGAGAAATGACCAGGTGTTCACCCAAAGACATGTCCTGGAATGTTCATTGCAGCACCATTAATAACAGCCCCCAAATAGGAACTACCCAAATGCCCATCAGTTCTCAATGGTAAATGAATTGTGGCATATTCGCTTGGGCAGCTGTGCAAATGAACCGTCTGCAGCCATATACAGAAGAAGGAGTGGATTCCAGAAACAGAATGTTGAGCAGAGGAAGCCAGACACAGGAGGTCTACTGTATGATCCTATTTTTATAAAGTTCAAAAATAGGTAAAACCCCTCATTAGATGTCAGATAGTGGTTACCTATAGAGGATGGTGATGTGGAAATCAAAGGCAGAAGGAAAAATTATTTCATTTCCTTACTACCTACAGCCCTTTGACAAGTCCTTGAAATAGGCTGAGTGACATTCCTCTGGGGACTCAGCTGCCAGGATGTTGACACTTTGCTAAGGGAAAAGGCAATCTTAACCCTGACCTCAGGACCCTGTAAGACTACTTTAACATTTAAAAACTCCTTTGGAAACTTCCTTTATCTCTACCCCCCAAGATACATGTTGCCAATCATCCCCCAAGTATACATATACATCTGAAGGGTCTCATGACTCAGGCTTTATTAGACAGTCATAAATGACCCTTTCCCAACAACCAACCCCTCAAGGTCCTGGAAAACTTGCTTCCAAAATTCCCTGGAGACTTACACTATCCCTACCCACCCTCTCAACTTTAAAGTATATAATGGGTCCCTCTTCAGGAACCAATATAGTTCTTTCTACCTACAGGTCCTGTCCTTGAACTCTCATAAAACCACATTTTTTTAAAAAAAGATTTTATTTATTTTATTATTTATTTGACAGAGAAAGAGATCACAAATAGAGAGACAGGCAGAGAGAGTAGGGAAGCAGGCTTCTTGCTGAGCAGACAGCTCAATGCAGGCCTCAATCCCAGGACCCTGGGATCATGACCTGAGCTGAAGGCAGAGGCTTTAACCCACTGAGCTACCCAGGCACCCATAAAACCACATTTTTGAACTGAAGATGTCTCAAGAATTCTTTTTTGGCAGTCAGCTCTGGACCTCACCAGCATTCCAGAATGACATCATTTGGTGACCATGAAGGTATTCTTCTCACTCGAGAGAGATTTCTTCTTGTTCTCACCTTCCCTGAATAAGCTATCACTTCACCTTTTTGTGTCCATGAGCTTCTTGGACTCAGCAAGACAAGAACCCTGCAACGATCACGTGGGGGACAGAATCCTAAAGTAGCCATGTAATCTCTGCCGGTGGTGTTACTCCCTTGCATAACCCTGCCCCCTAAATACCAGGGGAACCTGTGATTTGATGGACTGGTACTCCTGTAATCCAGATCTCTAACCACGTGCATTGTCCTGGATGGGCCTGACCCAATCAGAGGAGCTCTTTAAAGAGCGCTTAGAGGTCAGAGCCAAAAGTCTGAGAGCCAAGCGGTGGTTGGCCTGGAAGGAAGCGACAGTCTGAACTGGAGGCCATGTGGCGAGAACTACCGGCAACCTGTAGGAACTGAGAGTGGTATCTGGCAAATAAGAAAGCAAAAAATGAGCACTCGGTTATACAGCGGTGGGGCAGTGCGTCAGCCAACAACCCAAATGAGCTCATGCCTCAGATGAGACACAAGCCCTGGCAGATACCTTGATGACCAACTACCTTGTGAGACGGGAGTAGAAGATCTTGCGAAGCCATGCTCAGACCCTGACCCTAGAAACTGAGTCCATACATCTGTGTTGTTTTAATCCACTAAATGTGTTGGTGGCATAGCAATAAAAAACTCACACGGATGGTAGGGACTGGAAGGAAACTACTGAGGCACTGAGGGGGCTCTGTGTCCTGATCTAGGTGATGCCATTATTTCTAATTTGTGAAGATTCGTTGTCCTTGATACTTAGAATATCTGCTCTTTTGCTCTATGTATAGGATACTTGATACAAATTAACAATACAATATTATGAAGTATTCAAAAGATGATACAATCTTTTGAAGTAAGTTGTGTATATATATATATATTTTTTTTTTAAAGATTTTTTTTTAAAGATTTTATCTATTTATTTGAGAGAAAGGGAGAGGGAGAAGCTGACTCCCTGCTTAGCATAAGCCCGATGGACTTGATCTCAGGACCCTGAGATCAGGACCCAAGCTGAAGGCAGATGCTTAACTGACTGAGCCACCCAGGTGCCCTAAAGTTTTATTTATTTAGGGATGCCTGTGTGGCTTAGTCAGTTAAGCTTCTGCCTTCAGGCTCATGTTATGATCTCAGGGTCCTAGGATTGAGCCCCATCTTGGGCTCTCTGTTCAGTGGGGAGCCTGCTTCTCTTCCCTCTGCTATTCCCCCTGCTTGTGCTCTCTGGCTCTATCTCTCTGTCAAATAAATAAATAAAATCTTATTTATTCATTTGGTAAATAAATAAATAATAAAAACAAACAAACAAACAAATAAATAAATAAAATCTTATTTTATTTGGGGCTGGCTCCTGGGGCTCAATCCCAGGACCCTAGGATCATGACTGGAGCCGAAGGCAGAGGCTTTAACCCACTGAGCCACCCAGGCACCCCTAAATAAATAAAATCTTAAAAAAATAAAGATTTGTTTATTTAGAGTGGGAGAGCAAGGGGAAGGATAGAAGAAGAGAGGGAATCTCTAGCAGACTCCTTCCTGAGCATGGAGCCTGACATGGGGCTTGATCCCAAGACCCTGAGATCACAACCTGAGAAGAAATCAAGAGTCAGATGCTTAACTGACTGAGCCACCCAGGCACCCCTGAAGGAAGCTGTATATTATGATTTCCATTTTACAGGTGAGAAAATGGAAGCCCAGAGACACACATACCTAAGCCCCCCTGCTTACTCTGTGCGATGATGTCTACACTGCAACCCGTCCTTCTCATTGATGGGCAGGGAATAAAAATATTTCCTTGGCGGTACTGTTGCAAAAATGGGGTTGAGGGGAACTTGGGTGGCTCAGCTGGTTAAGCGTTGGGCTTGTGATTTTCACTCAGGTCAGGTCATGATCTCAGGGTCATGAGATGGAGCCCTGTGTCAGGCTCTGTGCTCTTTGGGAAGTCTGCTTGAGATTCTCTCTCTCTCTCCTTCGCCCCCCCCCCCCAATAAATACATCTGTAAAAGAATGGGAGTGGGGGTGGGGAGAGGAGAAGTAACTCTTCAGAATTAGTCACACATTTCAGGTATGTCATTTTATTATTCAGAGAAGCTTGATAATAATTTTAGTCATTGATCTCTGATAAGTATGGGCTTTTACTGCCAGCTCTCTGCCACTCCTTCTTCCAGGGGAAAGGGAAAGTTGTAGCTACTGGAGATTCTGACTTTTGACCTCTCCAGTCAGCAGTGGAGAATGAATGAGATAAGGATGAGAGGTGAGGGTTCACTCAAGGTGTATTTGTTCAGAAAAAGGCCTCCCTTTTTTATAGCATTTTATTTTATTTTATTTTTTGAGTAGGCTCCTGTCTGATTTGGGGTTTGAACTCATGACCCTGAGATCAAGAGTCCTATGCTCTACCAACTGAGCCAGCCAGGTGCCCCAAAAAGACATCCCTTAAAGCAGTGGTTTCTTGAAGCAAACAAAACTCCAGCAATGGTAGCCTTTTAAAAATTACTGACATAATACACATTCAGTGTAACAGAATCAGACAACTTTAAAAGTTAAAAACCTGTAAATTAAAGATCCTCCTCCCCAAAATAATCACTGTTAACTTCTGGACATGTTTTTCCTGAGATCATGACCTGAGCTGAAGGCAGAGCCACCCAGGCGCCCCAGCCTTAATAAATTTAATTGAATCTCCTTAAAAAATCCCACTCTGAAGAAGACAGGGGCTGAAGTGGCACCGTGGTCTGTACCATCAGAACATACCAGGGGATGCATCAGCTGTGAGTGACTAAGGAAATAGGACACTGTCACAGGTTCCTCGTTTTGGAGTAGGGAGGAAGTGAATTTCTTTTCTTTCTTTCTTTTTTTTTTTTTTTTTTTTTAGGATTTTACCTATTCATTTAAAAGAGAAAGAGAACAAGAGGAGAGGCAGACTCCCTGAAGAGCAAGGAGCCCGATATAGAACCTGATCCCAGGACCCAGAGATCATGACCTGAGCTGAAGGCAGACACCTAACTGACTGAGCCACCCAGGTGCCCCAGGAGGAAGTGAGTTTCTGCCACCATAAAGGAAGGAGCCAGTGTTTGGGATTTTATGTCCCCAGCTCCATAAGACCATATTGTTTCCTTCTATCAACTCCTCTCTGTTCCTGTTCCTGCTCTGTGGAGTTCAGAAGTAGCTGAAAGTGATGACAATTGGAGGCAACACAAAGAGAAACAACAAATCATTCTGATTTCCCTTTCTGGAGTTAGGTCTGAGCCGGTGGGGAGAAACATTTGAATTGGATGAAAAACTGAAGTTTTGATATTAAAACTACATTGGACATTTTAACACCCAAAATTGAGATTTTTCATACTTGAATGTTCCTAAAGAAGCCATAGAATCTGCCCTAGATAATGACCTGAGGTAGGGGAGGGAAAACAAAACAAAACAAAACATAGAGAAGATGGGAAAACAGCAGTGTGAGAAATGAATTTGCCTCCTTCTTTATCTTACCAAATCCAATTCATTTGATTAGACAGTCTTCCCCCAGTCTTCATTCCTATGTTAACTGTATGTCAGTTTCCAACAACCTGAGATAACCCGATTGACACGATGGTCATATGTGACTTGTTAGACTGGGGCTCCAGTGAAGATTCTCCACTAGAACTAGAGGATTGTCTTTTGACTAAACCAAGGACTGTTGGGGGATCAGGCATCATCCGTGTCAGCTGGGAGCTGTTAGAAATGCAGAATTGGAGGCTCATCTCAGCCCTAGGTAACATGAATCTTGTCTTTTAACAAGATCCCCGGGTGGTTTGTATGCACATTACAGTTTGAGAAGCATTGATTAGAGAACTCAGTATGTTTTGGATTACCTGCTAGACAGGGAATTGCTCATTCGGTTCTCAAGGTTGTGGGATAAAGAGTTAGAAGGAGCTTAGAATTAGACGACCTGGCCCCCACTCTGTTACCGTGGGCAGATCTTTTCTGGGACTCTGCTGCTTTCCCATAGTTGTTTGATCAGACGTATTGTGAGGTCCCATCTGGCTCTGACATTCCATCATTCTAAGAGATTTCGGTTGAAGACAAAGAAAAAAATGAAACCCAGTTGAAATTTAATAAACAATGTAACAAATTGATGAAAGAGCCACTGTGGCTTTACCATGTCGTTGTGTAACAGTGATGGAGGGCAGTGTCCACGCATCCAGGCTCATCACACAGTCCTTTGTGCGAGCCCACATGAAAAGTAATTTCCTGTTTAATAACAATTATCCCTTCTTCACTGAGGAGGAAGCATATTTGATGGGAAAAGAAGATTATTGCTAAAACAAAATGATATTTAGAGTGGCAGGCTGCCAGGAGCTTCTGAATCATTTGTATTGGGGTGATTAGTAAATTCTTTATTTGAAAAACAGAGCTAATGAGAATCATTTTGGTGTCTAAGTGTTTCTTTCGAAAAAAGAAGAGTTCTGCTGGAAAACAAAACTGTGCATGCACATGCACATACACAAAACCAGCTCATATCTGACCTTCCAAGTACAAGTCCTGTTCGTGCAGATGAAGGACAATACTAGGGTTCAGGACTGAGGAATGTGGTGGAGGTCCACCGTCCACTCCCTGTGGGACTGTGGCAATCTCCTTCCCCTTCTGAGGTTCAGTCCTGTTACCTGAAATGTGATGGGATTGGACGGTTCCATTGCTGCGCCTTAAAAGAGGTCGCCTGGGACCTGGGGCTGAGAGGACCTGCAGGACGGATGTCAAGCAAGTGCGGTGGGTGAGAACTGGTCCCTTAGTAACATCTGCTGTGGGCAAGGGCACAGGGAGGGACACAGTGTAGGTGCCCTATATTTGCAAATTCCTCGGCTAGCGGCTCTCAGAGAATACGGACAATTTTAAATATTTCTTCCTGGAAACATTTATAAAAGGGTCTTATTACAGGATAAACAAAAGAGAAATAGACTGACTAGGGGTGCTCTGGCTACTTTGTAGCCTTTTAAAAGCTTGAAGTGTGTGTGTGTTCTGCTGCTGCTGATAGCAGCATGCGGGACAAGCTCTGAGGAAAAGAAAAATAGGCCTGGATTTAAAAGAAATTCAGTGTGAGATATCTGATAGGTTGAAAGTGATTTATGAAATGAGTGCTCTGTTTTGTTAGAACACGGATTGTTGTTCCATTCGGGGTCCTTTATATGAAACAGATGCCCAATCTATAAATCAGGCACCCCGGAGTAGGGAGATGGCATTTTTGTATAAATTATTGTGGATCCAGGAAGTATAAGCATGGATGAACACATTTTTATTGGTTTCTTGGCATAGAAGTCATTTTTATCAGTCATCTGTCTGGAGCGATCTCCTGCCCGCCCACCCCCACTGCCCCCACTCTTCCTAGGGGGCTAATAACGAGGAAGGAGTTGAAAGTTTTGGGGAGAAACATGGTCTTTGACCTAACAGGTTTGACATGATGGGGCAGCTAAGTGCCTGTGGAGAGAACTGTACTGTTGTATTTGGCTTTCAGTTTCAAGTGTAAATCCCCGAAAGGAAGGTGGATCAAAGTATTCTATAGAGTTCAGAGAAGGAATACATTTAGAGTTCCTTTTTTTTCTTTCCCCCTTTTAGGTCACTGAGCTCTTACTTCAGTGGTCTGCTTTCTACTTCCCATTCCTACAATGAAAATTTCATTGTTCATTGTTTCCGGTCATCCCTTGGTTCTTTGTTGTTGTTGATAGACTCAGCTAATGATCATTTTTCCATACTCGAAAGCAACAAGCTCATTCATTTATTAATGGCTTTGGTTAAAAAAACTAGGCATTTAACTCCCTGTCCAAGGCGTGCCCTATCCTCAGGCTCAGCACCCAGCGTGGGGCCATAAATATATTCAGGATGACAGAGAATTCAAATATGAGTTCTCACTGATTTTGGAAGCACTTATTAATTTTGGAAGATGTTTGGTATTTTCTTTATATTCTTTCTTTCTTTATATTTGTTCATTTGACTGAGAGATCACAAGTAGGCAGAGAGGCAGGCAGAGATAGAGGGGGAAGCAGGCTCCCTGATGAACAGAGAGCCTGATGCGGGACTCGATCCCAGGACCCTGGGATCATGACCTGAGCCAAAGGCAGAAGCTTAACCCACTGAGCCACCCAGGCGCCCGGTATTTTCTTTATTTTGATTGTATTCTTCAAGTCGGTCATAGGTTCCCATGGCTCAAAAATAAATATAAAATAAAATGCAGTCTTGTTTTAACCCCTGACCCTACCCAGCCGGTTCCCCACCTTGACACTTGTGTCCGAGACCGCTCTTAGTAGTTTCTAATTTAAACTGCTGGAATTTATTTTTGGGAAAATATAAACAACTACAGCTATAATCTTATTTCTCTCCTTCTTACAAAGAAATTAGGGGACTGTATGGATTACTTTGCCTTCTGCCTTTTTTCACTTAACAGCTTCCCCGGGGTTTAACAGGTTTCCACGGGGCATGGAGAGCGGCATTCTCCTTTTCACAGCTGTGTAACCCTGTGTGGACGTGCCATGCCTTGTTTCTCTGCTCCTCTCTAGACGGACGCTCGGGTATCCCCAGCCTCCCGCTCATGCATGCACACAGCTCTGCAATCAATAATGGGGTTTAACTGTCACTTTACTTCATGCTGGCTTAAGTATAGCTGTAAAAATAATTCTCAGGAGTGAATTGCTGAGTAAAAAAAGTAAATGCATTTATAATTTTGATAGGGATTGCCAACGAGCTCCCCAAAGGGTTGTACCATTTGGCGCCCCTGCCAGCATTGTAGGAGAGTACCTAATTCCACTATTTATTACGGAACACGTCGTGAAATTTTTGAACTGGATCTTTGCCAACTTGATAGGTGAAAAATGATATCCTTGTACAGTTCTGACTTGCGTTTTTCTTATTACAAGTGAGGCCAAATATCTTTTAGTACGAGTAAGAGCCATTTATATTTATTTTTCTGTGACCTATCTGGGGATGTTTCTTGCTCATATTTCTCTTGCCTCATTGATATTTTTCTTTCATGGCTTCTAGGTGGCAACTTTATTCTTTTTTTTTTTTAATTTTTGAAGATTTTTATTTATTTGACAGACAGAGATCACAAGTAGGCAGAGAGGCAGGCGGAGAGAGGAGGAAGCAGGCTCCCTGCTGAGCAGAGAGCCCAATGCAGGGCTTGATCTGAGGACCCTGGGATCATGACCTGAGCAGAAGGCAGAGGCTTTAACCCACTGAGCCACCCAGGTGCCCCGGCAACTTTATTCTTTTTTTTTTTTTCTGTGTATCATTTTTTTAAAATTTATTTTCAGCGTAACAGTATTCCTTGTTTTTGCACCACACCCAGTGCTCCAGGCAATCCATGCCCTCTCCAATACCCACCACCTGGATCCCCCAGCCTCCCAACCCCTGCCCCTTCAAAACCCTCAGATTGTTTTTCAGAGTCCATAGTCTCTCGTGGTTCACCTCCCCTTCCAATTTCCCTCAACTCCCTTCTCGTCTCCATCTCCCCTTGTCCTCCATGCTATTTTTTATGCTCCACAAATAAGTGAAACCATATGATAATTGACTCTCTCTGCTTGACTTATTTCACTCAGCATAATCTCTTCCAGTCCCATCCATGTTGCTACAAAAGTTTGGTATTCATCCTTTCTGATGGAGGCATAATACTCCATAGTGTATATGGACCACATCTTCCTTATCCATTCATCCGTTGAAGGGCATCTTGGTTCTTTCCACAGTTTGGCGACCGTGGCCATTGCTGCTATAAACATTGGGGTACAGATGGCCCTTCTTTTCACTACATCTGTATCCTTGGGGTAAATACCCAGTAGTGCAATGGCAGGGTCATAGGGAAGCTCTATTTTTAATTTCTTGAGGAATCTCCACAGTGCTCTCCAAAGTGGCTGCACCAACTTGCATTCCCACTAACAGTGTAAAAGGGTTCCCCTTTCTCCACATCCCCTCCAACACATGTTGTTTCCTGTCTTGCTAATTTTGGCCATTCTAACTGGTGTAAGGTAGTATCTCAATGTGGTTTTAATTTGAATCTCCCTGATGGCTAGTGATGATGAACATTTTTTCATGTGTCTGATAGCCATTTGTATGTCTTCTTTGGAGAAGTGTCTGTTCATATCTTCTGCCCATTTTTTGATATGATTGTCTGTTTTGTGTGTGTTGAGTTTCAGGAGTTCTTTATAGATCCTGGATATCAACCTTTTGTCTGTACTGTCATTTGCAAATATCTTCTCCCATTCCATGGGTTGCCTCTTTGTTTTTTTGACTGTTTCCTGGGAAAACTGGACAGCTATATGCAGAAGAATGAAACTTGACCATTCTCTTACACTGTACACAAAGATAAACTCAAAATGGATAAAAGATCTCAACGTGAGACAGGAATCTATCAGAATTCTAGAGGAGAACATAGGCAGTAACCTCTTCGATATAAGTCACAGCAACTTCTTTCAAGATATGTCTCCAAAGGCAAAGAAAACAAAAGCGAAGATGAACTTTTGGGACTTCAAGATCAAAAGCTCCGGCAACTTTATTCTTATTCACCAACATCTCTCCTAATGATCTGAGCTAAATCCTCTTTGTAAGTTTCCTCATCTAATCCTTTTGGCAAGACTGGGAGGTGGGTATTGTCACCCCAATTTCACAATCGCTAAGTAACTGACTGATGGTCACGCAGCCAGTAAGGCGCAGAACCGATGTTGAGACCCAAGCCTGTCTTACTCCAAAAGCCTCTCCTCTTCCTCACCCTGTGTTCCTAATTTCCTTAGGCAGAGACCAGGGTTAACTAACTGAAACCGACTTTCATTTTCCAAGCGCACGAGATGACAGAGGAGGGTTTTGCTGAGATTGTGCTAGGTGACATGGGATAGCCCAGCTGGGCTTAGAAACATGCCCAGCATCGTCCACCCAGTGAGTAATCCACAGGGATCCCCGCCCTCCCACAAAGCCTGGGCTGATGCTTCTGAAGTCAAGAGGAACCAGAAATGACAAGTGGCTTAAATTCCCCGGGAAAAGCATCACATCGAGTCAGGCATCAAAAAATATGTATGGCCACTGTGACCCAAGCCCGGAAACCACACTTTCTTTTAAAATTTCTCTCATTACTATATATTTTTTTAACGAAAAAAAAATTTTTTTAGGGGCATCTGGGTGGCTCAGTCGGTTAAGCAGCTGCCTTCAGCTCAGGTCATGATTCAGAGTCCTGAGATGGAACCCTGCATCGGGCTCCTGAGTCATTGGGGAGCCTGCTTCTCCTTCTCCCACTTCCCCTGCTTGTGTTCCCTCTCTCACTGTCTCTATTTCTTTATCAAATAAATAAATAAAATCTTTAAAAAAATTCTTTTAAAGATTTTCTTTATCCATTTGAAAGAGAGAGCACAAGGGGGAAGGGGCAGAGGAAGAGGGAGAAGCAGGCTCCCCACTGAACAGGGAGCCTGACAAGAGGCTCCATTCCAGGACCTTGGGCCCATGACCTGAGCTGAAGGCAGTCGCTCAACCAACTGAGCCACCCAGATGCCCCAGAAAGCACAATTTATCAAGAATGGCTTCCTATCAGGAACCCAGGAAAATGTGCAACGTTACAGCTTCTTCACCCCTGCTGTTCAACAGGCAGCTTCAGGGAACCTAGGGTTATAGGCTGTGTATGAAATCCTTCACCTAGTTCTTTCTCAAACACCTGGACCAGCACCTGGTTCTCAGGACTTCTCTAGAAGGACAACTTCCCTTCCTTCCTGTCCTCTCTGTTTAAAGTTGCTAGTGCTGTGGAGGACCAATAGAGCTGGCCCCCAAAGACAGTAAGAGATAGAACTGTGGTTCACTTAGAGCTTTTGACAAACCTACATGATTCACTGAAAGCACATTACCAAATGATTAAAACCCCGAGTTCTCCCCTCTGAGAATACGTGTGTGAAGACATTACGTTTACCCGCTGAATAATGTAATCGCCGCATTTTCCTGCCAGTTCAAGAACAGAGCCAAGGTTCTCTTTTTCACTCTATTTACCAATTGCAGTCTAAAACCATCCTCCTCACGGCAAGTTTCCCCATTTTCCCTCACTTAGTTTATTGTGACTTGATAAAACAAGAATCCGGTAGATTTAAACTTAATTAAAGCTACAGTCATATTTTTAAGCAAAGTAGCAGGCATGCACGAAGGCATGCACTAAAAAGGTTCAGGAGGGGCCTCCTGGAATACAGACTGGTCGCTCACACACAGGAGGAGAGTGCAATGGGGTTCGAATGTGCTGAGCATCTTTTTCCTTCTTTTTAAAATTTGGGCATAGTTGACACACGATGTTACATTAGTTTCAATTATACAATGTAGGGATTCTGCAAGTTTCTACATTATGTGGTTTTGCTGAACATTTAATTCAAGTTTTCATTAGAATACAGAGGTCTAGTGACTTAGTCAACTAAACATCTGTCAGGCTCAGGTTATGATCTCAGGGTCCTGGGATCGAGCCCCACATTGGGCCCCCTGATCAATGGGGAATCTGCTTCACCCTCTTCCTCTCCCTGTCTCCACTCCCCCCCTCCCCCGCTCTTTGGGTGTGTGTGCACTCTTTCTCATAAATAAATAAATAAAATCTAAAAAAAAATTTAAAAGAGGGTATACAAGTCCAGCATTCCTCCTGAATCTGTATGTTCAGAAGTAGAAAAAAAAAATCCTGGAAATGGATATTTTTGAGTTCTTCCTGATGTTTTAGCTTTACTGTCATAGGAGAGCTGGTGTTGTGTAACTAGGAAGATCTTTGAACAGTAGCCACACCATAGAGCAGAGTTTTGCAAACTTCTCTGTAAAGGGCCAGTTGGTAAATACTTCAGGCTTTTAATGTCTCTGTTACAACTACCCATCTTTGCCATTGAAATGCAGAGGCAGCCATAGCTAAAACATAAATGAATGGAGTGGTTTTGTACCAATAAAACTTTATTTAAAAAAAAAAAAAGCAGACAGTGGGCAGGTCTTGGTCTTAGAACCATACCTGAGCTTGCCATAGAGCAAAGCATGAGAGCTTTCTTCCCTAACTGGGGAATCCCAATCGGGGTGGTGCTTTCAAGTTACAAGAATTTACAAATCTGATTGCCTCTAGGCACAAAATTAGAACTAGACACCACCAAGACCATGGAGGTGGATCTTCCACCAATTCTTTATTTTCACCGTTCTTCTTTCTCCTGTCCCCTTTTATTGGTAGACCATATTTATCAGAGCTTCCTATCATATATGCCTCTGTCTTTCCTGTTTACTTTCTCTACTTTCCTGCGGACCCTAGAGACAGTCTGAGGGAAGGGTTGGGAGTTTGGGCTCAAGGCTTGCACATGCCTGGGTTTAAATCTTGGCTGTCATGTTTTTGAGAAGGTGCTTGGCCACTGGGTTTGTCTTTTGAATGAGGCTTCAGGTAGATAATCCATAAAGTTACTGGAATGTTTACAAATAATATGAATGAAGCTTTGCAACTTAATACTTTTAAAATATACATAGAAAGTAAGTCCAAATTTTTACTAGTTCTTAGTCTCTGCCGTTTTCTCTATAGTCTCTATTCATTCTCTCTTTTATGAATCAAATCCTGAATTTCTTCCAGACTTCCATATCTGATCAGGATGAAAGCAGAAATGTCCTCAGAAGAGAGTAAGTAATTGTGTTGGTTACCATTAAGCTTGGCTCACAGTGCCACAAAAACACAAAATACCAGTGGCTCATGCGGGAGGAGCTGGTGCAGAAGGACACCTCAGATCAGGGGCCCTTCCAGCTCACGCATCCGGGTTCCGTGTTATCACCCAACATGGCTGCTCTGGCTCTGTGGGCCATTCATCAGTCGGAAAGGTCAGGACAGAAAGGACGAGGAGCAGGAAGTTTTGCAAAATCCATCATGGGTTCCTCAGATACTCTGCGTCACGTACACCTGCCTCACTTTCTCCACTAACTCTAACCGTCTTGTGCCTTTGTGCCATCATTTATCATTTATTGTCTCTTTCCTCCAGTGAGGGTATAAGCTTCAGGAGTCTGGGGACTTTATTTGTCCCTGCTTCCCCATACCTGATACAGCAGCTGGCGTTTTTAGATGCACACTAAATAGCTTTAGAATGAATTCCAGAATAAAGTTATTTCATTTTGACATGCTGAAAGGATTGGTCCCTGTATCCCTCAGAGCACTCTGCACGTAACAGGCCCTCCATGCAAATACCTGGAATGAACACTTGAGCAAGAAACAGTACCAGGCAGTGTGGATTTGTGCCAAATAATAGTAAGAGTTAACTGTGTTACATGCTGAAGCATATACAGTGTTTTACGTGCTTTACCTCATTCCTACCTCTTCTAAACCCAAGGGTAATAGGTAGTGGTGGTCTCATTTTAATGATAAGGGAATCAGATTTCGAGGATGCTGGGTGGCTCTGTCAGTTAGCTCTCTGCCTTTGGCCTAGGTCATGATCCCAGGGTCCTGGGTTCTAGCCTCACATTGGGCTCCCTGCTCAGCAGGAAGCCTGCTTCTCTCTCTCCCTCTGCCTGCCGCCCCCCCTGCTTATACGCCCTCTCTCTCTGTGTCAAATAAATAAATAAAAATCTTAAAAAGGGGGGCAGATTCCAGGGAAGTTAAATAACTTGCCCAAAGTCATGCCACTGAAAATGATAAAGCCAGAATTTGATCCTGGTGTTGCAGATTTGAAGGTCTAAAACCTTAAGCACCAGATTTCACTGGCCCCAGAGGAGATAGCTAACCATTTTCAGGATTCCTGGGTTAACTGGTGTAGGAGATGTTTGAGGTACTGTAGACCCATCTCTGATAAGTATGTCAAAGAGATACAAAGAAAGCACTTCATGAAGGAATTACTTAGTCATTGTCTACTGACTTGACAGTGAGCCTGTCTGAACTTGTTCTATTATTTTATTAGGATTAGTGAAAGGTGTTAAACTTAAATTCAAGGGAAAGTTAATGAAGTGAAGTCCAAAATTAGCAAAAGGAGAAAAATGAATCAAGCTGATAAAAAGCTCAACTTGAAGGACTTCTTCCAAACCTTTGAAAGTCACATTTCTTCATAAAGGGCTAAGTGGCCAAGCTTTTCTTCAATTATGCCTTTTTTTTTTTTTTTTTTTTTTTGGTGCAGCTAAAAATCATGACTACCTATAGGCTTCAACATCTTTAATTATAAAATGAGTTGGAATTCACCTTTTAAAAATATAAGTCCGAATTGTCCTGTTTGAGGCAGTCCAGGACTTAGAAGCAAACACATCTGGCTTCGAAATGCTGGCTTTGCCAGTTTCTACCTGGTTTTCCAGTTTGGGCTGGTTGTGAGGGAAGCAGCCAGGGTCATTCTCCTGCATGTTCCTGCCCATCTTTCTCTGGGAATTCCTAGGAGTGAAATTGCAAAGTCATAGCATAAGTTTTGCTTTAATAGATACTATCAAAAAGGGTCTCAGAGTATTTGTACCAATTTATACTTCTACCTGTTGTAATGTGTGAGATTTCCAGTTGCTCCAGAGCCTTACAACACTGGGTACTGTGAGTCTTTTAAGTTGCCTTAGAAGTAAAGAAAGAAAAAAGAAAAACCTTGCATGACACAAATTATTCTTTTTCAATCTCAGGAGTAATTTCCAAAGAATGGGAAAGAAAGAAGGAAAGGAAGGAAGGAAGGAAAAGAGAGAGAGAGAAAGAGAGAATGAAAGAAAGAAAAGAGAGAGAAAGAAAGGGGGAAAGAGAGGAAGGGAGGGAAGGGGGGAGGAAGGAAGGAATGCAGGAAGGAAAGAAGGAAGGGAAAGAGAAAGAGAGAGAGGGAGCGAGGGAGGGAGAGAGAGAGAAAGAAAAGAGAAAGGAAGAAAGGGAGAGAGAGAGGAAGGGAGGAAGGAAGGAAGGGAAAGAAAGGGAGAAAGAGGAAGGAAGAAAAGAAGGAAGGAAGGAATCTGAGCAATTCCATTTGCCAACACACCTATCAAGTAATTTATAGCAATGGTGAAGAATCCAGTTCGATAGAACAGTATTTAAAAAACAATGCCTAGTCTAGATTCAGTGTAGCTGACAGTTTGTTGCCTACTCGAAAGCCATGTCTTCCCCACACTAATAGGGCTGCGGTGTTGCTCAGGACCCATCCTTCAGGGAAGGTGAACATACCTTCCCTGAAGCTCAAGCTCAGCTCAAGAGGGAATCCAGACTGATCAGTCTAGGCTGATCCTAGTTTTCCTAGTCCTCTCAGGAGTAATTAGCTGAGGAATGAGCTAGACCCAGGTCTAGCCAATGAGGAATGGGGGAAAGATGTGGGGGCAAGAGGACAGCTCCTGAGAAAGGTTTTCTTACTGTTAAGAAGGAGATTCCAAAAGAAATGGCCCCTTTTCGCTTCTGGACGTGGTGTATCTAGATGGATATGGAACTACAACAGCGACGTGATGGCTAGGTTTAGGATGACGCATACACATCAAAGAATAACAGGAAATGGAGGCAGATCGTATGTTCTGGAAACTGCTCTAAGTTGATGTGAAGTAATAAATTCATTTGTTGTTTGAGACCATTTGGCTGGGTTTTTCTGTTGCTGGCCACTCTCACTAAAAACCCTTAGATTGGGCTACATTCAAATCATAAAGGGGAAACTGAGCTCTTACTCAGCCCTTAGAAATATGTATAACAACCCCCTCTTTGTTCTAGACCACTGGATCTCAATCCTTAGAGTACAGTAGAGTCACCTGGAAGGCTTATTAAAATGGGCTACGGGGTGCAATAGAGAAGTTTCTGATTCAGGAGGTAGGGTCAGGAACTTGCATTTTCTTTCCCAAGTGATGCTGATGCTGCTGGTCCAGGGACCACACTTTGAGAACCACTGTTCCAGACTATAGATACCATCTTCATGTATTTAGAAACATGCTTTGTAAAAGCTCCCATCTTTTCATGGACTTCTTTTTCATGGTAAGGATTACAAATCTTGTTTCATTGTTTTGAGTGACTATCTAGTATTATATTATATATATAATGATACTTATGATTACAAAGCCTGGCACATCCACAAAATATAATATAATATATATAAACATGTATTTATAAATATAAAATTATATATGATATATATCATATATGATATAATATTAATAATATAATATAATATATAATTATATATAATATTATCTTCTGTGGATGTACCAGACTTTGTAAAACCACATTACTAATCATCTGTTATTTGGAGGCTTTGTAATATCACATTAACACAAACAATCCTGCCATAAACATCACTTTATAGTAATCCCGACTAACCATTTAGTAATGTCCTTAAGGTAAATTCCTAGTACAGTTTGCTGATCAAAGGGAGATGCCTGAATTTTTTTTTTCACTTCTCTTAATATGTTCACCATCCTTCTAATCTCTACTTCCAGACACATGTCCTTAGGTTTAGGTATTTGCTAGAGGATTTTTGGTTCATCCTGCCTCAGCAGGCCGAGACCTTAGCCATTCACCTTGCACTGGTCTTTCTTTTATGTTAAAGGAGTTGAGCAGAAAAGGCCATGGGCACTGTCAGCCACAGACTATTACATTCATAAGGGTTAATTTACTAATTTTTCCTAGGGGATGTGAATGGAAGCCTGAGAGCTTCTTAAGTCTTTCTGTCTTTCTATGTATCATGCTTTTTATCTTTATCATATCTTTATTTGAGAATAAAGGAAACCAGCTGCTCAGTGCTCCAAAGATCGATGCCTCCATTTGGATGTCATCTATCAATCATCCTGGACATAAAAGAAGGTCACCCTGTGAGGGGAAAACCTGGGCCCAAGTTTTGGCTGTGATGCCTGGCCACGGAAGCGTTTATTTCCAGATGTAAATGCCTTCCTAAGTCAGAGTAGCACCTTTATAGTCCAGCCAGAACATTTAGTATAATTCAGGGTAAGAGAGCTCACCAGAAGTTAGCTGGGAAATAAAATGCAGGTAATAGTTGATCAGTACTGGTCTTGGCTTAAGTTCTTTAGAAAGTAGAGCCAAAGGCAAAGATTGAAGTATGCAACAAATTTTCATTTTAAGTATAGAAGTTTATTTCTCTCTCACTTAAAAACTCAGTGATGAGGGTGCCTGGGTGGCTCAAATTGGTTAAGTGTCTGATTTCAGCTGGGGTGGTGATCTCAGGGTCCTGGGATCCAGTCCTGGGGCAGGCTCCCCACTCAGCGGAGAGTCTGTCTGTCCCAGTCCCTCTTCCTCTGCCCTTCCCCAACTTGTTCTCTCTCTCTCTCTCAAGTAAGTAGATAAAGTCTTAAAACAAACAAACAAAAAAACCCTACCTGAGTGATATAGATGGGATGGTAGCTCAGCAATCATTGATTTGTAGCCTCCAAATCTGCTCCAATTATTGCTACTTCCAGGAAGTGGAGGGAAGGATAATGGAGAAAGAGTGGGAGGAAGGGAAGTGTATACTCAGTTGTTTTAGGGGCCAGACCTGGAATTTGCATATACCTCTTCTGCTCACATCCCATTGGCAGGACAAGACCTGGAATTTGCATATACCACTTCTGCTCACATCCCATTGGCAGGACGAGACATGGAATTTGCATATACCACTTCTGCTCACATTCCATTGGCAGGAAGTTAGCCACACCCAGCTCCAAGGATTCCATCTCTAGCCCTGCAGCCATGCCTAAGGCCCTGAAACTGATTTGGGAGGTTCAAGCCCAGGGAAGTGCGGGAGGGAAAAGAGAAACCAGGCAAAGAAAGATGTGAAACCACATGATGCTTTTTCTTATGAGCATCATGACTACATGAGGACACACGCCGACTGCGCATCAGGCCTGTCTGCTTTGTGCCAGTAGTTTTCTGCTATGATTGTGAGGAGGAAGTGCGCCTGGAAGTAGTTCATGGAGGAGGGAAAGAAAGGAGAATTTATCGTTCCCTTTCCCTCCCAGCTCCCATTTCCTGTTGGTCATGGCTTACCCTTCTGGGGACCTAATTCTCTTCTTTGTTGTATAATCCAACCCCTTGACAACTGCTCAGGAGGAAGATCCCCTGTTCCAGAAGTAGAAGGCTGACCCTGCGTGGATGAGGCACTGCCCAGAGAGAGGAAAGGTCCATTAGGAGAATCTGACAGTGTGTCTAAGATTTGTGTTCTAACACATTACTTCATGTCATTTGGAGTAGAAAGTAAAAGGGACTTTGTGGGAAACTTTCTAACTGAAGTCTATAGAAGTTCTGAGCCCGTTGGTCAGTACCTTATAAAATGAACTTTTTGGTCAGAGGTTGGAAGGGAGAAGAGAGTCTGTCTTCATCTTTGTATTTATTTATTTATTTATTTGAGAGAGAGTGAGTGAGAGAGAGAGAGCACAAGACAGCGGGAGGGGAAGAGGGAGAGAAAGAAGCCGGCACCCCACCCAGGAGGGAGCCCAACATGGGGCTTGATCCCAGGACCCTGGGATCAGGGCCTGAGCGGAAGATAGATGCTTAACCACTGAGCCACCCAGGCACCCCCTCTTCATCTTTGACCAAGAATTCTAATATGGGAATGTTTTTCTCAGGAATCTCAGAAACCTAAAGGAGGATTTCCTCTTTTTGCTTTTCTTCCATGGATGTTAAGATGCTATGATGGATTTCCTTCCTTCCTTCCTTCCTTCCTTCCTTCCTTCCTTCCTTCCTTCCAAAAGGGAGATTTGTTTGTGATTATCTGTGTTTTGTTAAGAAGTTTAAATTCCATCCTGGCTTTTTTTCTTGAAAGTCCAGCAATGTTAAAATGGCATAAAAGTAATTTGTCCAGCCAAATTAGTATGTACTTTAGGTTGTCTCTGAGCTTGCCATGTCTGTTTACTGTGAATCTGTGAATTTAGAAATACAGCCTAATCAAAACATAATCAAAAGACCCCGTTCTCCAATAATAAACAGGCTCAGTGGATTTTGAAATACTTAACTCCGTTTTCAGAGGATCTTTAAAAACAGAAATCGGATTCTATTGGCACAAATGCTGTTTAAGCGATATAGTGCATAAGCTTGCTTGTTCCAGAATCAGGAGGTTTCGAATTAAGTATCTTGGTGACCTTGGACATACTTTTTTTCTTTTTTTTTTTTTAAATTTATTGATTTATTTGAGAGAGAAAGTGTGGGAACGGAGGGAGGGGCAGAGAGAGAGGAAGTATCTCAAGCAGACTCCCTGCTGAATGGGGAGCCCTATGTAAGGCTCAGTTTCTTAACCCTGAAATCATGACGTGAGCCGAAGTCAGGAGTAGGACACCCAACCAACTGAGCCACCCAGGCGCCCCTATCTTGGGCATACTTAGACTCTTAGTTTTGTTTTCTGTGCATAGGGGATTATAACAGCATCTAGTATTCTAACATATCTGTTATTATGCTACTACCTACCTCACAGGGCTTTCATGAGAGCTAAATGAGATAACACACATGTCTCGCTCCTGGCACATGCTGTGCTCTCAACAAATGACAGAAGCTGTCACGGTCATCAGCATCATCCTTTTATCGTATGGTTCACTATTGCTCCATTTGTCGACCAATGGTTCTATATTGTTGACATTAGAGGGTTCTCAGTGATCCTTCATCTCAGTAAAGGGATAATGGCAGCTGTCATAAGACAAGGTGTCATACAAGGGTGGTGCTTGAGTGTCAATCCTTTAATTGTTGGTTTGTTGCCAGTTATCCCACCATCATGCTAAACTTCCTTTTAAAGATATTTTAACCCTTGCAGTAAATGACACGTGGGTTTACCTCAAGTTTCTCTCCCATTGTCTTGCTAGGAAGCCTTATAAATAGTGCTTGGGATTGTTGAAAACCCCATGCCCATATCCCATCTTACCTGCCCATGGAGAGATTGTCCTTGTCCATGGAAGCTTTCTGATGCTCCAGTTCTAAAGGATCACATGTAACATTCAAATTCCACACTTATCTTACTTAAAAAACAAAACAAACAAACAAACAAACAAACAAAAAACCCTCCTACCTCATGTTAACAGAGTTTGTTAGGGTAATAATCCTGTGGACCTGCTAATTGCTAGCGGGTGTCATTAATCAGTTTGTTAACACTTGGCTTACTGTGATTTGGCACTTACAAAGTCTATTCATTGGTTTCTAAGAGAAACCAAAGGCTTATCCCAAATATTCGGCAGCCCTGGAGCTAAGAACATTAGGGCTTTCCCTTTGTCTTTTGGAGCCCATATTAGCACTGTGACTCCACACTCCCTCCACCTCAGGATAGATGTATTACTGATGGAGTGTATGTCCCATAAAGTAAAGTGTCATATTTTCTTGACTCAGCAATTCTTAACTGCAAAGAAAAAAAATTCATCTGGTCAACACCAGCCTTCAAGTAAGAAGGAATAAGAAAAAGAGAATTAGGAAGATTCATCTACAGACTCTCTCTTGCCATCTCTCCGATAAGACTTTGGATCTGACCTTTCTAGCTCTTGGCCCTCAAAGAAGACAAAAGTGAAACCAGAGTGAGTCCTGGGAGGAGGATCCTAGGCAAGATGAGATTTGAGAAGGAGGCAGCTGTGGGCCAATGAACAAGCTTCTACTTAACTTGGCTCGGTTCCTTCCCCTCCCTCCAGTCCATCTATGCTGATCTCCTTATGATTCCTCAAATACGCAAATTCTCCCATGATTCTGGAGTGTCAGAGCAGGAAAGGATGTCAAGATATGGTCAAGTGATATTTTTTTCTTAGATTTGGCTTTCTGGAGTCTCGGGGTTTTCCTGAAGGCCCCTTTGGAGCCTCCTGGTGATAGAGGATAATAGCGAGAAAAGGGAGGTTGAATTGACAGGAAATAAGACCCTTTTGCTCTAATTCAGTCAGATCAACTCCATTTTGTGCTTTCTATAGTTTCAGAAGCCAGTTCCCTATTGCTCAATATTCATACCCACTTCTTCCTTCCTACACCCTGATTTTGTGTGCAGTGACAATCAGCCCAACTCCAAGGTGTGGAGAATGATGAAAGCTATTCATGATAATCCTGCCCTTCAATTTCTCAGTCTTGTTGGCAGCTGTGACTTGACACATGACCAAGTGTTGGCCCCTGACATATGAGAAGGCCCTGATACTTAAAGTTTTGTTAAACTTTGACTTCCTTATTAAAAATGGACCTCTGTGGCTGGTACTGACCTTCCCCTTCTTCCTTCTTCCTCTTTTCAATGCCATTGTCCTGTCTGCCATTACATTAGTAACTTTGTGACCGTGAGTATGATAGGAATGCCTGAAATCACAGAAACATTGAATCTGACCTCAGTGAGCCACTGAACCAATTCCAGCAACCACCTAGCTCCAGAATTCTTGCCACATGAGGAAAGGGACCCATTATGCCCTAAGCTACTTCAACTGGTTTTTGTCACTTGCATCCAAAAGAAAGAAATTTCGAAAGAAAGACAGACAGAAAGAAAAATTATTCCTGGCAGATATGTATATATTATTCTTCTGGGTAAGATTTTGTTTCAATCAAGGATTTGGGGGCTAAAAATAACTTATAACATCATTATCTTGCCTCACCATTTTATTTTCAAGAAAATAGAAACAGTTTTAATTGTGTATTGCTGTATAAATAACTACCTCAAAGCATAGTAGCTTAAAACTATAGGCTTTTTAACTTCTCAAATTCAACACCCAATAAACAAATAATCAAGTCAAAAAATGGGCAGAAGACATGAACAGACACTTCTACAAAGAAGACATACAAATGGCTAACAGACACATGAAAAATTGTTCATCATCATCAGCCATCAGGGAAATTCAAATCAAAACCACATTGAGATACCACCTTACACCAGTTAGAATGGCAAAAATTGACAAGGCAAGAAACAACAAATGTTGGAGAGGATGTGGAGAAAGGGGAACCCTCTTACACTGTTGGTGGGAATGCAAGTTGGTCCAGCCACTTTGGAAAACAGTGTGAAGGTCCCTCAAAAAGTTAAAAATAGAGATACCCTATGACCTGGCAACTGAACTACTGGGTATTTACCCCAAAGATACAGATGTAGTAATTCAAAGGAGCACATACACCCCAGTATGCAGCAATGTCCACAATAGCCAAACTGTGGAAAGAGCCAAGATGCCCTTCAACAGATGAATGGATAAAGAAGATGTGGTCCATATACACAATGGAATATTATTCAGCCATTAGAAAGGATGAATACCCACCATTTGTATCAACATGGATGGAACTGGAGGAGATTATACTATGTGAAATATGTCAGACAGAGAAAGACAATTATCATATGGTTTCACTTACTTGTGGAACATAGGGAATAGCATAGAGGACATTAGGAGAAGGAAGGGAAAATGAAGGTGGGGAAATCAGAGCAGGGAGATGAACCATGAGAGACTCTGGACTCCAGGAATCAAACTGAGGATTTTAGAGGGGAGGGGGGTGGGGGATGGTGAGCCTGGTGATGGGTGTTAAGGTGGGCAAGGATTGCATGGAGCACTAAGTGTTATATGCAAACAATGAATCATGGAACACTACATCAAAAACCAATGATGCACTGTATGGTGACTAACATAACATAATAAAAATAATATATTTTTAAAAAAAAACCTACAGGCTTTTTGTTATCCTTCCAGTTCTATGAGTGGCCTAGGCTCAGCTGGGCAGTTCTGTTCCTTGTGCTAAACCCTTGTGTGGGAATTATCTGGTGGCTCAACAGCTTGCTTGCCTAATGCCTGACAGGAATAGCTCTAAGGCTGGGCTCCACTGGGTCATGTGACCTCTCTTTCTCTTTCTCAGAGACTGTTGGTCTGTCTGTCTGTCTGTCACTCTGTGATTTCAGAGCCCCTGAAATCACTCTGTGATTTCATATGCTTTTCCATATGTCCTTTCCATGTAGCCTGTCCATTTGGTCTCCTTACCAGACAGCTGACTTCTTTTCTTACATGGCACCTCAGAGCAGCCCAAAGTACAACAACTGAAGCCACCGGGCACCAGGAGCCCGGTGGCTCAGTGGGTTAAGTGTCTGCCTTCGGCTCAGGTCACGATCCCAGTGTCCTGAGATTGAGCCCTGCATTGGGCTCCCTGCTCGACGGGGAGCCTGCTTCTCCGCTGCCTCTACCTCTCCCCCTGCTTGAGCTCTCTCTCTGTCAAATAAATAAATAAAATCTGAAAGAAGAAGAAGAAGAAGCCTAAGTCATAGTGTCACATACGTGACTTCCTACTGGTTAAAGTGAGTCACAGGGCCTTTTAGATTCAAGAGGGGAGAACTACATGAGGGTGTGAATACCAGGAGGCATGCTTTATTGGGGGCGATCTTTGTAGATTCGCTCCTCTAAAACTGAGACCCAGACTGTGAAAGCTTGTTGTCTAAGCTGATAGAGCCAAAGACTACTTAATTTAGAAGATCATTGAAGGGATGAGAGATCCACATGGGATGGGGTCGGGTAGGGGTGTGGAGGGGGAGAGAAAGTACTTACTGTTAATCCAGGACTTTTCACTCTCAGCACCCTTGATATTTGGGGCCAGAGAATAATTTGTTGAGGGGCCAGGAGCTGTCCTGTGTATTTTTTGGTGTTTAGTAGCACCCCTCCCCAGCTGTGACAGTCAAAAATGTGTCCAGACATTGCCCAAAGTCCCCTGGAGACAAAGAGCCATAACTGAAAACAATGGCCCTACCCTTATTTAAAGGTTCTCTTGCTTCACAGATATCCTGCTGGCCTGGAGAGTCTGATTTTACCTGTGGGCCAATGGGGCACATTTATAATCTTAAATTCTTCCAGTGGGAGGTGTCTCTATGTAATAGGAAAAGCTAGGAGAATCAGTCCCACACTCTGGGCCACTTGTTCTATGTAGCGCCTTTACTTTGGATGAAGGTTTTTTAGTTTCTGCTCTAAGATCACCCAAGAGTACTCTAAAGATTGTGCCCCCAAGTGAAATCAGAACTAGTACCCTCCATCACTGCCAGTACACAGAACTAAGTAATTCCCTTGCTACTTTTTCTCTTGCTTTTACCAAGAGCTGTCGGCCACAAATAGGTAGATTTTAAAACCACAGGACATGGGGAGCCTGGGTGGCTTAGTCAGTCGAGCATCTGACTTTGGCTCAGGTCTTGATTTCCGGGTCCTGGGATGAGCTCCATGTAGGACTCTGCACTCAGCGGGGAGTCTGCTTCTCCCTCTTCCTCTGCACCTTCCCGGACTCATGCTCCTGTGGGTGTATGCATGCTCTCTTCCTCAAGTAAATAAACAACATCTTAAAACAAAAACAAAAACCCCACAGGACAGGATGAGGTCAGCTAGGGAAGTAGGTGATGGAAGAAGGAAAAAAAGGTAGTGATCTAGGCCAGGATCCACCCTGAGTCCCCTCAACATTTAGAAGTAGAGAGAAAAGGAAGAAAGCCAGAAAAATGTTACACACACCCACACATCAACAAATATACAACTAAAAGGGCTCCTGGCGGGCTCAGTCAGTACAACACATAACCCTTCATCTCGAGGTCATGAGTTCAAGCCCCATGTTGGTCATAGAGCTTTCTTCAAATAAATAAATACATAAAAATTTTACAAAAACACAAAGAGACAACTGGGGACCACCCTTATAGCTCAAACTCTAAGAAATTATTCAAACTTGTCAATCCTACACTATGTACCCTGCCATGGCCAGCCTTCCCTGCAGAAACTGCAGTAAAAGCTCTGACCTAGAGTTTTTCCTTCTTCCTGTCTCCTTCCCCTGACCAAAACCTGGCACTCCTCACATGGCCCCGTACAGCCTGCCATGCTTCCTGCTTCTGGGATCTATGAGTCCTTTAAACCTTGTTTTTCTGAAGCTTTCCTGTGTCTCTTCTTACAGGCACCCCTGGCCGACCATCAAATAAAAGAACACAGATCATGGGTACATTCTGATGGTACAGCCAACAGGATTTCCTG
This sequence comes from Lontra canadensis, assembly GCF_010015895.1. Classification (NCBI taxonomy): domain Eukaryota; kingdom Metazoa; phylum Chordata; class Mammalia; order Carnivora; family Mustelidae; genus Lontra; species Lontra canadensis. The sequence goes on from NW_022631028.1 coordinate 3,484,619, forward strand.
GTGGACAGGGTATGGAAACTGAGACAAAGAGAGGGTGCAAGGATGAATCCAAGGTCTTTGGCCAGAGCAACTGGACGGAGGAAGCTGAAACATGCTGAGATAGGAGACTGTGTATAGAACAAACCACCGTGCTGTGGAGGAACACAAGTCAGATTTAGCCGTATTTGTTTGTTTGTTTGTTTGTTTTTTAAAGATTTGGGTGTTTTTTAAGAAAGAGAGAGAGAGAAAGCACACTGGAGGTAGGGGCAGAGGGAGAGGGAGAGAGAGTCTTAAGCAGACTCTATGATGAGCACAGAGCACCATGCACAACTCAGTATCACGACCCTGAGATCACGACCTGAACCAAAACCAAGAGTCAAACACTTAACCAACCGTGCCACCCAGGCACCCCTGCAGATTAGCCACATTAATGTCAACATTTTCCCTAGACATCCAAGAGGGAGATTGAGTAGGTGGTTGAATAAATGGTCTGGAGTTCAGGAGAAAAGTCTGGGTTAGAGCTAGGATTTGGGAGTTGTTGGTATAGAGATGTTTAAAGCCACGGCACCAAACAAAATTACCATGGCGGGTGCCCGGATGGCTCAGCCAGTGGAGCATGCAACTCTTTAACTCAGGGTTGTGAATTCAAGCGCCATATTGGATGCAGAGTTTACTTTAAAAAAAAAGAAAAATTACCAGGGTAGTGAACATTTAGGGAAAAGTTACCCTAGGACCCTCAAACTTGAAAGTGAAAAGTTGGTCCCAATGTTTTGTTTTGTTTTGAAATATTTATTTATTTATTTTAGAGAGAGTGAGAGAGAGAGCACGCTAGCAGGGGGAGGGGCAGAGGCAGAGAGAGAATCTCAAGCAGACTGTCCACTGACCATAGAGCCAACACAAGACTCCTTCTCACAACCCTGAGATCTTAACCTGAGCCAAAACCAAGCTGGGTTCAGCCAACTAAGCCACTCTGATGACCCAGTCCAAATGGTTTCCTAAGGTTCATCTGCATTGTCTAATTCTGTCACCCTCATGGGGCTAATAAGCTTCTCAGTCATTCCCCAAATCTACAAATTCAATGTAATTGTTCATCAATTAATCATTCATCATTTGAACCAAATTGTGACTGTTCCAGTAATTGCTGCATAACAAACTTCACTGAAATATGGTGCCATAAAACACCAACCTTTTATTATGGTTCATGATTTGTGGGTACAGAGTATGGGGTGGGGGGGGCTGTGTGATTCTTCCAGTCCATCCGGAGTAGCTGGAGTTCTATCGGGGGGATGGGGGGGTAGGTATTCAGCGGCCAGATGTACTAATACAGTTGCCCTTTGAACAACTTAGTGGCAAAAATCCATGTATTAATTTCTGCTCCTCCAAACCTTAACTACCACTGGCCTGCTGTTGACCAGAATCCTTACTGATGACATAAACCACTAATTAACACATATTTTGTTTGTCATATGCATTATACACTGTATCCTTACAATAAAGTAAGGTAGAGAAAAGAACATGTTAAGGAAACCATAAGGGAAATACACATACATGGACTGCAGTGTATTTATTGGAAATAACGCATGTGTAAGTGGACCTGTGCAGTTCCTCCCTGGGTTGTTCGAGGGTGTGTATTCAGTGAGGAGAGATGTGAACTGAGCCATGCAGCCAAGCATATAAGAGCAGATGGGAGAAGTTACGCTGTGTTGTGCAGGAAGAGAGGGTCAGGTATTCCTGGAGAGCAGCCGCCAGCCTTCTTAGCCCCCCGGGCTGTTCCAGAAGTTGGAGAGAAATGACCAGAAGTTTGGTAAATTGCAGCATAAATAAGAAGAGACAACGGTTACTAGTGTACAGAGGAAACAGAATCCCATCAGAGTGTGGGCTTTCCTCTAGCTCATGGCTCTCATTTCATCTCAGACTTGAGCCTTGACCTCGTGAGCTACAGATCCTTGTGCTGGAAGCTGCTGTTCTACACACTTCTCCTGGAATGCTTTCCAGACTTTTCCAGGCGAGTGTGCTTGTTTCTTCTGCCGTGTTCCTGCCGGGTTTTGCACCCACGGGAAGTCCTCATCATCTGGGGAAAACTGACACCAAGATAAAGACTGAACAAGGAGTACCTTGGGTGCATAGTGCAGATGTGTGTTTGGGGAGAGGACAGGTTTCACAAGAAATGACCTTGGAAGAAAAAGAAAAAATTAGAAAAATGGAAAAAGAAATGCTTTCTTAAGAGAATGTTACTATTATAACTACATTCAAGAGACAAAGAATGAATCAAGTCCTTATTGTTTGGTTTGGCAGAAAGCTTGATAAGTAAGACTTTGTGTTAAACGGGACGAGGAGTCCTCTTTTATTCAGGCATCACTTTTCTGACCTAATTTAAAAAAGAATCCATTTTTCATTCATATGGACACACCTGTTGTGTACCCGTGTGTGTACAACATTCTGAAGTGTCAGTATTCAAAAATTTTTGATCTATAATATCCTTACAGAAAAGTGTACAACTCATGAATATGCTGTTCAATGAATCTTCATTTTCTTTTTTTTTAAAGATTTTATTTATTTATTTATTTGAGAGAGAGAGATCACAAGTAGGCAGAGGGGGAGGGGGAAGCAGGTTCCCTGCTGAGCAGAGAGCCCAATGTGTGTCTCCATCCCAGGATCCTGAGATCATGACCTGAGCCAAAGGCAGAGGCTTAACCCATTGAGCCACCCAGGCAACCCTGAATCTTCATTTTCATAAATCATTCGCACCCAGTGGTCGGCACCTAGCTCCACAGACAGAACGTTACTGACATCCGGATGTTCCTTTCATCCAAATCTTGTTACTATTCACCCCTGTCCCAAGTAATCACTCTCCTGACTTCTTCTCTTCTTCTTCTTCTTTTTTTTTTTTTTAAGATTTTTTTATTTGTCAGAGAGTACAAGAGTGGGGAGCAGCAGGCAGAAGGAGAAGCAGGCAACCCGCTGAGCAAGGAGCCTGGTGCGGGACTTGATCCCAGGACACCGGGATCATGACTTGAACCAAAGGCAGATGCTTAACAGACTGAGCCACCCTCATTTTCCTGACTACTAACAGCATGGGTGAGTTTTGCTTGCTTTTGAACTTCCTATAAATGGAATTATATTTTGGAATCCGGCTTCTTTTTCTCCACTGTGTGTCGGTGAGATTCACATAAGTCGTTGCTTGTGTTGGCTTACTCACCCTCATTGCTGTGGATTCTATGTTATGCTCATGGACAACTGGTGATTTATCCGTTCCACTGTTGATGGATATTGGGGAAGTTTCCAGTTTGCAGCTCTTAGGAATAGTATTGCTACGAACATTCTAGAATAAGTTTTGGTATCCACGTGTGTGCACTTCTGTTGGGTCATGACGAAGTTGTCCTTGCCTGTGAATCTGTTGACTCGGTCATATCGGTTCAAAATTGTTGCTGCGGAAACATTTTGCACATTGTCAGAGTTAAACATGTTAGATCTCACTGACATTTGATACATTTGATAGAAGAGTGAACACAATGGTTCAGCCTTAAAATGAAAAGTCATTCTAGGGATGCCTGAGTGGCTCAGTTGGTTAAGCGGCTGCCTTCAGCTCAGGTCATGATCCCAGCGTCCTGGGATCGAGTCCCGCATCCGGCTCCTTGCTCAGCAGGGAGCCTGCTTCTCCCTCTGCCTCTGCCTGCCACACTCTGCCTGCCTCTGCTCCCTCGCGCTCTCTCTCTCTCTCTCTCTGACAAAAAAAAAAAAAAAAAAAGTCATTCTATCCACAGTTCTTGTGGCTACAGAAACAGAGTAGCAGGGTAGGAATGATGTTATTGAAACAGATACCCGTCCAGCGAGGAGCACATCAATTCTTCTGTTTGTGGCAGGAACCTAAGAGGACAGACACCCTCAGGGAGATGAAGCTGCCAATTATTCTTGACTACACGCTGTTTCTCAGATATGTGCAAAAGCATTTCCTATCACAACATCAAGCCATGCAGCTTGAAGGTGGGAGAAATGGCCAAATTCCTTAAACCAGATGAAAGAAATTTCAGAGCTGTGAGAAGCTGGGATGACGTATTCATGTGTCACCTAGGACTGTCATTAAGGCCAAGTGTCATCGTTAAATTAGCAGCAGTTTTTACTTTTCCTCGGAGGTAGGTAAATAACAATGCGTTACCAACAGTCGTGTCTTCTATTTGATGAAATATGGTAATTAGGGCGCTATACTATTAAAGCTGTAATTTATTGGTCAAAGCATGGCACTCAGCAATTTACAAACATTCTCTCATTTAATTTGGTCTTCATAGCAGCCTACACGGTAGGTAATATTTTTAGCCCTGGAGAAATTAGGCCCCTCGTGCGCAGCTGTATTAGCCGTGAGCACTGGAGCCGGGACTCAGACCCAGGTGTGCGCAACTTCCCGAACGCTGAGTCTGCCCGGTGCCCGGAAGCGTGAGGGTTTCCAGCTCTCTACTTGGTTGGTAAATTCATCCGAGGTGAAGAAGAACAGGAAGATGATTTTGGCACCATGTCTAGGCAGTGTTCTCCGCGCCAGCTTTAACAAAAGCTACTGCTCCCATCCAAGCTCTCATCATCTATTACCTGCAGCCGGGAATGATTTCCTAAGTGTTCCTGCTTCAACATTATCCCTCCTGCAATCTGTTCTCAGCGTGGCAGCTGGAGTGAACAGTTAAGATGTTCAGTCAGAACATGCCACTCCTCCCCCCAAAACCATCCATGGGAGGCTCAGCTCACACGGGGAGAGAGATGCAATCTCCAGCATCCCACAGGCTTTGGACTGAGGGACCTGTTACTGTCTGACTCCCTCTCTTCACGCTCCCTTCCCCCTCTCTCTGGCGCTCAGGGTCCTCCTGACACGCCTTTCCCAGTTTGTGACCCCCCCAGGAGTAGACTTGGAGAGGAGGATTTGAGTGTCCATCATTTATTTGGAAAGTGAAGGAAATACCTCTAGCTCATTGAGAAAGGAAGAGGGAGACTTTTTTTGAAAGATATTTTTAAGGGATTTTATTTATTTATTAGAGAGAGAGCGCACATGTGTAAGAGAGTGAGAGAGAGAGAGCGCACAAGCGCGGGGGGTGGGCGGGCAGAGGGGCAAAGGGAGAGGCAGAAGCAGACTCCCCACCTAGAGCAGGGAGTCTGACTTGGGGCTCAATCCTGGGACCTCAAGATCATGACCTGAGCTGAAGGCAGATGCTTAACCGACTGAGCCACCCAGGTGCCCCGTTTTTAAAGATTTTATTTATTTATTTGAGAAGGTGGTAAAGAGGGTGCACAGGCAGAGAAGAGGGGCAGAGGGAGAAACAGCCTTTCTGCTGAACAGGGAACCCCCATACGGGATGGATCCCAGGATCCCAAGATCATGACCCGAGCTGAAGGCAAACGCTTAACCAACTGAGCCACCCAGGCACCCCAAGAGGGAGGCTCTTAATAAAGGTGTGCTCTGAAGCCAGCTACCACTCTGGGTCCCTGATATCAATTCTCCTGGCAACTCTAGGAGCCAGTGTAGAACACACAGCCCAGCGTTAGCCCTCCAGACAGGCCCGGGGCCCCGGGGTGTGTATATACCAGCTCTCTCCTGTCCCCAGTCCCCATACCACTGCCAGCCAGCTGCTTGTGTGGGCAGAGCAGCCTTCGGCAGCCCGGAGAAAGCCCTCAGGCAAAAATGATGCAGCCACTGGTAATTTGACACTTGATGTCAGGTTGGCACAAGGATGGTGAAGTCTCAGACACAGGAGTGTTCCCCACTGGCCCCCACATTTGCTGTTTCCGCTTCCCAGGACATTAGTCCCTCTGCTACTAGCATGTGACCCTTTCAGATCTGTGCTCTGATAACCCCTCTGAGAGGCCTCTTCTGATCACCTTCTTTAAATTGCCCCCCAACTTCTAACACACATACATGTCTTGTTCATGGCCTTTGTTTCCCCCCACCAAACAGAGGCACCAGGAGGGCGGGGATTTGGGTCTGTCTGTTGCTTTATCCCCCATACCCAGTGTGGTGTCTGGGACATGGTAGGAGTTCAAGAAATATTACATGAACAAATGGTCATTAAAAACATATCTTGGGACGGACGCCTGGGTGGCTCAGTGGGTTAAGCCTCTGCCTTCAGCTAAGATCATGATCTCAGCGTCCTGGGATCAAGTGGCGCATCAGGCTCTCTGCTCAGCAGGGAGCCTGCTTCCCCCTCCCTCTCTGCCTGTCTCTCTGCCTGCTTGTGATCTCTGTCTGTCAGGTAAATAAATAAAATCTTAAAAAAAAAAAAAATCTTGGGACACCTGGATGGCTCAGTCAGTTGAGCGTCTGACTCTTGGTTTCAGCTCAGGTTGCGATCTCAGGGCCGAGAGATCGAGCCCGGAGTGGGGCTCCATGTTCAACAGGGACTCTGCTTGAAATTCTCTCTCTCCCTCTCTCTTGGACCCTCCCCCACTCTCATTCACACACACTCTCTCTCAAAATAAATAAATAAATCTTCAAAAGAGTATCTCTTATTTGTCTCCTGTGTCTCTTTGTCAATTGACTTGTAGTCCTCAGGGATGAAAAATACCGTAAACTGGCATCTGCAAGGGCCAACACGCACCTATAAGGACCTGATATGAATGGCTTGAAATGGCTCACCTCCTCCCTCTTTCATAGACGTTGAACGTCTACCACAAGCCCGGCACCATTCAAAGTACTGGGAGCACTGCTCTGTGTCGCTAGGAATGACTTCTGGCAGGAAGTGACCAAAACATCAAAAGCAACGGCTTACAGCAAGTAAGGGTTTTATTTTTCTCACATAATTAGAAGTCTAGACATTGGCAGTGCCGTGCTTGTACAGTGGCTCCAAGAGGCGGTCGGGGACCCTGTCTGCTTCTACCTTGTTGTGGTCCCAAGCTTGCTGCTCCCACTTCAGCGGCGTCTGCATTCCAGGCAGAAAACGGGGAATGGCAGAGGAGAAAATGTGTGTTCCCGAGGACTCCTCACCCCAGGACCACGCTTTGCTGGAAAGCTCCGCTCGGCAATTCCTGTGTCTATCTCCCTACCCACATCTTGGCTGCCTGATCTGCAAGGGAGCTAAGGAACGTAGCAATTTTTATTGGTTTGCTTTGTTTTCTTTCGTGGGCCCCCTTGCTTCCACAAAACAAAATTAGGAAGAAGAGCACAATTAAATGCATCCTTGAGTAAGCAATGGGCAGTATCTCCTGCCTTGGCAGTAGTAAGGACCATGCTCTCGGAGGGTCATGGTAGGGTGTGCAAACGGAACACCAGAAAGCAAATGCACACCCATAGCACATACATCCCCACTTGCAAAAAATGACAAAAAGCCAAGAGTGCTGTGCTAAGTGGTAAAATGAGGGGAGGAGTTAGTGACTCTTGATTCTACGTTACACCTGGAAGTCAGGGAAGCAGCTCTCCAAAGAAGTAACATTGCCGCTGAACTTGGAACGACGAAACGGAGGCAATCTGGCCAGGATCAATTGCAATTTTACTGATCCTTTGTGGGTTATAATTTCATCTGGGACAAGAAAGAAATAGAATCATGTCTGCCCAGTTCCATAAAATCCAGTTTTCAAGATGTGGGAGAAATCTTAATCTTCCTAAACCTTCTCTCAAAGCTGTGCTGGGAGACTTTTCTTCTGATGCTGCTCTTTTTGTCCTTCTGTCCTCTCCTCTCCCTCACACATGGCAAAAGTTGACATTGTCCCTTGGTTGTAAGGATAAGAGATCATGGGATGGCGAGGTGGGAGGGAGTGTTTGGCTTTTAAAAGACTGGCAAAGCCTTATGGCTGAAAAAGAAATTTTTCAGCAAAATAAGCCAGATGTGGGCAATTTATAAAAGGGGGAATAATTATAAATTGTCTTCAACCCATAAGCCAGCCTGGTAAATACAGGTGTTATTAAACAGATGCATTTTGAGAGGACCCTATTTTGGCTTCAAGAGGCTGAGGGGTTGGGCAAAACTCTGTGCATTACATTCTAACTCACACCCAGCCTTTGAAGGGCTCCCTTGTGCATGTATTGTGAGTCCGTTGTTATGTACAAATGTGATTTTACATCCAGAAGTTTTCCTGGCCACAATAAGGGATTCAGATGTTCTTGGATTTATTTTTTCCTTGTGACTCTGCTGATGTCTGGACTCTTGCTGCCAGTTCTTTCCCCCAGTACCTTTCCACTATAATTAATTATCCTTTATCTAGTATATGCTTCAGACAGAAAGACCTTTGTGCAAGTCAGCAACTATGGCTCCTAAAAATCTGGCTAGACCTACATCAGCCGGTGACTGCAAGCCCACTTTCAAGGAAATCAGCAGGGAGGAGGATAGGGAAGCGTCAGTGAACACTGCGGATACAACGCCGATGGGACATACTAGCTTACATGACATTTACAAGTCACTTTGCCTGTTCTGTGTAGAAGTGGTTAAAACATCTATCACAGGTCATTTTGAGGTAGTGGTATTCTATTGTTTTCCCCCTTTTCCTTTAAAGCTAAAGTACTCTTTCACCGCAGATAGTACCAAGGCTACGCCGATGATTCAGCATTTCCACAAAACTGCCACATCCAGGCGTGACTTCGTTCTCTGTTTGGATGTTTCGGTCCTGGGTAAATGCTGCCAAAGTGGAAATTTTTTCTTTGTCATTGTGAGAAATCTGTATTACAATGGAATCAGATGTCTGAATATCTTTATTACATATTTTTTTGGAAATCCTCTCCTCCTAGGAAATCCCTGTTGCTTACGCTGTTGCCCTTGCAAGGGTTGGTAATGAACCCCAGTGTTCTTTATTTCTGAATTCTAGAACTTGCTCAGTCAAGGTGTTAGAATCATGATGAGGTGGTGTTGGGGGAATCTGTGGGAAAGCAGATTGTGAGATGAGAGGCATAGAGAAGATGGTCCATGGTCCCCAAACAGCCATCAGCACAGGCTGGCCAGCCCTGTTTCCAACAGCTTCTAGAACTTCCTTCCGTAAATCAGGAATGGAAATGCATACTATATACAGATCAGGAGAAGATGCCAGTAAAATGTTACACATCTCGGGCACTCAAATAGAATAGCTGACTTCTGTCACTCAGCATTGGAAGGAAAGAAGGAATAGAACATCGCATTCACTGTTTGTGCCGAGGTTGGCTCTTCCGATGTTTAGAAGCCTATTCCCACGGACTTCCCTCCACTTGGAAAACAAAACAGGGATCCCTGGCTTGACTTTGTCTCTTTATCTCTTTCCATTTAAACACAGATATCCTGTTGTGATAACCTTTGACACTTTATTACAGGGCTATGGTAACTAACAACTGCCCCATTTTGTACTGTCATTCTGGTTAAATGCTGCCATTAATTACTGAACATAAAAGTTGAAGTTTTTGTGAATAGAAGGAAATGTCATTTGGATTCCTTTGCTTTGTTCACTAAATTTATTTGAGAGCTTGGGTGGTTTAAATAGCTGAGAGACACTGAGAACTCCCCCTACCCTGACAATAAGATCCAGCTAATGTGGGGGCTGTGGGGGAGATGTTGAAAGACTTAGAGAGCTTCATTGGAAATGTGAGTTCACAATGGATTTAAGAAATTGAATGTAATTAAGAAATCAACTTCCGAATGCTCAGAAGCTATGTTAATTGTTTAGAAACTACACCTTGAATTTCCTTTATTACTTATAAGATGACACTCTGTTACTGAACCAGTGTTTAAGATTGCAAACAAATGAGTTAAAAATCATGCGGATCCCTTTGAAAAGTCTTAGAAATTGTTTCACCATAGATTTCTGTATCGATCAGGACAATGAGTTAGAGACTTGTCCTCTTTCATGTTTGGTAGTGTCCTTCTCTGTTACTATTTCTTAAGTAGGGAAAAGCCTGGGATTATATAATACAAATTTTACTGAAAATTGTTTTAATTTTGTTTTTCTATTACCAACTCTATGTTTTTCTTTAATTTACATTTACATTTCAGAAATTATTTTTGTTTCAGGTTGATTTCCAATTTCTACATAGCTTTTTTGAAACTTCGCTTTAGTAAATTATGAATAAACACTATAACCTGCTAGATAAAAGAATCCTAAAATTTTAGAATTGGAAGTGACCTTCTCTGTTTTATCTTTGCCATGAATGAGATGATTACTACAGAATCATTAACACGGATTTCATTTTATTTATGTATGTATTTATTTATTTATTAAGTGACTTTTTTGAAAAGATTTTATTTATTTAACAGAGAGACAGATCACAAGTAGGCGGGGGGTGGGGGGAAGCAGGCTCCCCGCTGAGCAGAGAGCCCTATGTGGGGCTTGATCCCAGGACCCCAGGATCATGACCTGACCCAAAGGCAGAGGCTTCAACCCACTGAGCCACCCAGGCGCCCCCATTTTATTTATTTTAAAGGTTTATTTATTTATTAGAGAGAGAGAGTATACCAGCAGGGGGAGGGGGAGGGGGAGAGGGAGAAAGAATCTCAAGCAGGCTCTGATAATTGCGGAACCCCATGAGGGGCTTGATCTCATGACCTTGAGATCATAACTTGAGCTGAAACCAGGAATTGGACGCTTTACTAACTGAGCTACCCAGGTGTCCAACACTGGTGATATTTTAAATGTGAACAATTTGTTTTTCTACTTAGTCTACTTTGTATTATAAATATGCAATTTTCAAAAATGGTGTTAACTCCTGTGGATTAGGTCTTGACTTAGTGTAAGGAAAAATTTAAGACTTTGAAATAAACAAAGGGGATGAATGGATAGTCTTTTAGTAGAATACTGAAGTCACTGGAGGTCATGTAATCCTACAGAAATATACATCTTCATCTTTGACTAAACTATTTATGTCTGTTGACATAAAAGTTAACTTGACAACTGTTTTAGTATAAATTTCTGTATTGACCAGAAAAATTTAGAAGTTGATGATAAACCTGTAATAATGCAAATAATTCTTGTCCATAGACACAAAGAAATTCTGTCCTGTGGATAGCCAGTTGATTTCCCTCTTACATAGTAGAAGAAGACTTTTTTTTTAAATCTATTTGTAAATTTACTTCAGCATTCCCATCTATGTATCTCTCTGATTTTTTACTTCTCCTTTAAAAAAAATAATTTATTTTTAATTCATCTTTACACCCAACATGGGGCTTGAACTCATAGCCCTGAAATCAAGAGTCACATGCTCTACTGACAGAGCCAATGAGACATCCCTGAGTTTTCCTTTGAAAGAAGTGTGACATCTCATTGATTCCCACTGGTAATGAGTTAAATAAAATATTTGCCAGGTATTCATTTGTGGGAAAATTATCCTTTAACCTAAGGTATTATGCAGATAACCATGCATAATAGAAAACCTCTCATCCTTCTCCTGAGGCTGATAGATAAAGGCATTGAAGCTAAGGGAAACTCGGAGTATATTATGTAATAAATTGTTGAGCTGGATTTGAATCCATGTCCATTTGTTTCCTCAACTGATAATTAAAAAACAAAACAAAACAAACAAAAAAGAACAACTCATTGCATTGCCTTCTCATTGAGAAATGCATTTTTATTCTTTTTTTTTTTTTTTTAAGATCTACTTATTTGAAAGAGAGAAAGAGTAGAGAGGGAGAAAATCCCAAGCAGACTCCCTACTCAGTGCAGAACTGGATGCAGGGGTCGATCCCACAACCCCGACGTCATGACCTGAGCCAACACCAAGAGTTGGACAACATACTGAGCCACCCAAGTGCCTCTACATTTTCATTGCTTAAAAATGTCTTTTTGTGTTTCAGTTGATGCTGATGTTTCAAAGTAATTACTTGTTATAAAACAAACAAAGCAGCCTATTCCCATAATCTTGAGATTCGTGGTTGTAAAATTGGATTTATATCATCTTTTATCTCAGCCTTGTGTTTTTAACTGCTAGGTTTCCCTGTTTTGCTTTGGCTTGGGTATTTTTCTTGGTTTTGTATCCAAAAAATCCTATTTCTCAAAACCCTGATGGGTGTCACTTAAGGTATACATTAAATTGCATACAAAGCTCCTTCCTGCCTTTAAGTCTCCCTTCAGACATGATTATGTGAAGAAGACCTCAGGGAGAAGATAGTGTGTCTTGAACATCTCTTTCATACCTGCTACTCAGCCTTTTTTCCCCACAGATTTTATTTATTTATTTGAAAGAGTGTGAATGAGTGAGAGAGTACAAGTTGGGAGAGGGGCAGAGGGACAAGTAGACTGCGCACTGAGCACAGAGCCCAACTTGGGGCTTGATCCCAAGACCCTGAGATCATGACCTGAGCTGAAATCAGATTCTTTTTTTTTTTTTAATTTTTATTTATTTATTTGACAGAGATCACAAGCAGGCAGAGAGGCAGGCAGAAGGGGTAGGGGAAGTAAGCTCCCCGCTGAGCAGAGAGCCCGATGCGGGGCTCGATCCCAGGACCCTGAGATCATGACCTGATCCAAAGGCAGAGGCTTTAACCCACTGAGCCACCCAGGCGCCCCTGAAATCAGATTCTTAATGGACTGAGCCACCCAGGTGTCCCGCTGCTCTGCTTTTTTGAACAAAGAGAGAGCTTCAGAGCCTTCCCAGCAAAGTCAGCATATATATATTTTTTGTTTTTACTGTGCTTATTTAATGCTTAACTTTGATTTATGCAAAATAATTCTGCTTTGCATTTACACTAGTAGTATAAAGCTGCTTTTAAGATAAATTTCAGGGGCAACTGGGTAGCTCAGTCGATTAAGCATCTGCCTTTGGCTCAGGTCCTGGGCTCCCTACATAGCAGGGGGACTGCTTCTCCCTTCCCACTACCTGCTATTCCCCTGCCTGTGTACTCTCTCTCTCTCTGTCAGATAAATAAATAAAATATTTTTTAATTTTTTTTTAAGATTCTATTTATTTATTTGACAGCAAGGGAGAGAAACAGCAAGAGCAGGGGGAATGGGAGAGGGAAAGCAGTCTTCCTGCTGAGCAGGGAGCCCAGTGCAAGGCTTGATCCCAGAACCCAGGGATCATGACTGAGCCCAAGGCAGACGCTTAGCGACTGAGCCACCCAGGTGCCCCATAAATAAAACCTTAAAAAAAAAAAAAAAAAGCAAAAACAAAAACAAAAAACAAACTTTAAGTTGGATTTCCTGGCTGGCTCATGCAATTCTTGAACTCTGGGTTATGAGTTCGAGTCCCACGTGGGGTGTAGAGATTACTAAAATAAATAAATAAATAAATAAATAAACTTTAAAAAAAGATAAATTTCAGTTAAAAATAGATTAAATAACTCAGGTAATAGTTATGAGCTAACAGATGGCAAAAATTATGACTCTTACGATGACTCCAATTTGGGAAGGAGGAGAATCTTTGGAAAATCCAGGGCTGTCGCAGTCACCTGTGTAATCCTTAAGTGTGGCCCTGGGTCACCTGCCTGCAGGAACTTACATGTCAAGCTGAAGATCATACTTTCTATCTCAGAGTCCTCCAACAATACAAGTCACTGGACAGACAGTAAGGAAAGAAGGTGATAGAAGTGAATATAAGCTCCCAGAGGTCATGGAGTATATGAAGCTCATGTTTTTATCCTCAGCTTCTCACATAGTCCTTCCACGTGGGATGCAGTGAGTTCACTTTCTGGCGTGCTACTTAGTGTGGTCACATGCGTCCTTCCTATGGCATTGGAGAGCAGAGAGTATTCTATACAAACATATAAAGTATACAGGAGCATTTACAACCTTTTATTTTCCCCCATGATTATCAAACCTGTGTACATTCAGTTTGTACGTTGCATAAGGCATATACATTCGAAATACAGAAACACATGATAAAGCATGAACCCAGGTTGCTTGTCTGGCTCAGTTGGTAGTGCTTGTGACTCTTGAACTCTGGGGTCCTGAGTTTAAGCTCCACCTTGCGGGTAGCATTTACTTTAAAAAAAAAAAAAAAAAAGAAAAGAAAAAAAAAGTCTGGACCAAGAAGTAAAATGTAAAAATCCAAAAAAAAAAAAAAAAAAAAAAGTCTGGAAACAAAAGCTTTATATACTTGAGATACTACTATATTTGCAATTTCGTAGCCTTTCTCCTGCATCATTGGAGTCTGCCAACAGGAAGCTTAACCCGTTAACTCTTTAGTAAAATGTTCCCCAAGGAGCACTCGGGCAATTTGGGTACGGGGAACAGGGAAGTTTGGGGACAGATCGGAAAAGAGAAGCAGAGGAAGGGAGGTGGCTAGGGAAAGGGGCACTGGAGTCCCCTTCCCAAACTGGATGGGGAGGTCCTGAAGAGGGAGGCGGTGTTTGCCGGCAGAACTTGGAGCCTACCCGTTGATCTCGCGCTCCCTCTTCTGGCTCCGCGGAACCCGTCCACAGCGTGATTAATGGGAGCGGGGGCTACCGAGGGGCCGAGGCCATTAAAACCTTCTGTGATGGACAGAAAAGAGAAACAGCACCCTTTCTACAGATCAAAGTTTACATCAGCGTTGATGGACTGATGGATTGATTGTGCTTATTCTGTCGAAACAAGTTGGAATCCGAGGCCCACCTTGCCCTCCTCGCACCCCTTCTTTTTCTCTGTCCCAGGAGAAGGAGATTTCTGAAAGGTCTCAGCTTTCCTTTTCAAGATTCTTCTTAGTCTCCTGCTCTGGTGATCCCCATGGCTGTTTCTCTTCATTGTATCTCGCCGGGGCTTTCTCTCTTTTTTCACAGTCCCTGCCACGCCCCGCCTCCTGGCTGGTGCCATTTATGAATGAAAAAGTAATGGCAAAACCCCGACCTCACCTTGCAAAGCTGCGCTCTGTTAACTCCTCTGATTATGCAGCCTCTTATTTCTTCATTGGTGTTTAATTCAAAGCTGTAAAAAGCTTTTCAAAATAGGTGCATGCCCTACTTGACAGTTGTGATAAAACAATGCCTCAATAAAGAGAAAGCAAGACACATTTGCAATTTCCTCTTCTATAAATTTATAGTCATTTAGCTTTACCTCCTCTCCTCCCCACCAGGAGATGAGAATTTCTTTGGGAACAGTAATCTTTTAATAGCAACATCTGAAGCACTAAGCATTTTTTGTGCAGTCATTAGAGCTCCTCGCCTGCAAAACAGTGACTGGAGATTGAATTAGGATTTAGAGTGAGGCAGCCTGTCTCACATAAATAAACAATGAGGGCCCCCGACATTTTATTACAGAACTTAAATAAGCAGTACAGACGGTCACTGCAGCGTTGCACACGCATAACCTGTTTATTTAAAAGAGCACATTACAGGGTCAGAGGCATTAATGTACTCACAGTGCCATTCACTTACCTACTTGAGCTACTTCTTTCACACTAAGCACCAAAGCCATGGGTCCAGCAAATTACTGCAGGCAGTTATGCAGACCCATGAGAACGTAAGCAAATTGCGGAATGATGAGAGGACCAACAAATAATAAAGTTTAAGGATTTATGGCCCCAACTGTAACCTAATATATGGGATTTGCCCCTGGTCCTTACCACTGAGGTCCAAGGGACCAAAAAAAAAAAAAAAAAAGAAAGGAAAGAAAGCAAGCCACCAAAACCATCAGATTTATTTTGGTGCACACAAAAAGTAATTTATTATCTTATTGCTTCTTGAATTAAGACGTTCAGAGCTTCCACTCTAGCTGGTTCGAGATGCTCATGTGAGATTATCAGGTGGGCTCCCTTCCTTTGTTACCTTCATTTACAGCATGTTGGCACTCTTGTTGTTCACGGATTCTCTCTGATGCGTATTAATACCTTCAATTTCAATGGAAAACTACCCTGTCCCAATCATTCTGGCAAAAGATCAGGGATTACATCTCTTTGGCCAGTTTCGAGTCTGTCCATTTTCTGAACTGGTCCTTGTGTCCACAGGGCTGGACTGCGTTGACTAAGTTATGGGCTCATCCTGCAAGCCACGAGGATGTGTAGGGGTTGGGGGTAGGTGAGTGGGTTTGTGGATGGCACCAGCAAAACAACTAGACCAGGGGAGGAGATGAACGGCCCCCTCCGAAGGAAAATCTATATGCCCATCGTAGAAGATGGAGGGATCAATGCCAAGTAGGCAAAAACGAAATGTGCAATCCTTCAAACCACACCATTTAGAAAAGAGCATTCAAATGAACTTCAGAATCTTCAAATGAACTCAACTAACACACAAAATAGACCCTCCAGTAAAGCCTGAAAATGTCTTTACATCTGTTAATTCACCTAGGGTCCAACTCCCACTACCTGTCAGCAGGCTGGGCTAAAAGTATTCTTCCTAAGGACTATCTCACTGGCACCTTCTTCATGCTACCACTCAGCATTTGCCAACTTCTACGTTTCCCCTTTTCCTTAAGTGGCAGAAGAAAGTCTTACTGTATCACATCCCTCAGACCATTGAACTGAGTAAAATGCATGGCGGCCCTTCTCAGAACCATGGCGCTGAAAGGGTCAAGTGCATGGAAAAGGCATGGCTGAACTAACAGGTTCCAGACTGCGGAGCCCCTGCCACTGCTTTGGAAATGCTGCTTTCTTTTAACTTGTACTTGGAATCATTTACTTGTGGTTACTCTGGTGTTGCCACAATCTCTTTGGCATTTCTTACTAGGTAACAGACAACAATCCTAAAAGGAACTATTGTTCTATTTCCGTATGAAAACAGGACACACACACACACACACACACACACACACACACACGTGCATATAAACCCACTGAAATCTGAATGAGCTAGATGGACTATTACCAATGTCCAATGCAAGATGTTTGCATGGGGGGGAGACTGGGTAAAAGAAATATAGGATCTCTCTTTAATTTTATAGAACTGCACATGCATCTACAACTATCTCCAAAAATTTTGTATAAAAGTAGCATTAAGACCAGGTGCCCTGGTCTTAATGGATGCCCAGGATGGTGGCCATGGAAGTCGGAATCCGCTAAAGAGTGTGTAACAACTCACTTGCCGAATCAACTAGCCCTGAAAATGGATGGCGCTGGAGTGTTGTGCCCATACCTGGCTGTCGCTGGCAGTCGGTGATGTGCGTGAGAGGGACACGGGAGAGGAGGTCAGTGGTTTCCCCTCCCGGGGAGCTGCTCCGGTTACCTCCAACCCCCACCCCGCAGATGCTATGCCCCGATGAGTAGGAGGGCCAGTGCAAGGAGCCTTGAAGCCTAGGATGCAGGCCTGGGTAGAGCCACCTCCACAGGTGAAGATCTTGGTGGTAGTAGCAATAAAAAAAAAAAAAAAAAAAAAAAAAAAAAAGACCAGCACACTTGGGTGGCACAGCTGGTTCCGTGTCTACTTCTTGATTCAGGCTCAGGTCATGATCTCAAGGTCTTGAGACTGAGCCTCGTGGCCAACTCTGTGGTCAGTGCTGGGTCTGCTTAAGACTTTCTCTCCCTCCCCCTCTGCCTTTCCCCTCCTCCCTGCTCACATGTGCTCTCATGCTCTCTCTCACTCTCATAAATAAATAAATCTTTTTTAAAAATAGTATAAGCCCAACAAACAAAAACAACACCCAAAAAAGTAGTAATAAGGCTAGCGTTATAATAACAGTGTCCTGTGATACCTTGTCGGAGGCAAATATTTGAAATGTTTTTCTAAATAATGGTATAAATATGTTCTTATCTTCATGCAGACTCGAATGTTGAAACTGTTGAAGCCCTGGACTAGGTCAAGAATACTCCGGACTTCGTTGTGGAAAGAGTACTGAACCAACTTTTGTAAGTAGTAGTCATTCAACAACTACTTAGTTTTTCAGTTTTCTTTTTTTAAGTCGAGGTAAAATTCACATAACATGAAATTAGTCATTTGAAAACTTATAATTACCCATTTCATTTTACTTTTTTAAAGTTTCATTTAAGTGCTCTCTATACCCAACATGGGCTTGAATTCATGATCCCAATATCAAGAATCTCATGCTCTACCCACTGAGCCAGCCAGCTGCCCCCTAATTAACGCTTTTACAGTGAACAATTTAGCAGCATTTAATACATTTCCCATGTCATGCCACCACCATCTCTATCCAGTTCCAAACAATAGTACCACCTCAAAATAAAATCTGATATGCATTAAGCAGCCTCTTCTTCCTCCCTTGCCCCTTCCAGCCTCTGGCAGCTACTAGCATGCTTTCTATCTCTAGGAATGTTGCCTTTTCTGGATATTTCGTATAAATGGGATAACATGTGACCTTTCCTGTCTGGGTTGTTTAACTTACAATTTTGCTAGAGAAAATGTTCATTGATGTTGTAGCACGTTTCAGTACTTCATTCCTTTTCATGACTGAATACTATTCCATTGCATGGATATACCACATTTCGTTTGTCCATTCATCAGTTGTTGGACATTCGGGTTGTTTCCACCTTTGGGCTGTGATAAATAGTGCTGCTCTAACATCTGTGTACAAGTAGTTGTTTACGCATCTGTTTTCAATCTCTTTGGTTATATACAAGGGAATAAAATAGCACTGGGTCATATGGTAATCCTATGGTTAACTTTAATACATGTTTATTGGGTACCTACAATATTCCCTGTAGTGCTGGTAAAACAATATCAAAGCAAAGAGATAAGATCCCAGCTCTCCTAGGGCATATAGTCTAATAGCAAAGAGACAGTAAAAAATGAGCAGTAATGGTACATAACCTAAGGGGCAAAATGAAAATTCAGGTCTTCTTGGTAAACAACAACAACAAGCAAACAAAAACTATTAAAAATTTCTCAGTGGCAACAGGAGAGCATTAAACCCCATGGAGGGTGCTTCCAAGCATGGAGCTCTGAGCTCTGAGACCCTACACAGGTCACTCATTCTGAAACCAACTCTGAGAGTAAGAATAGAATACGTTAATTTGCTGAGTACCCACAAATACACCAAACGGGGCACCATGCCAGGGATCAACTGGAAACGCGTGACGTGATTTGGATAGGTGGTTGGGAGGGTCATATTCAAACTCAGACCTGGATGATACCAAAGATCCAGCTATATCAAGATCTATGAGCAGAGTATCCAAGGAGAGCAGACAGTTGGACCAAAGCCCCTGAGATGCGAATGCACGTGGCCTGGTTGAGAAACCAAAACAACAAAACAAGGACAGTGTGGCTGGAGCTTGGTTATCCTTAGCCTCTAAGTGTGCTTTCCAACATTATGTTTCTTGAAGACAGTCCCCAAGTCTTTACATTTCTTTTTTTTTTTTTTTTAAGATTTTATTTATTTATTTGACAGACAGAGATCACAAGTAGGCAGAGAGCCAGGCAGAGATAGAGAGGGGGGAAGCAGGCTGCTTGCTGAGCAGAAAGCCCGATGCAGGGCTTGATCCCAGGACCCCTGAGATCATGACCTGAGCTGAAGGCAGAGGCTTTAACCCACTGAGCCATCCAGGCACCCCACATTTCTGATTAATAAGAATTTGGGTGTGTTCTTTGGAATGAAGCTGGTGGAACTGTCTTGATAACTTCAGGCTCAGGACCCATGGTTCTCAATGAGCAGGATATGGAACCCTGGGGTTCCCCAGGTACTTCCCAGGTGGGCCCCAGGTTTTGCCTAATGTGTAAAATTCATTCTGCTTCAATGGAGAGCACATCTGTAGGAGTAGCATGGAAGAAAGAGGGCGAGTATCTATAGGAATGTGGAGCTGAAGGATGGCTGAATGTGATGTGTGTGGAGGACAGTTTGATGCTAATAAGTGATAAGAAGCATACCATCATGTCAACATTGTGCCCAAGGCTATCTTCTGGGATCTCTGGATAATGTGGGTTTCTGAGAGCAAAGTCCTGGAAGACGAGGAGGCCGATGCAAGGCCAGGAGAACGGAAGAATTTTTGTGCACACTCTCGTCGACACTACCAGATAACATTTAACTAGAATCGACACCACGCTGCCCTCACTGCTGACTGTTTCAACACCTTTTCATGTCTCTAAGCATGCCTTCAAAAGCTCTCCTCTTCCTCAAGTTCTGGGAAGAAATGCGGACCCTGCTCTAGCCAGTTTGCAAAGACTGTAGGGGTTCAAGAGTCAGATGTCTGGCTGACCTAGCAGTTCGCTTTGTCACTGGGGAAGACCAACCCCAAGAAGCAGGGCTTACAACACGCCAACACTTGTCTGGAGTTGCAAGGTGAGTCATAGAGATGCAGTCCAGAAGGAATCCCTTAGGAATTACCGAAAAATCAATGATTCAGAAAACTGAATTAATGAGGCTGGATAATGTCTCTTAGCACAGGGAAAAAAAAAATCTATATTTGCCATGTCTTCCCTAAGCAGTATTAGAAACTATGAGAGAAGAGCCATAAATTTCATCCTAAAAGAGAAGGTAAAGATGCCAGGTCATGGAAGTGGTTGAGTAGGAGCTTGTATGAGTAAACATTTCCCACTCATCTGGTCATGCTCTTTTCAAAGGACATTGTCTTAGTCGGTTGGGGCTGCTGAGACAAACCATCACAGACTGGACAGCTTAAGTGACAAGTATTTATTTCTCAGAGTTCCGGAGGCTCAAGAGTGAGATCAGGGTGCCAGTGCTGTTGGGTTCTGGTGAAGACCCTTGTCCAGGCTGCAGACTGTCAGCTTCTCACTGGACCCTCACATGGCAGAGAGCCAGTGACAGAGATCTCTGGGGTCCCTTTTCTGAAGGCACAAATCCCATTCCTCAGGGCTCTACTCTTGTGAACTAATTAATTCTCAAAGCCCCCCCACCTAATATCATAACGTTGAAAGTTAAGATTTCAAAATATGAATTTTGGGGATTGCAAACCTTCATTGCACTGCAGACCATGTCAGGTTCTGATGTGGCCTTCATGTTCATTGCATTTGTGGGACAACCAATTGGTGAGAATATTTGTGAGTGGTGGGAGCCATGCCTGGGTCCAGCCCTAAGAGCATTTTGGGCAGGATACAGAGCCCCAAATCCTTCCTGTTTAACAGGAACTGCTGAATCAGTATTGCATTCAACTGGTACAATATGTAACTTCTGTGTTTTTAAAAAGCACACATCATCACTGGGCAAATTTTTTTTATTCTTTCAAAGTGAAGTACCTAGGGAAAATGTTATATTTTAATTTAGAGCTAAATATAACACCTCCAGATGGAAATAGGAATTAGAAAATGTTCCATCTCATTTCAGTTCTTTTTTTTTTCTCTCTACTATGATAGCATAAGAAATTCACAGAAAACCAGTCAAGTCAAAAAATATTCCCCACATTGATTTCTCCTGACCTGAGTAAAATTTGTAAGTTCAGTCACCTTTATGAGAGCAAACTCGGAAAATAATTACTTTGTAATTGTTTTGGAAAAGGGGAAGTTATCCTAGTCATAATAATATTCTACCACCATAAAGTTAATTTTTATATGATTGAAGTTGAATCTGAAAACATGACCTCCCTAATTACCTGTCTTAACAAGAAAGGTAAACTATTTTTACACATTTTTTTGCTTTTGAGAATTTTTCACGTAAACATCTAATGATAATTCCATTTTTGTTTAAAAAAAAAAAAGTCTGTACATATATTTACATGTGAAGAGTAACATGTGGGGACGCCGGGCTGGCTTAGTCAGTTGGGTGTCTGCCTTTGGCTTAGGTCATAATTCCAGGGTTCTAGGAACAAGCCCCACGTTGGACGGTCTGCCCAACAGGGAGCCCACGTCTTCTGCCTGCCTCTCTGTCTGCTTGTGCTCTCTCTCTCTCTGCCCCCATCAAATAAATAAATTAAATCTTAAAAAAAAAAAAAGAATAACATATGTAAGGGTATATCCCCAAATGTGAGTAATCATCACATCTGGGGGTAAGGTTAGGTATACTTTTTCTTTTTTGTATTTTCATATTCTACAGTGATATATATATTTGTATAATAAAATGGGAGGAGAGAGAAAACAAATGTAGGCAAACTATGGGTCAGAGTCTTGGCCATACGTACATGGAATGCTCAGGGGTCCAACTGAGTCTAATCACTTTGTGGAGAGGAGTGGGCAGGGGAATCAACAGGGCTTTTGATGCACCCAAGGACTAGCACAATGGGAATCTGTTACCAGCCTTACAAAAGCCCAAAGGGCTGGCAACCTGACTCTAGAGCCTAGAGAGAGCTTGCAACTGATAGGACCTCAGCCAATCAGAGACAGAGTAGGGGGAGAGAGTTACCTAGCCTCACTTTCTTCCCCTGATCTGAGCTCAGTGGAGCCCAAGGTAGGCATTCCTAAGAGACGGGTCTCGAGACAAGAGCAGAGCAGAGGGCAGAGGATAATGGATGTGCTGAAGCATATGGAGAAGTAGCTGTGCAGGCAACCATGTCCTAATGACACGTCATCTACCATGATCTGACACTTCTCCAAAGAAGACATCCAGATGGCCAACAGACACATGAAAAAATGCTCAACAGCACTTATCATCAGGGAAATACAAATCAAAACCATAATGAGATACCCACTGACACCAGTCAGAATGGCTAAAATTAACAAGACAGGAAATAGCAAATGTTGGCGAGGATGCAGAGAACGGGGAACCCTCCTACACCGTTGGTGGGAATGCAAGCTGGTGCAGCCACTCTGGGAAACAGTATGGAGGTTCCTCAAGACTTAAGAATAAAGCTACCCTACAACCCAGCAATTGCACTACTGGGTATTTACCCCAAAGATACAGATGCAGTGAAACAAAGGGGCATGTGCACCCCAATGTTCACAGGGACAGCGTCCACAATAGCCGAACTGTGGGGGAAGCCGAGATGTCCTCCAACCATTGAATGGGTAAATAAGATGTGGTATGTGTACACATGGACTACTGCTCAACCATCAGAAAAGATGAATACGTACATTTACATCAACGTGGATGGAACTGGAGGGTATGATGCTGAGCGAAATAAGTCAGAGAAAGACAAATACCATATGCTTCACTCACATGTGGAACTTAAGAAACAAAACAGATGAACATAGGGCAAGGGAAGGAAAAATAAAATAAGATAAAAATAGGGAGGCAAACTGTAAGAGACTCATAATTATAGGAAACAGAGTTGCTGGAGGGGAGGTGGTTGGGGAGATGGGCTAACAGGGTGATGGGCATTAAGGAGGGCAAGTGATGCGATGAGTACTGGGTGTTATACACAACTGATGAATTATTGGTCACTACATCTGAAACTAATGATGTGCTGTATGTTGGCTAATTGAATTTTAAATAAAAAATAAAGATACATCATCTGCTGTAAGCTATTGGTTTGTTTGTTTGTTTCTACCATTTTGGGAAAAAAAGATATTTTGCTTTTTTATCCATAATTTTCTTCTTCTTGGCTCTTATGGAATTGAAATAAATTTCGTGTGTCAGAGACCATGATGGAGCCATTCCTCAAGGGTACCTGCTTCCCTTGCCTTGTGACTGGGCTTGTGACTGATGCAGGCCGCTAGGTGTGCTTCCTCTCCCTGGACATGGGGATGAGGGGTTCCCTGTTGGGGCCATTCACAGGCCTTTTTCAAAGACTGGTGTGAACACTGGGAGAAAGAGGAGCTTTCTCCTTCTGAAATCAAGAACTCAAAAGACGAAATCTGGAGCTCTCCGTGGCAGCCTTTTCCACCATCTAGAGAGCCTATGGTGAATGCTGCCAACATGGAGAGAGAGAAGGAAGAGATGGAGAAAGAACAAAATCCCCGCTGACATCTTTTATGTGTGTGAGCCTGGCAGCACCTGAAGTCAGCAAACCCCTGGATGTCTCCGTTTTACATTTAACTGTTCTTTTCTATTTGCATTACTCTGAGCTGTATTTCCACACATGAATCTGGAAGAGTCCTGAGAAATAGAGTCTCCAATGAGGAAGATGAGGATGTGTTCTTACCTGTTTTTTCCTTTATTCCTATAATAATCCTTTGAGGGAAATATCATGATGCCATTTTCCAGCAAAACAAACTGAGGTACAAAGAGGTTAAGCAACTTGCTAATGACACTAAGGGCCTAAACTGTCAGTCAAATCCTGGGACCCAGACCCAAACCGGACTGTCCCAGGCAAGCTGGGTCACCAACTCCTCCTCCATTCTACTGAGGCTCTTCTGATCGCTGCTTCCTTGCTGAGGAAACTGAGATGTAGACAGGTCACACGCAAGCGCATGTCAGAGCTCCGTGGTTGGAAGGATGAGGATTAGGGAAGGTGACCATCGGGCACACCTGGGTCTAGCCTGGGACCCAATGTGAAGCTTTTCAAGGTCCCACACCCTCCTCATTCACAGATCAATATGAAAGCACAGGAGAGCAAAGTGCAGCCTTGCACAAAAGGCCTGCCTCCACGTCTCTAAAGCGGAGGAACTTGAAGCACAAAGGTGAAATTGTTAAAAGGTGGTTATTGAGTTGCTTGAACAACAAAAGTAGGAACTTTAAAAAACAGGTGGCACCTGGAAGAGCTACAGCTAACAGGATGAATTTGACACTGTCTTGGAAACTTTGAGGCAGTAGTCAGGGAGGACATCTAAAAGCTCCATCCACTCCTAGAACCATCTGGATTGTCCAGTATTTAGTATCTTCTAGACCCTTTGTTTTAAAATGCAGCAGCTCATGGTGCTAACCAGGAGTTCATAGTGTCTTCTCTTTGGGATCCCTTCTGGAGTATATATGTTGTATGTGTGTGGACAGGGTGGGGGAAGCATGGCGTGGGCCTTGCACTGTGCTGTGTGTTTACAGGGTCACCTCTCTCACACAACCCTAAGAAGCTGGTATTACTATCCTGTATTCATTGAACTGGGCCATTCATCCAAAGGGTATTTATGACTTCCTTCTTCGGGCTAGGGTAGCTGGTAGAGTGCTGAGTGTAGAGTCATGACAGCGTGGTCACTGCCATGGTGGCCCTCAAAGCAAAGAAGATCTAGAAACTGGTTTAATCCAAGTCAGCTGGACCCATTGCTCCATTCTGCCTGTCAGCCCCACATAATAAGTATGACGTGAACATGGTAAGCCAAGCCAGTCTACTCTGCTGGTTTATGAGGAACGAGAAAAAAGATGAGCAAAATGTGTTGGGAGAAATGTGTATGTCATTCTGAACCCATAAGCTGTGCCATGCTGGAAAGCACTATATTTAAAATGTATCAGTGACTGTCTACAGAGCTGGGAAACCACCAATGATTGAAAAGGTATCCTATGGTGGGGCGCCGGGGTGACTCAGTGTGTTAAAGCCTCTGCCTTCAGCTCAGGTCATGATCCCAAGGTCCTGGGATCGCCCCCCACATCGGGCTCTCTGCTCATCGGGGAGCCTGCTTCCCCACACTCCCCGCCTCTTTGCCTACTTGTTATCTCTCTTTCAAATATATAAATAAAATCTTAAAAAAAAAAAAAGGTATCCTATGGAATGGGCAAAGTACTGCAAACCATATATCCACTGAGAGATTAATCTCTAAAATATATTAGGAGCTCCTACAACTCAATAGCAAAAAAACAAAAACAAAAACAAAACAAAACAAAAACTTCTATTTTTGTTTTGTTCTCTGATTAAATGTGCTAAGATCTTGAAAAGACACTTCTCCAAAGAAGACATACAAAGGGCCCAGAAACACACGAAAAACACTCAACATTACTAATTATTAGGAAAGCGCTAATCAAAACCATGACAAGATATCACCGCACACTTGTCAGGATGGCTTTCATCAAAAAAGACAAGGGGTAGTGAAGATGTGGAGAAATCGGAACACTTGCAGCCTGTTAATGGAAATGAAAAATGGTGCCACCACTATGGAAAACAGTATGGCAGCTGCTCAGAGGATTAAAGATAGAGCTACCTTATGATCAGTGCGCCTGGGTGGCTCAGTTGGTTGGGTGGTGCCTTTGGCTCACGATCCTGGAGTCCCAGGATAGAGACCTGCATCGAGCTCCCAGCTCCACGGGGAGTCTGCTTCTCTCTTTGACCTTCTCCTCTCTCATGCTCTCTCTCACTCTCTCTCTCTCTCAAATAAATAAATAAAATCTTAAAAAAAAAAAAAGAACTACCTTATGATCCAGCAGCCCCACCTCTGGGTATTTATCAAAGAACTGCAGTCCGGATCTGGAAGAGATATTAGCATTCCCACGTTCACTGCAGCAGTATTCACAATAACCAAGTTGTCCGCTGACAGATGAATGG
Source organism: Lontra canadensis (assembly GCF_010015895.1). Lineage (NCBI taxonomy): Eukaryota > Metazoa > Chordata > Mammalia > Carnivora > Mustelidae > Lontra > Lontra canadensis. The sequence continues at coordinate 3,510,552 of NW_022631028.1, forward strand.
ATAAAAAAGACATGGGATATACGTAAAAAGAATGAAATTCTGCAACACGCAGCAATACGGATGAAGCTTGAGGACATTATCTTAGGGGAAATAAGCCAGTCACAGAAGGATAAATACCACATGATTCGGCTTATTTGAGGTATCTAAGATCATCAGCTCCATAGAATCCAAGAGTGGAATCGGGGTTGCCAGGAGCTAGAGGGAGAGGGAAATAGGGAGATATGAATCAACGGGCATAAAGTTTCAGTTAACGAAGATGAATGCGCTCTAGAGGTCTGCTCTATAATATTGTCAACAGATAGTCAACAATAGTATACACTAAAAAAATTATTCACCAAAATAAAAATTAAAGCAAAAGACAATGCATCAGTGGCTTTCCGTTAGTTTGAAGATCAAGGTGGAAAACTCCCTAACATGGGTTTTAAATTGTTGTACGATCTGGCTGTTGGCCCCCTCTCCAAGCTCACTGTGCATCTCCCTGCTCCCAGCAGCTCTCTGTATTGCTAGGGTTGAGTTCATCGTTCTATCCTCTGCAGCCCCTTGAGTTCATCCTTCTTCTCACATGGATAGGCTTTGGCCGTGTCCTTCCCTTCTGCTTTGTCCTTACCTGTCTCCCCTTCTCAACTCACCCTTCAGATCTCCTCAGGCAGCCTAGACTAACCATCCTGATGAGATGAGATCTCCCCCGTGTACCTCTCCAGGGTAGCACTTCGAGAATCGACACCTTATCATTCTTCTGTATGATTAGATAATATCTGTGTTCTCAAGCACACAGTGAGCTGCTTAAGAGCAGAGACTGCCTCCTCTCTCTTCTTTGCTCACTTTTAAATATTTTTGCTAAATTCATAAACATGGTGCTAAAAAATATGTGTTGATTGAATAAAAGGATGAATGAATCAATAACGTTGAGGTGTTGACTCATAAAAGCATCTAACGTAGTTGAAGAAACTGAGTAACCAATTTAGGTTATATGCAGGGTCGAGGGAAGAATTTCTAATGCATTGGGTTGAAGTTGTCCATTTGTTAACATCAGAAGAGGTGACTCATGTCCTGTTTGGGTGCGTAGTCCTGATGATCCATGGCTACTCAAACAATCCCACCCCCCACCCCGCCTTGGGGTTTAAGTTTTTGTACTTCCTGTGAAGTCAGAAACATATACTGCGTATTTGCCTCCAAATGTCTACCCAGAGCATGTTCTCATCTCTGGTACATTACAATGACTTGGGAAACTTAAAAAACTGTAGTTGCCTAGGTTCCATTCTAGATTAAACACAGAAGAATTTCTTGGTGTAAGGTCCAAGAAGTCAATTTTTACAAAGATCCTTGAGGGATTCTGATGTGCAACAGGGTTGGAAACCACTTACGTAGACTAGTGCTTCTCAGTGGAGGTAAGAGGGAGGAGTTTACCCCCAAGGGACACTCGTCAATGGTAACAGCCAATGACTGGAGGGTAGTTACTTCTGGTATCTAATGGGATGATGCTAAGCATCTTATAACACACAAAACAACACCCCTCAAGCCCCGCCCAACACACCCAAAATTACTTGGTCCAAATGTAATAGTATCAACATAGAGAGCCATTCACCTAGAAGAACAAGATGTTAGAATGGATGATTTATTAGCAGTATATTCTGGCATACTGGTAGGAAAATACGGAGTAGAAAATAGCGATTTTCAAACTTGAGTCTACTTAAGAATTAGCAGGAGGTCTTGTTTAAAATGAAAGTTCCAGGGGCGCCTGGGTGGCTCAGTGGGTTAAGCCGCTGCCTTCGGCTCAGGTCATGATCTCAGGGTCCTGGGATCGAGTCCCCCATCGGGCTCTCTGCTCAGCGGGGAGCCTGCTTCCCTCTCTCTCTCTCTGCCTTCCTCTCCGTCTACTTGTGAGCTCTCTCTGTCAAATAAATAAATAAAATCTTTAAAAAATAAAATAAAATAAAATAAAATGAAAGTTCCAGGGAGCGCCTGGGTGGCTCCGTTGGTTCAGCATCTAACTTTGGTTTCAGATCAGGTCCTGATCTCAGGGTTACTAGACTGAGCCCTGCGCTGGGCTCTGCATTCAGTGTGGATTCTCTCCCTGTGCCTCTGTCTGATTCTCTCTTTCAAAATAAATAAATAAATACATATATACATACATAAAATCTTTTAAAAAAGTAAAATAAAATGAAAATTTCAGGGCTACATGCCCTGAAATGCCTTTTTTTTTGGTCATGAAAAGTGTACTCTTCAATCTCCATCACCTATTTGACCCTTGCCCCTGCCCCTCACCTTGTCCTCTCTGGTAACCAGGATTTTGTTCTCTAGAGTTAAGATTTTGTTTCTTGGCTTGTCTCTCTCTCTCTTTTTTTACTTTGTTCATTTGTTTTGTTTCTTAAATTGCACATATGAGTGAGATCAAATGGTATTTGTCTTTCTCTGACTGACTTATTTTGCTTAGCATAATATTCTCTAGCTCCATCCGTGTTGTTGCAAATGGCAGGATTTCATTCTTTTTCATGACCAAATAATATTCCATTTTATATATATATATCTCACATCTTCTCTATAATGGACACTTGGGCTGCTTCCATATTTTGGCTATTGTAAATAATGCTGTAATAAACACAGGGGTGCTCCTATCCCTTCCAATTAGTGTCTTGATATTCTTTGAGTAAACACCCAATAACCCCCACCCTGAAGTACTGATTCATCCGTTTTGAGTGGGGCCTGGTCATCTTAACTCCATTCTGATAAAGTTACATTGAATGCAGGAGCTCCAGAGACCATGCTCTGAGAAAACAGTGACAGACTGCATACTTCATGCTGTGGTCTCTGGGATGAGCCCAGCCTGAGCGCAGAACTAGCCTCATGAAAGGTGACATCTGCAACCTGGGAGTGATGTGAGGTAAACAGGGAGGAAAATGAGCCCCCGCATGCCCCCCCGCAGCTGCCCAGGAGTGTACAGTTTAGTTGGGTCTTTGAAGGTAATTGTGGGAAGCCTTGTTCCAGCTTCCATGTGGATGGCCTCTCTGTGGTGCCTAATTATGCAGCCGGGGTCCCAGCCCCTGGAAGGTTTGGTGAAGGGACTTCTTCACAGACTTCAGCCTATGGGGGTGGCCAGGCACTCCATCGGGTCCAGCAAAGAATCCCGCTGAGAACCACACTGTAGCAGCTTCAGCAGAGAGAGCGGATTTCTCTTTGCCTCTTCTTTTTGCTGCTTGCATTGTTTTGGCAGAGTTTATCCTAAAAATAGCCCTTCCGAGCCCCGCCTGGAGGCCTTCTGCCTTGAGCTTCTGCAGGCCTGTACAGTGTGTTTGGTTCTTGCACGCTTGCTGTTGCATGGAAGAGACAACATTTTATAGAGTGAGGAACAGGGAAAACAGGGCAGCTGGGTTCTGGCTCTGCCTCTGACTAGCCTCCCTGACTTTGGAGAAGTCCCTTACCCCTTTTGGGGCTCAGTTTTACAGACTTGTCCATAAAACAGGCGTCTTCTGAGACGAGGCTCTTGGAATCAGCCTAAGGGGCAAATCAGACAGAGTATGTATCAGATTTTGCTAAAGGACTGTATGAGCGTTCCTCACTCTGAGCAGACCATGGTCCCCAATATTCATGATGAGTCAGGCATCTATGCAACCCAGAACCATTCCCGATACGTACCCGGCAGTGTCTGATGCAAAGTTAAACCTACTCTTTCTCTTCTGGTCCTTTTTACTTTTTAAAAGATTTTATTTATTTATTGGACAGAGAGAGACACAGCAAGGGAGGGAACACAAGCAGAGGGAGTGGGAGAGGGAGAAGCAGGCTTCCTGCTGAGCCGGGAGCCCGATGCAGGGCTCGATCCCAGGACCGCACGATCATGACCCAAGCCTACGGCAGACGCCCAATGACTGAGCCACCCAGGGGCCTTCTCTTCTTGTCTTAATTCAATCACTGTCCCCCTGCCAGAGTTCCAGAAGGGCAGGACAAGGTCTATTTTTTGTGTACCTGTTCGCCTCTGTCTTCTAGTCCAGTACTGGGCTCAATGAGTATTTATTGAGGAAGTGAGTATAAACGAATACATGAGAAAAGAATTCAAGTCAACCGAGGCTTTGAGGATGGCTCCTGTACGCTAGGGCTTTGTCATCAGGAATTATTTGTGCACAAGAAATAGAAACCCAGGCAAGCTAATATGACCTGAGAGAAATAACCAATGCTCTAACCAAGGAAGTTCGGCCGGGTCTTTAGGGACGCAGTGAGCACTGAAACATCAGCACACTCAGATTGGCCAGTCCACCTGCCCGGACTCCAGCGCGCTCTCTCTCTCTTGTTACTGCTGTCCCCTCTCATCTCCTCGCTTACTCTCTGCAGGTAGTTTTATGATCTTTACTGCCTACGGGCTCCTTCTGCTTTGACCATACCTGAGACCAGAACACTCCAGCCTTTTCAAGTCTTATTAGCAAGAGTCTCTAAGAAATGATGACCGTCTTAGTTAGAGAGGGAGTCCATCCCAGATCCAAGCAGCTGTGATGCCACGTGGCGGTGTCAGAGAGAAAGGTCTTCCAGCCTCCCTCCCACTCCGACCACTTGCCCCATTGGGCAGGGGGAGCAGGTGCAGACCGGGTCCTCCAGGAAGGGAGCGTGGCGTCTGAGAGATCATCATGGGCAGAGGCCTATCTAGAACAGAGGCACATGCTGTTTATTCATTTATTCCAGAACTATTCACTCGAGGCCTGCTTTGTGCCAGGCACCACTCCCAGTGCTGAGGATACAGCAGTGGAAAGAGAGACAAGAGCCATGCCTTCCCGGGAGCCTCATTCTACCCTACACGCAATTCTCCGTTACAGCAAACAAAAACATGAGCAAGATAACTGCAGATTGTGGTAAGTACACAGAGAAATTGGCAATTCGATTTAAGGCAACAGGTCAAGTGGTGGCAAAGCTATTTTCAAATTGCCATTTAGAGCGTTCTAGTCTATCAACTGGCTAAAAATACCGAAAAGAGTGCCCAGATCTGGTTGTTCTGTTTATAAAGGAGGAAGTGACATAGAGTTCAGAATGTTCTTTGCTGTTCTCCCTCTGCTTGTCATGTTGTGGGGGACAAAGCTTTAGTTTGGGCTGGTTTTGGAACAGCAAGGCCCTGCAGTCACCCTCTCGAACACTCTTGTGGAATTTATTAATGCAGCCCTGAATGGCTCAGGACATGCCATTCTCCAAGAGCCACCTGCCTCTGCTTGATTTGGGGGCCTGCCTAAAACAGGCTTCAGGGGACATAGAGAGAATGTGGCAGGAAAGCAGACCCACCTAGTTACCTCTTGTCAGGCCTCTTGGACTTTCCCCCAGTAGGCTTCCATAGAAAGGCTGCAGCAAAGGGCAGGGCTATTCTCTAGCCCTGTTGTTCAGAAATAACAACAAGCTAAGGCTTACTGAATACTTAGCATATGCTAGGCAGTGTTCTAAAAGCTCCATGTGTACTAACTTATTTATTTTCTACACTTCTACTATGAGGTAGGTACTACTAGTTCCCCATACTACAGGTGAGGAAACCAAAGACAGAAAATTTACAAAACTTGCTCAAAGTTGGGGCACCTGAGTGGCTCAGTGGGTTAAGCCTCTGCCTTCGGCTCAGGTCATGATCTCAGGGTCCTGGGATCAAGCCCTGCATCGGGCTCTATGCTCAACAGGGAGCCTGCTTACCCTTCTCTCTCTGTCTGCCCCTCTGTCTACTTGTGATCTCTCTCTCTGTGTCAAATAAACAAATAAAATCTTAAGAAAAAAAACAACTTGCTCAAAATCATATGATAGAACTAGACTGCAAATCGTGGCATTCTGGCTCAAAAATAAATCCATGGTTTTTAATGAATAATGCCCACTTCTAGCTGATTCAGATCCCTGTCTCTGGCTTCTCTCAAAGTAAGTATTAAATCAACTAAATGACTACATGATGCTTATTATTTTCATTGAATATTCTTTGAATAAGTGCCATATGCATATCCAATACCTTTCAAAGCTCCTATTCAAATGCAGAAAAGGATAGGGAAATATATTGGATTTTAAGTCCAATTTAGAATGGTGTGTCTGTGTGAATGCTGCTGCTGGTGTTTTGTCTGACTTTTTCTTTTTTTCTGCAATCCTGCTATCAAACCATTTTAGTCTGATACTCAGTGAGGGAAGAAGGTATTGTTTTATGCTTGTCTTTGTTGAAGGGCAAGATTGGTCCCAGAGACCGCCCCCACGAACGTGGAGAGTGGGGAAATATTAAGATACTCAGATGGAAAGAAGCTCTACAGAAGAGTTTCAGGCATCAGTAAGCAGGTGGGGAAGGATGTGGGGGCAGGGCGGTTTCTTGAAGCTTCTCAGTGCAATCCTCAGTAAGTGCAGTGGAATGTAACAGCTGAGCCCAACTCTGATTTTGCTAGAAGGAATTGGAGAGCAGGTGAGTCTTTTTCCCTATTTCTCAGGTTAAAAAAAAATTTAGGGGTGCCTGGGTGCCTCAGTCAGTTAAGCATTTGCCTTAGCTTGGGTCATGATCTCGATTGAGCCCCAATTCGCGGGTGGGGGGTTTTCACTGCCCAGCGGGAGTCTGCTTCTCCCTCTCCCTCAGCTCCTCCCCCCTGCTTATGCTCTCTTTCCCCAACCCCCACTCTCTCAGATAAACAACAACAAAAAAATTGAACTGAGATGTAACTTACATATTATAAAACTAACCTTTCAAAGTCTAAGATATTCACAGTGTTGTACAATTATCACCACTATTTAATTCCAGAACATTCTCTTCACTCCAAAAAATACCTATACCTATTAGTAGTCACTCCCCGTTTCCCCTTCCCTTAATCCCCGGCAACTACCAGTCTACTTTCTCTCTCTATGGATTTACCTATTCTGGACATTTCATAGGAATGGAATCAGACTGTGTGTGTCTTTATGTTTGACTTCTTTCACTAACCACAGTATGTTTAAGTTTTATTCATGTTGTCACATGTTCCTATATGTACTTCATTCCTTTTTATAGGTTAATAAAATTCTATTGTATAGATATACCCCATTTTATGTATCCATTCATCATTTGATGGATGTTTGGATTGCTTTCATTCTTGACAACTATAAATAATATTGCTATCAACATGTAGGTACTAGTTTTTGTGTGGATTTTTAATTAAAAAATTATTTAATTTATTTGTCTGAGAGAGAGATAGTGAGAGCACAAGCAGGGGAAGTGGCAGAGGGAGAGGGAGAAGCAGGCTCCCCCTGAGCAGGGAGCCCAAGGTGCGACCTGATCCCAGGACCCCAAGATCATGACCTGAGCCCAAGGAAACTGCTCAACCGACTGAACTACCCAGGGTCCCAATTCTTAAATTATTTTTATTATTATTTTAATGTAATTATTTTTAATTCTCTCAGGCACATACCTAGAGTGGAGTTGCTGGGTCATTTGGTCATCAAGGAACAGCCAAACTCTTTCCCAAAGCGTCTCTGTCATTTGACATACACAGTAGTGTGTGAGGACTCCCGTTGCCCCACAACCTCGACAACACTTGCTGTCATCCCTCTTTTTGGTTACAGGCTGGAGATTCTGGTAGCTATTTGGTTCACAAATGGTTGTATTAGGTGGCTTTGGGTTTATTGGCTGAAGGGAAGTGAGGATTTATTGATGTATTTGTACATGGAGAGGCAGGGGAGAAGTGGGGGGAGGAGGACAAGGGAGAGTTTTGTCCCCCAGTCTTTTCTAATGAATTTAATGAATTTATCTTGAGACTCAGGGAAGAGAGGAGATAGATCAGAGCCCAAGAAATTCCTGAAAGAGCTTGAAGACTCCGTGCCCCAGCAGGATGCTTTGGGACCCAAGGCCCAAGTTCCTCAGCATGGGGACTTCTCCCCATTGATTGACGCTGGGAAGTGGGCCTGCAGGGAGGGGGGCCGAGGGACACAAGCCCAGTGGTGGCGCAGTTGCCAATGTTCATCAAGGACATGGGGGAGGAAGCAGAGTCTAGAAGCCATCCTGAAATAGCTGGTAGCAGTGCTTTCCACAAGGAGGAAAGGGTTCCAGAATATAGTGTGACAGGGCGAGGCTCAAGTCCTGCTGTAGGAGGTCAGAGTCGGGGACTGAAACTGACCCGCAGGTGGGCAAACATGGGTGACATCTGCACATGGCCCGGCCTCAGATGCCCTGGGCAAACCCACAACTTTGCACTTTTTGCCTCTAGGGAACTCTAAGCTAGACAGGTATCAGAAGCCTTGACCCTAGTGAAGAAAGGTGGAAACATCCGTGACCTTTTAAATCCTCATTTTTCTACCCAGCTTGATGTTTCTCATTACTGTTTTACAGACTGGAAGGAAATAGATTTTGTGCCATGTAAATTATTTTGAGTTTATGGTCTCTGGCTGGAAAGCCAGGGCTGTTCCTCAGAGGATATTTTATGCTAGTCCATTAGCATGAGCTCCTTATTGATGAACCGATAAAGCACGACCTGCCTGAGCCCGGTAATGGAATCTCCCAACTCATAATGAATATTCAGGTAAAGCGCCACCACATTAATCTGCTTTCCCTCCCATGGTAATTGGTATTTAATTTTGATTTTATTAGCCAGCATTGGTAAATCTTGGGAGATTCTGGTTCCGGGCATTTACTCTAAGAGGATTATTCTATGTACTTGGTTGATGCTTTTCAGGACGCAAGGAAGCCTGTCATGCCTTAACTTGCTGTGTACTTTAAACTTTAAGAAGCCCTTCTACAACCTCCCTTGGGCCCCACACCAACTCCAAAAGGCAGAGTAAGGTAGATATCACAAAGCCGCCTTGTAACTCGTGATGAAACCTAAGGCTCGAATACAGTCACTAGTGGCAAAACGTGAATCTTGTCCTGATTCTCTCAACTCTACACAAGTCCGGTGTTGCATTTATAAAATATTCATAATGAAATTGATGAGGTGTTTTTATTGACTTGATTTATCAAATTCGTTTTGTCTTGCATTTCTCTGCCATCCCACAGAGCAGGTGGGTAAATGCACCACTTCAGAAGCTAGGGCTTGGAGCTGAAACGTTGTCAGGATGACTGATCTACTCAGTTAAAAAAAAATAAAGTTCTGCCCAAGCAAAACAATTTTAAAAACCAGATACAAATGTAGAAGAGGATGCATTTGTTCTCAAAACACTTGGCCTCTCCTCCCCTCCAATACCGTAAAATGAATTCTCCTCTGCGCACAATCATCTGTGACAAACTCGAATTGGCATATTGGGTTAATAAACGATTATGAAAATCAATAGTAATTAAAGGGAACACTTAGCAGACAAAGTTGATAAAACTGAATGTATTTGTGAACTCTTAATTTTCTTTTCCTCCTTAATTGTTCCTTCTGGCTATCAGGGCTTTCAACTGTTTGCTATCTAAATATCAAAAAAGCTGAGCCAGCCAGGGTGTTACTGGGTAATTTCGGTTACTAAAAACACGAATTGGTATTCCACTTTTTAAAAGAACTTCTCTAAGCTTGGACTTACTCCTTCAAACTCTGTCCATGTGCACCATGATCGATGGTAGCGTGGAAAATGGTGACCCGTTGCTTTTTTACGGAAGTGATAAAAGTGGATTTGAGTTACAGCAGGACAAACCAAGTTTAGATGTTTGACAATTTCCAGACTGTGGATTCCTCATTACTCAAAGTATCTTTCTTTTCTCGTCTATCTTCCCCTTCCTGATACTTGTGGGGAAGATAATGTAGAAATGGTGAGTCACAAAACTGAGATATATAATAGAAAACCCACCAGAAAACTTACTTTCATTGATAATGATTCCAGGACCAAATTTGGGGGACATCTGAAATCTGTGACTTCATAGGTCTAGTGAGGTATAGATGTTTCATTAGAAGTTTTATTAGAAGTTAGGGAATTTAGATAAACTTCCCAGAAAAATGCTGCTCCAAATCCATGCCTATGATGCAATAAGAATTTTCATTTGCCTAAATTATCTGGATGACTGACATATTTTTTTCATTCATATCCAACCACTTATGAAAAACATACTCCATACCATCTATATGCCTATAGGCAATCCCGTCGGTCTTAATCATGCAGAGACAAACAATCCCTGACCTCAAGACCTTCAGTCATCTACTCCTGGAGACTTCATCAACCAACAAAAACCCCACATTAAAAAGGAGACAGAGTGTAGAGGCCACAGCGGCTGACCTCTACCTGCCGGCAAGAATGGCTAATAGGAAGGAACTCCTTGTGGTGGCTGGATACAAGGACAGGGTGAGTGAGTCATGCTGGGTGGCATGGGGAGTTTAACAAGAACCACCACCCTCTCATTTCCTGGTGATGGAGAAGGATACAACCATCGATGACATCAAAGACACTTTCTAGCAGTTTTTAAACTGGGATGATGATGGCGTTGTGACCCCCAACCATTATCTTGCAGAGATGGTGTGGCACGTGCTGACACCCACCAGGACTCCATTCATGCTGTTCTGGAGATCCTGTCCCAGGAGCCTTCCTAGGATGCCACCAAGGACTCCATCCTGTGCTGGGCCAGAGACATGTTCACTGCTGAGGACCTGCTCCAGGGTCCTCCCCATAGCCATGCCGCCTCTCCTCAGGCTTGCCATCAGCCCTTCTCTATGTGGTGAGCCTCAGATTTCCAATTTCCTGCCCCTTCACACTCCACTGAGAGGCTGTGTGAGGTGCTTCCGGGTTGCTGGGGCTCTGCCTTTACAGTTAAGTCTGGTCAGGGAACAAGAAGCCTGAGTGTCTTCTCTTCACTCCCTCTTCCCTGTGTTGTTACACAGCGTCAATGTTGATGTTAAAGTAACACCTTGTTTCTCTCCCCTCAACCAAAAAAAAAAAAAAAAAAAAAAAAAGAATACCATGTGATAAGTATTTTTTTTTTAAAGATTTTATTTATTTATTTGACAAACAGAGATCACGAGTAGGCAGAGAGGCAGGCAGGGGTGGGGGGACGGGAAGCAGGCTCCCCACTCTCTAGCAGAGAGCCTGATGCGGGGCTCGATCCCAGAACCCTGAGATCATGACCTGAGCCGAAGGCAGAGGCTGAAACCACTGAGCCACCCAGGCGCCCCATATGATAAGTATTTTGAAAAGAAAAACGAAAGGTGGTGTGAGAAGGGGGTCATGGCTGGTTTCTGGAAGTTCATGGCAGACTTTCTTCAATGCATTAGTTCACTTGGGCTGCCATAACATTGTAACAAAGTACCGAAGTCCGGCGGGTTTATATAACAGGAATTCACGTCCTTACGGTTCTGGAGGCTGGAAGTCTAAGATCAAGGTGCCTACAAGTTGATATCCCCCAAGGCCTCTCTTTTTGGCTTGCAAACAGCTGTCTTCACACCGTCTTCCCTCTGTGTACTATGTCTAACCTCTTCTTATAAGGACACCCGTCCTATTAGATTATGACCTCAAGTCACCCAGATTACCACTTTAAAGTCCCTGTCTCCAAATACACTGTGAGGTACTAGGGGTCAGAGCTTCAACATATAGATTTGAAAGGGGAACATGATTTAGCCCATAACACAGGGGAAGCGACGTTCAAGCTGGGACTTGAAGCAAAAGCAGAATGGACTCAAGTCAGGAGCTGGGGAAGAGGGAGAGCATTCTGCACCCACACACCAAGGACTGGAAGTGAGAAAAAGTGGCACAGTCATCACAGGGCAAGCATTCTGGGGTGGCTAGAGCCTCAGTGAGACATGCAAAGCAACAAGATCCGAGGCCGAGCACGAGAAGGGATGGACTGTGGTGGTCCTTGCAATCCAAGTGATGGTTGGCACAAGGGGGCACTTGGAAGAATTTTAGGCAAGAGACCGAGCACTGGATTTGCAGTCATCTGATACCTCAAGACTGCTGACGGGCGCCTGGACACATAGCACGAGCCCTCCCCTCCGCAAGCTGGCAGTGGGGCTGTTCACTGGTCCCAGAGAGACGTGAATCGTGGAGGCGCCAAGGACAGCCATCCTCCTCGCAAGTACAGGTGTGGGTTAAGGAAGCTCTTTCCTGTAGGTGATTCTTTTTGATCCTGCCACCTCAAGGCTAGGGAAACCAGGCTCAGAGAGGTCAAGGATGTTGCCTGAGGAAACAACCAGCAGGTGAGAAAATCATCCTCCTTTCTGAGTGACGAACAGCTTTCTCCAGCCTCTCTCCCAAGAAGCCTTGCAGCACGTCGTTCTCTATGGTCTACTCGACATCTTGTTAAAACGTTCCCTCTTTTAAGGAAGAAAAAAAGCTGTCATCTGAGAGGCATTTACTGCCGTTAATTACAGCCACCATTTGGCAAAGTTGAGTGAGAAAACCCCAGTGACTTAAAAGACAAACCACCATATGCCACAATCTGTCAGGGGCCAGCATTTGACAGAAAACAGTTTGATGGAAAGTTTTCTGTTGTATTTTCAAAAGAGATGGGCACGTTACAGGGACCCACACTGATACAGTGATAGAGTTTGCTCATTACTGGCTTGTGTTTTTTTCGACCATTTCATGTGCTATCTTCTCATCGCCCCTTGCATCCACCTTGTCCTTTATCAAAATCTTTGCCCTGAAGTCTTCTTGATCTTTCTGGGTGCCATTAGCAAGATCATATTTCTTTTCTTTTCGTCTTTATCATCTGACCCTCTGTGGTCCCCAGGACTATTTTGTCTAAGGTCCAGACTAAGAAACATTTCTCATGCTCCACTAGCGTCTCCATGCCCAAAGGGACTAGAAGAGGAGGCTGGTGGTGGTCATCTCTGAGTCCTGCCCACCTGAGATCCAGCTGAGATTTCTTTTTTTTTTTTTAAGATTTTATTTATTTATTTGACAGAGAGCACAAGTAGGCAGAGAGGCAGGCAGAGAGAGAGGGGAAGCAGGCTCCCAGCTGAGCAGAGAGCCTGATGCGGGGCTCGATCCCAGGACCCTGAGATCATGACCTGAGCCGAATGTAGAGGCTTAACTCACTGAGCCACCCAGGCACCCCCAGCTGAGATTTCTACGGTACCCACCTCTCTCCCCTTCCTTTGTCTTTTGGGTCCCATCTAGCCTTCTCAGAGCCTCACTATCTCCAAGGCCATTTGGCCTTGACTGGAGTCTGACCGAGCCCTATGTTTAACCTGACGTGTTGCCTAATAAGTAATCCACACTAGAAATTCATACCCTAAGAATCATTCATTTAGACTAGTGGGTCTCAACCCAGTAGCGATTTTTGTTCCCCAAGGAACACTTGAAAATGTTTGGGAACATTTTTGTTTATCACACCCTGGGAAAAGGGTGTCGGTAACATCTAGTGGGCAGAGGCCTGGGCTGCTGCTGAACACATACCAGGCAGAGGAGAGGCCCCCCACCCTCAACCAAAAATCTCTCCGCCCCCAAATGTCAGTGGTGCTGAAGTTGAGAAACTATGATCGCAACGAACACTAATACTTCAGACTTTATTCTATGCCAGACCTCAGAGTAGAAATAAGGGATTCTGTGAGAAACATATATTTTGTCCCCTAAAAACTCAGTCTAGAGGGGATTATATATAATTCAGAATGTTTTCAGTTAAAAGTAACAAAATGCCCAAAGAAGGGCTTAAAGATAGTTGCAATTTTCTCCTGTAACAATAATCTGGAAGTAGACTGGGGATCGTTTAACCAAACAGTTCAGCAATGCCAGGTGTCTGGGTCAGCCTCTCCAGAATATTTTTGGCTTTACCCTCATCGTTACAAAATGGTTGTCACCCCACTGTTCTCACCAGACAACCCTCAAGGCAGGATGGATGAGAAGCATAAGGGATCTCTTCTCATGTGTCCATTCTTATGAGGGAGAAGAATTCTTTCCAGAAGCTCCCCGATGCCCAGTAGCTTTTTGCTTATATCCTTTGTGCCAAAACTGGACACCTGCCTGTCTTTAAATCCCGCGGGGAATAGGAATGGGATTAGTATGCGGGACTGAGAGCAGGACTCAGCCTACTATTTTTGGAACAGTGCCATTGTAGCACATATTTTAGGCTTTGTGTATAATAAATTATCTGTGTTGCACATTCTTCTTTGAATTTTTATAACCCTTAAATATGTTAAAACTTTTCTTAGCTCAGGGGTTGCAGAGAAAGAGGCTAGGGACCACAGTTTGCTGATCCCTGCAATACCTGTACAAAATCAGGATTCTGCTAGCAGGGAGAATGGGGATAAGAGCTGTTGGTAGGCAGAGAACTGTATCTGCCATGGAAAGGTGCAAGTGAATGAAATTATAAGGCAGTGGTGCCAGTGCTGTAAGAATGCAGACAAGAAGGTGTAGCAGCCAGCCTCAAGATGACCTTCAATGCTCTATGCATCCTAGTGTTCATACTCTTGTATCAAGTGGGTTTGCTGGGCTAACGGAAGGGACAGTACATGCCTTTGGAGGCCAGGTCATAAAGGACTTTGTCACTTCTGCTTCACTGTCTTGGAGAGCCCACGCTGGGGGAAGCCAGCTGCTGCGTTTGAAGACACTCAACTGCTGAGAGGCCCACATAGTGAGGAGCTGAGGCTTTCCACCCACAACCGGCACCGGCTTACCTGCCGTGTGAATGAACCGCCTTGCCAGCAGCTGCTCCAGCCCCAGACAAGCCTTCAGCTGACTGAAGCTCAGACTGCTACATTCACCCCAACCTCTGGCTGAGCCAGAACTTCTCAGCTCAGCTGCTTCCAAATTCCTGACCCACGGGAACTGCAAAATAATACTCCTTTGTTTTAGGTCCCTTAGTTTGGGGTTGATTTATTATGCAGCCACAGACAACACATACAGAGGCATCTGGGAGGGATGGCAATGCCTTGGCCTTAAGACTCTCAGGATGGAATTTTCAAATATCAGTGAGAGAGTAAGGTGCAGCGCGGGGGGTGGGGTAGGTTGCAACAGACTGGGACTTGGGAAACTTGGGACCCCCAGTGCATTTGTGAATTGGGGCACATTGGCTCACTTCTTTAGACAGTATAAGCAAATCCTGGGGAGGAGTGGTGAATGTCAGGAAAATGAGAAAACTATCAGAAGTTTGTGAAATAACCTATATTTTGTGAAGCAAGGCTCAGTTCTATTTTCTCCGAGGTAGTAAGTCATGTATCTTTCTTCCCCACCCATCTTGAAAACAAAAATGTAGAAAAACCCATGGCTGCAGGAGAGGGTGTGCAGGGTTACAAGTGTCCAACATCAGGAAAAGAGACTACGCGGGGAGCAGTGGTTCAGAACCAAGGACAGTAGCCTACATACCTCTACCATATCCCCCTACAGAACACTTGGGGCTTGATATGCATTTTTATGACATCCATTCTTTGATACATAAAATTAGAAGAGTTGAATCATGAGCTATTTAAAACTCAGCTCTGATCTGTAAATTCATGATTCCAGGTTATATGCACGGCTCTCAAATCCCTGTCAAATCCCCTGTTCCGTTTTTGCCAATGCAGAAGGTCAGCTTTGTCTCTCAGATGGACATAGCATGAAAGGTGATATATTGAACTCACATCAATTTACTGAGGAAATGAGGACAAGCAAAGAGTGCTAATTTATTTCTCTTTATTCAGCTCACATTTACTGCTGTTTGCTATCATTTGCCAAGTTCTGCAGGGGATAAAGGAGGGAAGTCACAGATTCTTTCCTCAAAAAGTCTGCAGTCTAGAGGGGAAATGACAGGGACTCAAATAACTCTTCTTTCGGTACTTCTTCCCCTTTATATGTACACTGTACTCATCTCCTTAAATAAGACTGACTCTCAGAGAACGAGCTTATAACAGACATTTTTACCTTGATGTGGGTTTAAATTACTGTGTTACTGTGCACTTTAAATCTCATCTGTCTTATGGGCTGGAAGATTTGATGGCCTGTTAAAGAAATCTGAGGCCATCATTACCAGACTTTTTTTTTTTTTTAATTTGGTCAAGTCTACTGTTAAAATTTCTTCATCTGCAAAATGGGGCTAACAGTATCGACACTGCTTATTTGTTTTTGTGTTGTTTTGTCTTGTTTTAGAGAGAGAGAGTATGTGAGCATGTATGCAAGCAGAGTGGGAGGGACAGAGGGACAGAGAATCTTTTTTTTTTAATTTTTAATTTTTAAAATTTCTTTTCTGTGTACCAGAATTCATTGTTTATGCACCACACCCACTGCTCCATGCAATATGTGCCCCCCCTTAATTTCCTCCTTAATACATGAGGCTCACCCTTCCTCCTCCACCCCCCTTCCCTCCAAAACCCTCAGTTTGTTTCTCAGAGTCCATAGTCTCTCATGGTTCATCTCCCCTTCCAGTTTCCCTCAACTCCCTTCTCCTCTCCATCACCATATGTCCTCCGTGTTATTCCTTATGCTCCACAAATAAGTGAAACCATATGATAATTGATTCTCTCTGCTTGACTTATTTCACTCAGCATAATCTCTTCCAGTCCTGTCCATGTTGCTACAAAAGTTGGGTATTCATCCTTTCTGATGGAGGCATAATACTCCATAGTGTATATGGACCACATCTTCCTTTTCCATTCGTCCATTGAAGGGCATCTTGGTTCTTTCCACAGTGGGGCGACCGTGGCCATTGCTGCTATGAACATTGGGGTACAGATGGCCCTTCTTTCCACTACATCTGTACTATCTACCCAGTAGTGCAATTGCAGGGTTATAGGGAAGCTCTATTTTTAATTTCTTAAGGAATCTCCACACTGTTTTCCAAAGGGGAGAGAGAGAATCTTAAGCAGGCTCCATGCCCAGTATGGCACCCGATGGGGGGCTCAATCTCACGATCCTGCCATCATGACCTGAGCTGAAATCAAGAGTCCGACGCTTAACCGACTGAGCCACCCAGGTGCCCCAACACTGCCTATTTGTAGCTTTTGCTAGCTTAGTACTCCTCATTAGTTCTCAGGGCTGCGATAGTAACCCCAGCCATGATTCTATGTGGCTGTACTTGGACTGCCAATCCAATCCACGGCCTGGGCACTGGAGTAGTCATAGCTCCACTGTTCCTAGAGATTGGTTCAGGAATGGGTACATGGCCACAGCAGGGCCACTTAGAATCTCTACACATGATCTGATTTCTGCTTCATCTAGAACTACAGTCGGCGAGGATGGTGTAAGCTTTAGCTGCTTGTAGGAGACCATCTACAATAGGAGATGGTGATAACATGTTGAAAAAAGTGAAGCTAAGATACAGAGAGGGAAGGAGCAAGAGAGAATGAGAGAATAATGAGAGAGGTAGAGAGAGGTAGTTTGGCTACTGGATCTAGGCAGACCTGAATGTAGCCCATTTTATATAAGTCGATACATTCTCATTTATGCTCATGCATGTTTAAGGTATGTTTCTTTCATTTCACATTAAGAATCCTAACATGCTAATTAAAAGAATTATTAGGGGTGCCTGGGTGGCTCAGTCAGTTGAGCGTCTGCCTCTGGCTCCAGTCATGATCCCAGGGGTCTGGGATCTACTCCCGCATCGGGCTCCTGCTCGGCAGGGAGCCTGCTTCTCCCTTTGCCTGCCACTCCCCCTGCTTGTGCTCTCTTTCTCTGACAAATAAATAAAATATTTTTTAAAAAGTTATCATGAGGACCAAGTAAAATCGTTGAAAGCCCTTTATCAAACACAAAATATAAAAACTGTAGGGCGCCTGGGTGGCTCAGTCATTTAAGAGTTGGACTCTTGATTTTTGCTCAGGTCAAGATCTCAGGGTTGTGAGATAGAGCCCTGAGTCAGGCTCTGCCCTGGCCATGGAGCCTGCTTAATTAAGACTCTCTCTCTCCGGGACGCCTGGGTGGCTCAGTTGGTTGGACGACTGCCTTCGGCTCGGGTCATGATCCCGGAGTCCCGGGATCGAGTCCCGCATCGGGCTCCCAGCTCCATGGGGAGTCTGCTTCTCCCTCTGACCTTCTCCTCGCTCATGCTCTCTCTCACTGTCTCTCTCTCAAATAAATAAATAAAATCTTTAAAAAAAAAAAAGATTCTCTCTCACCCTCTTTCTCTCTGCAGTTCCCCCTGCCCCTCTCTCTCCCTTTCTCTAAAGAAAAAAACAAAGGAAGAAAAGAAAAAAATATAAAAACCTAGGTAACGTTCTCCAGAACTAACCTTTTAATCTCTCCATACATTTCCAAGTGCATAAATGGATTCTATTCCGTACAATTCTGTCCTGCAGCCTGATGTCCCGCTGACGGGGCAAATTTTCAATTTCCCTTCTTTTGACATTAAGCTAATGTGTTTCATTTATTAGATTTCTCCATGAACCAAATAACAACCTTGGAAGTTCTCTATGTTCTTCCAACACAGGTTAAAAATGCAGAGCTCCTCAAAGTTAAGTGCAACCAGCTTTTGGCATTACTTGATAACAAGAACCTTGAGGGAATCCCTGATCCCTTGAAGTTTTGCTTTAATCACCATAGAATGGCTACCGCTCTGGATGCTAGAATTCTCCACCATTCATTGCCCTTGACTTCATCTGCACTAAGATGAATCCATCCCAGTGACATTCCTGAAATTCTGAGAGAGGGCAAAAACTTCACCAGATGTTTTCTGCTATTTATTTCTCTATTTCTCTCTCTTTCTCTACGGCCCAGGCAATTAAGGGAAAAAAAAAAAAAACAAAAACAAACCCTTAACCTTTCCAAAGGGTTTATAGGAAGTCCTTTTGGAGTTCAGACCTATAGTTAGAACTGTAATTAGTTTTATTTTTGCACCCAAACTTGAAATATCTCTGCTGGAAACATGGGACTTCGCCTTTTCTCCAAAAGTAGGTACATATTTGGAGTGTAATTTAGACATGTTGAAGATTGGAGGGATGAAGTGACAGTAGGCGCTGGAGTGGGATTTCAAAGCTTGGTGGATCTGAGCTTGAAGCTGATACAGGCAGTTCTGAGTCCTCTAGAAGCCATCAAGCCCAGTCATTCCTAAAAATTGATCTACGGGCTCTTGGGTGGCTCAGTCAGTTAAGCATCTGACTCCTGAGTTTGACTTAGGTCATGATGCCATGGATCAGGAGAGTGAGGCCTGTGTCAGGCACCACTCTCAGCATGGAGTCTGCTTGAGAATCTCTCTCCCTCGCCTTCTGCCCCTCCCCCCACCCACACTCTAAATAAACAAACTAACAAATAAATAAATAAAAGAATTTTAAAAATTGATCTATAGCCTATAGGTCTTCCTGACAAGGTACTTAATAACTGGAAAAAAAAATGCTGGTTTCCTAGATTTTCATTATTACTCATGGAGTCTCTTCCTAAAATCCTATTAGTTACTAAGTAGTTACTGATGCTTATTCAAATTTGACATCCAGAAACTGAAGTGGGGGATTGCTCAGGGATGGAGCATTTGACTGCAGGAACTAAATTTAGTGCACTGAGACCTCAGACTGAGCTTTACTTGACCAGGTACCAGCTACACTAGCCGTGTCTCTATTCCTCTTTATTCCAGGAAGACCAAGTTCATGACCTACTTTGGGCCTTTGCACTCGCTATGTCCTCTGCCTTGGAATGCAGCATTCTTAATTTTTCACACATTTGGCTCCATCTTGTCACTCAGGTATGAGCCCAAATGACTCCTCGGGAATGCCTTCTCTGCTCACCTCATTAAAATAGCCACCCACCAGTCTCTCTTGGTCACCTTCTCCTATTTTGTTTCATACATTGCTTTTCATGCTTAATATTCAGTCTCATCCCTGGAATCTCCCTGAGAACAAGGGCCTTGTTCATCTCTCTCATGTCTATAACACCAGTTTCTAGAAACCGCACCCAATGTGTGGGGGGACACTCAGTAAGCATTTGCCAGATGAAAAAGATCTGGCTTCCCGGCAACCTTACATAGTAGCTAGCAGATACTGGATGCTGCCTGGACATTGGGTGAAGGCAACATAGCAGGACTATTGGTGTTTTTGGCTCCATTAAAAAAAACGATTGCAGGTTTTTTATTTCTTTTTTAAGATTTTATCTTTAAGTAATCTCTATATCCAGCATGGGGCTCAAGCTCACAGCCCTGAGATCAAAAGTCAAACGCTCTACCGACCAAGCCAGCCAGGAACCCTGACTGCAGGCTTTTCAAAAGGCTTAGAGTCTGGTGCGCCTGGGTGGCTAAGTGGGTTAAGCCTCTCCCTTCGGCTCAGGTCATGATCTCAGGGTCCTGGGAGCTAGCCCTGCATCGGGCTGTCTGATCAGAAGGGAGCCTGCTTTCCCCTCTCTCTCTGCCTCTCTGCCTACTTGTGATCTCTCTCTGTCAAATAAATAAATAAAATCTTAAAAAAAAAAAAAAGGCTTAGCGTCAGTAATCGAGGGAAGTTCTTCATCGAAGCGGTACCTGGCTGGCTCAGTCAGAAGGGCATGTGACTCTTGACCTTGGGGCTGTGAATTTGAGTCCCACCTTGGGTATAGAGATTACTTAAACAGAAGTAAAACCTAAAAAAATAAAAAGGTTCATCATTGCAATTCATAGACAGGTTTTAGAGGCCTGTGAATGCTCTGAAATTGTATACATATTTTTTCTGGGAAGAAATGTTCTTGTTTCCAGTGGGATGGGCAGCACTGGCTAAAGCTGACTTGCCACTAATCTGGACAGTCTAACCCAATTCTCCTGCACTGAAGCACACACCCGGGCAAGCAGCATTTCCGCCTTTCCAGCTCAGGCGTTCTGCACTCACACTCTCAGCAGCTTGCAAACTGAATACTCTTACCTTCCTTTATGGGCTTTTTTTTTTTTTTTTAAAGATTTTATTTATTCACTTGACAGAGATCACAAATAGGCAGAGAGGAAGGCAGAGAGAGAGGGGGAAGCAGGCTCCCCACAGAGCAGAGAGCCCGATGTGGGACCCTGGGATCATGACCTGAGCCGAAGGCAGAGGCTTTTAACCCACTGAGCCACCCAGGCGCCCCCCCCCTTTATGGGCTTTTAAAAAACCGATTGTATATGAAAAAAAAATAATTAAAACTACTGAAGTTCCTAGGAATGTTGTGGACAGAGGTGCAAAAATAAAGCAGAAAATATGTATTGAAAACTCTGATAACTTCTTGGTTGCGCCAAACTCTCTCTGCTCTGACAGCTTGGGGGTAAGTGGGGCACTTCAGCGTCGTTTGCTTCTGCTGGCGATCTTCTGGGTGTCTCAGACTTCAGGCTCTGGAGTCAGATGCCTTCTGTTCAAATCCAAGCGCAGCCACTCCGAGGGATCATGCATGGGCTGCTCCTCAGTTTCAGCATCTTAAGCCATGGAGGACTGGGATAGGGTATTATATGCCAAGTCCTCTTCTAGCTACTTTGTATATATTAGCTCAGTATTAAGTATAATAATGTAATGTAATATAATGTAGCATAATAATATGTACTCCTCATAAGAATATATAAGCACATTTAAAAATACAATATTAAATACTAAATATGTATAATATGTATTGCATATATTGTATTGTATATAATAGTCAATATAATATATAAATATATATTTATATATAAACACACACATATATAAAACTTAAATATGTGTTTATATATAAACATATAAATAATATATAATACATACAACATATATATAACATATATAAACATAAATATAATAATATGTACTCATAAGACTATATAAGGACATTTAAATATATATTATATATTATATTATATACATTGTAAATATAATATATAATATATAAATATATATATTTATATATATATATACATATATATGCCATTTAAAAATCATTGCCCTTTTATAGACTGGGAGACTGAGGCACAGAGGACCAAAGATACACAGCTATTACATGTCCCATACATACACAATTACACACTGCTTGATGAAGAGTGGGCATATCGTATGATCTCCAGGGTTGCTGGAATGACTGCATGGGAAGTGACTGTGGAATGTGGAGCCCAGCACAAAGCAAGCACTGGATAGAGGTTTCTGTTTCCTTGAGAGCAGCCCTCCTTGTTAGAATCCTTAGCAGCAGAGCTACCCACCCCCCATGTAGCCCTATCCCAGAGGACATTGTGAATATTCTATTTTGGAGAACCAAATTGTAATATGGGTAAACCCAGCTTGGACCTCAAGGTGTTTGCAAAACATGGCTCTGTCCTTGGTGACACTGACGAATGCAGCCCAAAATGTGATGTGTGGTGTTCAGGGCAGAGGCTGTGGACCGCTGGCATCTGGTCATGTGGCTTGATTTTGATTATGGTCTGGCTATGTGTTCTAGTCCAGTTCTCTAGTCATCCCTGCAATTACTTGGCTTATTCAACATTCCTTTTAAAAATATATTTTATTTCTTTATTTGAGAGAGAAGGAGAGCACGAGAAAGAGAGAGAGCAGAAGCAGGGGGTGCGGCAGAGGGAGAAGGAGATGCACGCTCCCCGCTGAGCAGAGAGCCTGATGCGGGGCTCGATCCCAGGACTGAGGCACCCAGGCACCCCTCAATATTCTGTTAGTAAACTTCCCCCTCCTTATTTTTGTTAGCTGTGTTCTATTACCTTCAACTAAGGATTCTCGAGGTTTCATTGCATTTGAAAATTCATCAAACATTTACAGAGTAGCTACTATGTGACAGGCACTGTTCCGCTCTCAAGGAGCTTATCCAAAAATAGCCTTATCCTTCCTTTCCTTCTTTCCTGCAAGGGGTCATTCTGCTGGTAAAACAGCTCCAGCTCCTTCAACCTTTTCTAGGTGACAAGTTTCAGTTCTGTCACCATCCTGGTCCCTGTCCCTGATGTGCTGTAGGTTGACAGTGTTTGTGAGGAGTCTTACCCAGCAAATACCAGAGACTCAATCTAATTGGATTAAGTTAAAAAAAAAAAAAGTATTGGTTCAGGAAACTGAACATTTTAGGACCAGTCATTGTCAGGCTGCTCAGTGGTTCTGAACTGAGCGTGATCAGATTGCCATGACGAATATTCCACACTGGGGGCTTATACAACAGACATTAACTGTCTCTGTTTTGGAGGCTAGAAGTTCCATATGAAGGTGTGGGCAGGGCTCGTTCCCTCTGAGGCCGTGAGGGAGCATCTGTTCCATGCCTCTCTCCTACGTTCTGGTGGTTGGCCGACAATCTTTGGCATTCCTTGAAATGAGCCTGCGTAAAATATTAAGTAGCAGAGAACAGAGAGAATGCCCTCATTTGGTATTCCACAAAATGAGCCTTGTTTAATTCTTCCATGATAGAAGGTTCTCAGCTGAGGAACGGCTCTCCTCAGAAAACTCGGGGTCTTCCCAAACTCCTCATCAGAAATAAGCAGTCGTTCCAAAAGTTGCCCCTAAATTACGGAGCCCAGAGGACTCACATCTCCCCACAAAAGCATTTATAACCCAATTTCCGTTTTGAACCAAACTTTCTGGAAGCTCAGTCACTCATGTGACAAGGTTCTCACAAGAAAAGACACTGTGCCTTGAGCACTTATTAATATTCATCATTATTTCTAAATGAAGACCAAAATGAGATGATGTTGTCAGGCTTATAAAAATGCATTGTGAAAAGTCACCAAATATTGCTCTGCAGAGGATATGCCTCAAGCTTTAAAGATATAGTCAGAATATTCTGGTATACCTAGGATCACACTTGAGTTAAGCCACAAAGTGAGTAGAATTGCAGGTGAGTATGTATGTTAAATGAGGCACCATGGATACACTGAGCATAAAGCTTATTTGCAAATCTGGTTTTAATCCCAGCTCCAGCCGTTGTACTCTGTGAGCAAGTTACTGAACTGTTGCAAGCATCAGTTTCCTCAATATCCCTCGTAAGGTCGTTTTGAGAATCAAATAGGTTAACCTATGAAATCATACGGCAGAGCATTTGTCTATAAAAAACACTCAGCAAAATGGCAGCCATTGTGAAGTTAAACAAACAAATAAACAATGTTTTCCTTTAATAATTAGAACACCAGGGGAGCCTGGGTGGCTCAGTCATTGGGCGTCTACCTTTGGCTCAGGTCATGATCCCAGAGTCCTGGGATCGAGCCTGAGTTGGGCTCCCTGCTCAGCAGGAAGACTGCTTCTCCCTCTCCCACTCCCCTTGCTTGTGTTCCCTCTCTCGCTGTCTCTCTCTCTCTGTCAAATAAATAAATCAAATTTTAAGAAAGAAGAAGGAGGAGGAGGAAGAGGAGGTGAGGGAAGGAGTGGGGGGGAAGAATTAGAAAACCGTAGGTGCACTGGATCCTTTGGCTTGAATATGTCTAAGTGAACGGAATCTGGGAAAAACTACCCTATCACATTGAGAAAGGAGTGTTTCATCGTGCATATAGTCTTCAGTAGATGAGTAAGTTATACCTCTAAGGAACTGTTTTAAAAAGCCATCCATGCATACAGACAGTACAGAGTTCTTTAAGAAAAAAACTGGAGCAAATATTCTCGCATCTTCCATCGAAACTGAGCGAAGTGTGGAGACGTTATATAAGCATAAAGGAGTAGGGATGATGGATGCTCTTCCAGCCAGAAGGGGGAAAACACAGAGGGAGGTTGTGGGTGGTGGCGTCCTTTCTGAATGACAGTCCCCATTTCCCATAGTACGCTGCTGTAATATAAATGCGGAGGACATCTTGGAGCCTAGTAAATCAAAAATACATTTGAACCTTATTGATTAAATAAAAAAAATCAAATCAGTCTTCTGCTGAAACCTATTTGCCGTTACAGGATATTACCTGAATCTTGACACCATGGAGGAAAAAAATGTTAACTAAAGACGGGGGCTAGAGTTTAGAAGGTCCTAGACTTTTGGATTTACTTGACTCAACCTTCTCGAAGCCTAACGTCACATCTTACCTAACCAATAAAGTGGACCGGGACCAAAGGATGTCTTATATTGTCCTTTTTCTCAAGGGCCCCTCATAATTTTGTAGGCTCTGATGAGGATTTCATTTTTGGTTGCCTTCATTGGGGAGGGAGTAAAAGGTGATCAGATGGGGTAAAGGGGAAGACGCCAAGAAATCTGCTCCCCCTTATCCACAAAGAATGAAGGGGAAGAGGCGTCTGGTGTCTTTTTGTTCCAGATAATTGACCTTACTCTTCTGATGATTAATGATCAGAGATCTCCTTCGAGCCCTATAATTTTGTAATTCTAAGAATACAGTCTCTCTCTAGCTATCAAGGCAATTAAGGTAAGGATCACACCCGGGCCAAAATGAGATTACGGCCAAAGTCATCTAGATAATTACTGGAATCTTCTCCTTCCCTCTGGCAGTGGAGGCCTGGCATGTTTAATTGGAAGAAAGGCCCCCTTGAGTGAGTGGATGGATAGTCGGTTGGGTTCACTGAGAACTGCAGATGCGCCGGGCACCACAGTCAATGCCAGCGAACATGGTGTCTCTCCTGCAGCACTGGGGAAGTGCAGACATAGCTGGGCCACACACAGTAGAGAGTCTTACTGGTTTGGGCAATCTCAGTGATAATGACAGGTAACAGGAAGGCTCTGAACAAAGAAGTTATTCCCAAAACCAGTGGATTAAGTTGCCTTGGCACATAAGGAGAAACACAGTAGGCACCTAGCAAAATCGTGAAGCTACAGACGCTTTTGTTCAGCAACAGCTTACAACACATCTTAGTTTTACCTTCTCTCCCTGTGAGCTCTTCCCCTTCCTCATAAGCATGTCTTCTCCCCTCCAACTCACTCTGAATCCCAGTGCTTGCCTTTTGCCCTATGAGGAACTTGGGCCGTGGACCCTTGTTTCTCAGATGGGCCCCTACTCTGTCCTATGATTGCCCAGGGGATAGAAAATGAGCAGGGTCCTTGGGTGACCTGGATGGTGTATAAAACCCCCTTTTTGAAAAGTGATGTTAAGTAAAGATGCTATTTTAGGCACAAGGTGGGACCCACAGTTCCGAGTGCATTTACTGAGCGTCTACGACGTGCTAGAGTTTTAGAAATAGCTGTGGCCCATTATCTTTAACTGCAGTCTGGTAGAGGCCAGTGAGGAAAACACTGTTGACTTTCTCACACCTCGTGGTGGTTGCTTTTTTGTTCTAAGCATGAGGAAGAAAGTGGTAAAGACAGGAAGTCTAAATAATTGATTTTTGGGGTTGCTTTCTGGGCTATAGGAGATGGGTGACTTCAAAGATGGTGGCCCCTTGTTTGAAATTTTCTGAGACAACTCTTGAGAATTGGAAAACCTGCTTTTCCTGTCATTCGTTGAATTTGAGGAAGCAGGACAAGCCCATTCTGTGTAGCCAGACTGAGTTCGTTTAGAAGGAAGGAAGGTGGGGCACCTGGGTGGCTCAGTGGGTTAAAGCCTCTGCCTTCAGCTCAGGCTCTGATCCCAGGGTCCTGGGATCGAGCCCCGCATCGGGCTCTCTGCTCAGTGGAGAGCCTGCTTCCCCTTCTCTCTCTCTCTGCCTCCCTCTCTGCCTACTTGTGCTCTCTGTCTGTCAAATAAATAAATAAAATCTTAGAAAAAAAGAAGGAAGAAAGGCCTCCCCATAGCTGTTCTGTATCAAATGTGGCCCCAACTAGAGGCCAACCATTCCATGGGAGCTCAGACCCACCCTGGCTGGCCACACCCCACTGAAGTGTGCACTGTGTACCCTTCTTGTGCTGCATCACAGTCTTTTCTGATGCCCTCATGGCCCACGGAAGGTGTAGACCAAAAGTGTGGGTAAGGCTAATGCCCTGGGGGTCATTTTTCAACCAATGGGGCTGTGGAGCCTGTGGATGATTCTTCTAGCCTGCCTTCCTTTAGACAGACAACTCTGGGCAGCATTTCATGTGCTTTTCCAGGGGGCCTGGTGGAATGGAGCCCCTGACATTTCACCCCACCAATGGCAGTTTCAGTAATGCATAGTCGTACTGGCTTTCTAACGCCTACTTCCCTACTCTTTGCTCTTTGGAATTCTCCCAATAGATTAATTTACACTCAAGTCCTTGCCTTAGGGGTTCCCAAAGAAAGAAATCAAGGGAGCGGCATTTTCTGATGATACTCTGTCCAGTGTTTGGACTGTAAGTGTCCTTCAATTACTTTGACTCATTAAAGTTATGATATACCTTGTTTTATTAAAGTAAGAACTGTAAATCTTTTTTAAAGATTTTATTTATTTGACAGACAGAGATCACAAGTAGGCAGAGAGGCGGGCAGAGAGAGACGGGGGGCGGGAATCAGGCTCCCTGCTGAGCAGAGAGCCCAATGTGGGGCTCAATCCCAGGACCCTGACATCATTACCTAAGCCAAAGGCAGAGGCTCAACCCACTGAGCCACCCAGGTGCCCCAATAAATGTGAATTTTTAAACAGCTAATAAATATGTTTAAAATGCCAGCAAGTAACATAGGAGAAAAGCCTTCAAGAAGGCATAGTGAAAATGACAATTTAAGTTGAAGAAGGATTCATTAAGATGCTTATATAATTGTTTAAAGTCATACATCTCATGTCACTGATGGCTACATATATTTGTGGCTGAAGGGCAAATTCTGGATTTGTGTTGGTAGGTACCTGGAGAGGTAAACTAGAAAATGCGGCTTCTGAGGGTTTAACAGAAGATTTCAACTGTATCTATAACTTCTGTCCTATATTTTATTTTTATTTATTTAGAAAAATTTTATTGTTAAGTAATCTCTATACCCAACGTGGGGCTTGAACTCACAACCCCAAGATTTAGAGTCACAGGCTTACTGGCTGTGCCAGCCAGGTGTCCCTGTCATATATTTTAAAGAAAATATTCAAAGAAAAACTTACAAAACATTAATTTATTCATTTGGGTTAGAAAGTATGAAGGCATTTGTCATATTTTTCTGTACTACACATTTAAAATATTTCCCAGTTTCCAAAGTAAAAGCAATTTTAAATGTTCTAATAAAATTCAGTGAATTCAAAGCCTTGAAAAAGAACAGATGACCTACACAAACTCAGTCCCAAACCATAATAGGTATTGCCAATTTGAAATATCTTCTTCCAGATGTTTTTTTTCTAACTTAATATCATTGACTTGAATTGCAACTTTGAGTCTTGCTGTCCTCAGGAGCTCAGGACTTCTATTGTTGACTATGGTAACCAGGGAGGAAGTACTGACAACAGAGAAATTTTAAAAATACATTAATTTTTTTCCCCAGAAAATGTGAGATTAGCACTATGAGTTTAAATATGGGGTGTGACATTTCATGGTCACACAGACAGGGTTCCCAATGTAAAGAATGTTTGCTCTTGCTCTAGATAGCTGCATACCCAATCCAGAATTTTTATCGGGATTAAATCAAGTTCAACCATATTTCTATCTTTCCTCTGTCATCCATCTATATAAACTATCACATTCAAGCTTTGTTCTATCTGCCATTAGAACTTCCAGTTACTGGGCTTTTTTTTTTTTCTTTTTATGATCACAAATAGCCTTCACTAAATTTGCAAACTAAACCTACAGTTTGGAATCTCACGCATGGCTGCAGCTTGGTATTATTTAGTATTATTTTTATTAATACACGTGTTGGGAGACAAGAGAACATTTTGATAAATACTCATGAAATGTGCCAGATCGATGCGTATTTTGAGTATCTATTTGCACAAAGCAATAACGTGAACATATGGGCTCACAAGTTCTGAAGCCTGATACTGTTAGATAAATGGTTGCTGGTAATTTATCATGTGCCGCTAGAAGCAGAGAGATGAATTGTAAAACCCTTTAATGGTTTCTGGCATCCAGGCAACAAACCTTTCTGGACTTTCTCCCTTTGCCCTCAGACTCATCAGCATCTTAAAGTAGGATTCAAGGATGAAGTCAATGTGAAACTTTCTAAGTTTTCAGGAAGAGCCCAAGGGCTTGGTTATAAACAGAAATAGATACAAATTGCTGTAGGGATAAAACCACAGTTCGTTTTCCTCTGAGGCTTTTTTAAAAAATTTTTTATTTCTTTTCAGCGTAACAGTATTCATTGTTTTTGCACCGCACCCAGTGCTCCAGGCAATCCGTGCCCTCTCCAATACCCACCACCTGGTTCCCCCAACCTCCCACCCCGCCCCTTCAAAACCCTCAGATTGTTTTTCAGAGTCCATAGTCTCTCAACTCCCTTCTCCACTCCATCTCCCTTTGTCCTCCATGCTATTTGTTATGCTCCACAAATAAGTGAAACCATCCTCTGAGGCTTTTTAAAGGGACCTACAGCTTTGCATCCTGCAACACTTTCTCTTTGCTCCTCTTCTCCCCACACCCTGACCACGGAGCCAGGAAGACTAGCTTCTAATGGCCGAGGGCATACGGCAGGGAGCACGCAGCAAAGCTGTGGGAATGATTTGAAAACTCTTGACTCCTTCAGACCCGCCAGCGCCAGAAGCTATAAATAGGAATCCTTGGCAAGAGGGGAAGAAGGGACAGACCTCTGAATGCTCTTGAGCAAGAGGGAGAGAGCAGGAATACCTTAAATATTTTGGTGCAAAAGCCACTTCATTCCTTTACAGCAGAGTTGCTTGGACTTACGGGAGAACATCGATCTGAGCAGGACTCAGAGCTGAGAAATTCTGCTGCAGTGGCTCCTGGGGACCTGATGGGATTTCAAAAAATCCCTCTTTGGGGGGAAAAGTAGACAATCTTTTTTTTTTTTAAATTTTGGGGATGTCTATTAGGGACTGAATTATGCCCCTCCCCCCAATGCATATAGTGGATACTTCCACCCCCAATGGGAGATGGGGCCTTTCAAGAGGTAATTAGTGTTAAATGAGCTCCTAAGGGCAAGACCATTATAAGAAGAGGAAAAGACACCAGAAAACCTGGAGCACCAGGAAAAGGCCATGGGAAGACACAAGAAGGCAGCGGTCTGCAAGGTGGGAAGCCAGGCCTCATCAGAATCCAACCCCATCTACGACTTGATCTTGGACTTCTAGCATCCAGAACTGGGAGAAAACAATCTCTGCTAGGCAAGCCACCCAGTATCTGGTGTTCAGTCATGGCAGCCTGAGGGGATGTAGACAATGTTGCTTAACACTGGGAGACAGATTTCATTTTGTTTGGGTCTATGAAAGGCACCAGATACATACCAAAGTCTGAGCAGTAGCAGACTGGTTAAGAGAATTGGCCACTGGACTCCCACGGGCCTTGTTCAAATCCCAGTTGATCACTTACTAGGTGTGTGAACTCCGACAAATGACTATCCCTCAGTAGGGGACCAATAATAGCTTATAGTGCAAAATGACATATCAGATAAAGAGCTAGTATGCAAAATCTATAAAGAACTTATCAAACTCAACACCCAAATAACAAATAATCCAATCAGGAAATGCACAGAAGACAGGAACAGACATTTCTCCAAAGAAGACATCCAAATGGCCAACAGACACATGAAAAAGTGCTTCACATCATTCGGCATCAGTGAAATACAAATCAAAACCACAATGAGATATCACCTCACAGCAGTCAGAATGGCTAAAATTAACAGGTCAGGAAATGACAGATGCTGGAGAGGATGTGGAGAAAGAGGAACCCTCCTACACTGTTGGTGAGAATGTAAGCTGGTGCAACCACTCTGGAAAACAGCATGGAAGTTCCTCAAAAAGTTGAAAATAGAGCTACCCTATGACGCAGCAATTGCACTACTGGGTATTTACCCTAAAGATACAAATGTAGTGATCCAAAGGGGCACATGCACCTGAATGTTTATAGCAGCAATGTCCACAATAGCCAAACTATGGAAAGAACCTAGATGTCCATCAACAGATGAATGGATACAGAATGGATACAGATATATATCACATCTTCTGTATCCATATAAATAAATATATATATATATATATATATATATCCATCTTCTGTATCCATCCATATATCACATCTTCTGTATCTTTTGATGGCTGCATAGTATTATGCTACGCAGCCATCAAAAGAAATGAAATCTAGCCATTTGCAACGATGTGGATGGAACTAGGGGGTATTATACTTAGAGAAATAAGTCAATCAGAGAAAGACAATTATCATATGATCTTTCTGATATGAGGAATTGGAGAGGCAGGGCAGGGGGTCGCTGGGGGAAGGGAAGGAAAAAGTGAAACAAGATGGGATCGGGAAGGAGAAAAACCATAAAAGACTCTTAATCTCAGGAAACAAACTGAGGGTTTCTGAGGGGTGGGGAGAGTAGGGAGAGGGTGGTTGGGTTATGGACATTGGGGAAGGTATGTGCTACGGTGAGTGCTGTGAAGTGTGTAAACCTGGCGATTCACAGACCTGTACCCCTGGGGCAAATAATACATTATATGTTAATAAAAAAAAGTAGTTTATAGTGCAAGATTGTTGTGAGGCTAAGTCCTCTAAGGCATGTGGGGTGCTCCGCAGGAGTGGGCAAACAGCACTCTGCAAAATGCTAGCTCTCACCCCGAGGCCAGGGCCTCACGTGTGCGGAGTAGGTTCCGCTCACCCAGGACTTGCATAATCATCATTCCACTGGATTTTTAGAGCAATCTTATGAGATTCATTGGGAAGGCAATATGACACCCATTTGAGAGAAGAAAAAACCCGAATTCAGAGAGGCCAAGAAACCTGACCAAGCCCAAATTTCTTAGAAATCTGATAAATCAAGGAGAGCTAGGCTTCAAATGAAGGTCACCTGACTCCCAGTTCAGTGCTCTCCTCGCTAAATTTGCTGTCTGAATTCCTCTCTTCCTCCCTCATTTCCTCCCCTCTTATCTTCTTTTCTCTTCACCAAATACGAATTAAGTTTCTTTCATGTTCCGGGCACTTCCTGTCTTCTCCCGGATTCCTGTGTTTCTTGTCTCTTTATTCACTTTGGCTTGGATGTATGTGTGCGGGCAAGCCAGGGAGTGCGCCTGCGTGCCCACACTCCAGCATCCCGGGCTGTCAATCTCACTGGAGATGACCCTCTGCCTTGTGTCTCTTCTCCTTCCTTACCTGCCAGTTTTTTTAGCTCAAAGAAGTCAGCACTCAGCTTTCAAGGGCATATTATAAATAGAGCCTTAACAGCCAGCTCTCTTTCCTTATCTGAAAACTGACACCAAGCACCGGCAACCAGGACAAAAAGAAAGAGAACAGGGTCAGTGGCGAAGCAGATAATCAATATCTTTAAGTGACATGAGAGCAAAGAATCCCAAAGGGGAGGTGGGAAGAGACCGGAAAATGACAGCCTGAGAAAGCCTGCTGGGCTCCTCCAGGGCGCGAGGGGTGGGGCACTGTTTCAAACAGCAGGATCCATATTACATTTATGTTTTAATAAAAAAATATAGTTGGTTTTATTCAGTGATTTATGAATTGGGTGGCATGGGCATCCCGTCTAACAGATAGAAGGGTGCTCCCCATATTATAATTTTTGTATTGGAATAAAACAAAAACAAAACAAAACAAAAATCTCTTTTTCTCCCAGTACAAATGACCACAATGAAAACTCTGCAGAATCTTGACCCCTAAAGCTGGGTAGGAATTGTATCAGGTCCCAACAGGACAGGAGGAGAGTTCTGAATTGTAAGGTGAGATCATGAAGTTCTGGCTATTTGGGACATGAATTCTGAAAGCAGAGAAATGCCTTAATGCAGAGTCTTAAGAAGAGAAGCAGGGCCGTGCAGTTAGAAGGAATCAGAGTTGGAAAGGTTCCCATAGAGTGTAAAAAGACCATCAAATCCAACCCCTCTGTTTTACAGATGAGGTGGCTGAGGCGCAGAGAGAAGTCACTGGCACAAGGGCTAATAATCGTAACCAGACAAGCTACACCCAGCACAATGCCCTGAAGGTGGGAGGATGTAGTGAAAGACCAGGACTCTCCAAGAGGTCATCTTCTATGTCTAATATAGAGAATTGAAATGTGCCTTTAGGAGGCTGGGACTGACCCCAGGGCACTGACTCAATGATCCTGAAGGAAGAGACTAGAAAGACTGCAGGAACACAAAAGCAGACTCCTCCTGCTGTTCCAGGTGGCTTCTATGAATTCAAGGTTCTTCAGGTACGTCCTTCTGAAAACCTGAAGTAGTGGGTTGGACAGGAAGGGATGTGGATGATCTTGAAGTAGCTGTTGGCTTCTGTACAGACAAAAAATGCCTCTCTAGGGAATAGAGGGTTTTTTTTTTTTTTAAGATTTATTTATTTGAGAGAGAGAGAGGGTATGTGTGAGCAGGGGGAGTGGCAGAGGGAGAGGAAGAGAGGAAGCAGACCCCCTGCTGAGCCCGGAGCCTGACATGGGGTTCGATCTCCTGACCAGGAGATCATGACCTGAGTCAAAACCAAGAGTTGGACACAGCCAGCTGAGCCACACAGGCGCCCCTGGGAAATAAGGTTTTTATCTAACCTGCACAAAAAACTACCCAAAAGTGATGGTGATCCTCATCCAAAGAACTAATCTTGACTCTGACCCACACACCCTGATCATTAGCCTGATGCTCAACCTAATCCTTTCTTTGACCCTTACCCTAAACTTGTCTGTGATCTTCACCATGTCTCTGACACCTCATCAAGACCCTTACCCTGATTTTGAGCCTCACATGGAACCAGACCCTCAACCTGACTTTGACTCTGGTTTTCACTCTGATAGAACATGACCTAGTCCTTGCCCCTGTTCTAACACTACCTTGACTTTTAGTCTGATGCTTGCCAAGATTTTGGTCCTGACTCTGACATTGACATGGACTGAATCTCACCTTTACCCTTATATTGAACTTGTCCTCTACATAGATTCTGACTCGGAAACTGATCCTAATCTTGATCCTGAACGCTACCTTATCCTGACTTTCACCCTGACCTTCACCCTCACCATGGATCCCTGTTCCTGACTATAGTCTTCACACTGACACTGACCCTTCTTCTGGTGATGATTCTAAACCTTTTCCTCACACTCCCCCTGAATCTGATCATAATCCTCACCCTGATACTCACAAAGACTCAGATCCTGAACTTGACCCTCACCAAGATCCTAACCCTGACCTTGACTCAGACATTCAACAAAACTCTCTTCCTGAATGAACTCTGACCCTTAACTTGAATGTCACACTGACTCCTACCATAACCCTAATTCTGATTCTGAATTTGATGCTGAATAAACTCCTGACCTTGAACTTGGCTCTCACCCTTACCCTACCTTCAGCCTGGACTTCACCCTCATTTTGTCTTTGAAACTTACTTTGAATACACACTTATCTAACCTGGACACTGACCTTCATTTTGAGCCTGACTCTTACCTTTATCCTACCAAGATTCTTACCTTAACTCAAATCCTTCAACTCACCCTAACTCTGACACTGACTTTCATTCTCACTTTGACCCTGATTTTGACCCATACCCTTACCATGACCCTCATTCTACCTTTTATAGTGATTGTGAACCTGACCCTGAATCTTACCCTCACTCTACCTTGACTCTGACTGTCAACCTAATCTTTACTTTGAAATATTAACCCTGACTCTGACCGTCAACTTAATCTTTACTTTGAAAACCTCACTCTGAATCTCTCCCTAATCTTAACTCTAACTGAAACAACGGCATTGTCACTGACCCTCATCTTTTTGTATAACTTGACTCTTACCATAACCCTCACACATATTCTGACCCTGACCTTTACCTTGGTCCTTACCTCCTATTCCTGGTATCCTGATCCCCCTTTTCTGAACTTATACTAAACCTTATAATATACTTACACTAAACCTTATCCTTACCCTTCTCCTAGTCCTAAGTCTCACACTGCCCTTATCCTAAAAGTTGACCTGATGCTGACCTTCAACCTGACCTTCACTATCACCCTCATCTTCCTATTCTCCATGATCATCTCCTCCAACTGACTCTGATGTCACTCTAACACTGGCTCTGACCTTCCCACCCCTGAGCCTTACCCAAACTTGATTCTCAACTTGCCCCCACATTTCACCTCACCCTAATTATCACCCTACTTCAAAAACCTTGAACCAATGATCCTGAAGCAGACCCTGACCTAGACACTACTCTTAAACTGACTCAGATCCTGAACCTGATCCCAAGCCTTACCTGATCCTCACCTTTACTCTGATTTTCACCAGGTTCTCAAGCTGACTGTCTATGAATACCATCAGACTAGCCCTTACTCTGACCCGTTACTTCTCTCTGTGACTTGCCCTTGACCCTTACTCTGACTTAATGCTTAACCCTGATCCTCTCCCTGAATTCTTATTCTCACAGTGACTACAACCTTGATTCTTATCCACATTGTACACAGAACTTTCCCTGTCTTAAACAGACATATTAAATCTGTATTTGACCCTGACCTTCAATCTCATTTTGATCTTACCCTCACTTTGACCCTAACATTGACATTTACCCTGATCCAGACCCTCACTGTGACTATGCACTTGACTTTTACCCTCACTTTAGTCTGAATCTCATCCTTACGTTCACCTGACTCTGATGCCTGGTCTGAACTTGGTTCCAACTTCACTTTTGTCCTTAACTTAAACCTCACTCTAACTCCGAAGAGTAACCTGATCATGATTTTCACCCTGACACTCACCATTATCCTGACCCTCACATGATGCTAATCTTGACCTCCTGTGACCCTGAAATTGACTTTTACCTTGACTGTCACCTGGATGATGAACTACATGTTAACCTTTCCTGTGACTTATTCTGACCATATCCCTTAATTTGACCCTCACCCTAAATGTGACCCTCATCTTGAGACTGACTGGACTCTAGCTAAACCTGACCCTGGACGTCACCATGAGCCAACTCTCACCTTCACCCTGAACCTATCCTTCACCCTATGCCTGAGGCTGGCCCTCACAATGACGCAGACCCTTATGCTGTCTCTGACCCTCATTATTACCATGACTTTGACCTTGACCTAGAACCTTACTTTCAGGACTGAATTTGAGCCTGAAACTCAACTGACCCCAAATTTCACCATTAGCCTGATCCTATCCCTCACCATAATCTTCTCGTTGACTCTAACCTGCATCCTTAACCTTGTTCTGACCCTCATCATCTCCATGCTTTTCACATGACCCTGACCCTCACCATGACTCTAACCCTCACCATGATCCTGATACTGGCCCTTATTCAACATCAATCTTATTCAGACTTAGATCCTCACCCTCACCTTGTCTCTGACCCTGCACTTGACCTTGGAAACTTGAATTTCAATTCAACTTGAACTTCAATTCAATATGATCATCACCCTGTTGGGATCCTGATGCTCACCCTGATACCAAATCTGACTCTCATTTCTACCTTGACACTCACCCAGATAGTGACCTTCGCCTCTGCCCTGTCTTGAGACTAACCCTCACCCTTAATACTATCATACCCTCTGATTATGAATCCTACTTTGAATCTTACCTTAACCCAGATTATTATCCTGATCTTGACCTTGACTGTGAAGCTGACATTACGCTGACCCTCACCACAGTTGTCCTTAACTGTGACTATCCCTGAATCAAACTTCATATCTGATTTTCACTCTGACCCTAATGCTCATCTTTACCTTTTTCATGACCATTATCCTCAATGTGACATTGACTTTGATGTCACCCTGACACTATATCTGACTTCCTTACACCTCAAACATTACGTTGTCTCTGATGATCAACCTGACCCTGACCCTGTTCATTATTCTGAAACTGACCAACACCCTGACTTTGACCTTTATGCTACTCTCACCCTCACCTTGACCCTCATCCTATGCGACCCTGATTCTCAACATGACCCTAATCCTGATCATACCTTGATTCTTACCTCACACTTACACTGAATCTGATTAGAATTCTCATCCTGACCCAAATCCTCAGGCCATCCTTTCCTTGAACAATGACTATTACCCTGAGCCTCATTTTTACTTCACCTTGACCCTAATGCTGACTTTTACCCTGACCCTGACCTTCATTCATATGTTTACCCTCACTCTTAACCTAACCCACACATGGACCCTCACCCTGACTCTGATAATGAATTTGATCCTCAACCTGACCCTCACTATGACCATCACCTTGACACTGATCCTTAAATTTATACCCCCTCACTTGACCCTGCAGCAGACCTTCTTTTCTCCTTCATCCTGACACTAATCCCCTCACAGACCCAGACCCTCAACTTGATCCTAACATACATCTGACCCAGATCTTTAAAAAAAAAAAAAAAAAAAGATTTTAGTTTTAGGTAATCTATATACCCAATGTGGGGCTCAAACCCACAACCCTGAGATGAAGAGTCATACGCTCCAACTAAGCCAGCCAAGCACTCCTCACTCTGCCTCCCATCTTGATCCCAACACTAATTCAGACATCCACCATGATCCTAAAGTTCACTGTCATCATGACTCTCACCTTTAGTCTCACCCTATGACTCTCGCTTTGACCTTCAACATGATTCTGACCCTCATAATGGTTCTTATAGTGGTTCTGACCTTAAAAATGACCTAAGTATTCCAAATTGAGTTTGAACATGAAATCTTGTACATTTACATGCTAGTTTCAACTAGATTTTTTATAACTAGCAAAAAGAACATACTTTAAAAATCTATGCATAATTCCAAACTTGCCTTTACTTATATGCACATCTTTAAACATGCTGCTTTGACTGGTATTAATATGGTCTACATCAAAGTAAGAAAGGCAGTTGAGGAGAACATGTTCTCACTGATTTGCCTCAGATAAAGCATGGGTTAATTCTAGCAGTCAGTAAAAATTTCTGTAGAAATTGATGTCTGATTTCTTCTTTACTGCTAGTCGGTCCAAGCAAATATGATTTCTAAGGATATTTGTTTTAACTCACAATAAGAAGTTACCGTGTACAGAACAATGTGTAAATCTGTACTCATTTTCACATATATGGCTTGGGTTCCTCTTCTTCTAACTCACAGGAAGAAAATGCCATGAATGTGCACATGAATGCTAATAAGTGGTTCTGAAGTGTCCTTGGTCATACCTTACATACATCTCTACGTAGGCAAACAGAAGTAGAATTGAAAAAAAATTCTGTATTAGTGCAAAGAAGCTCAGTCTCAGACATTTTCTCTTAATAGAAATTCCTTAGTGCTTCTTGAAGTAAATGAAGGTGAACCCAGGCATGAATCAATGTGTGCCATTCATCTCCAAGGTACATCCTTACTGTGCGGTACAGCAAATGGGAAAGAATCTAAGAGCAGTGGTGAAAAGAGTTTGTACTAATATAAACAAGCTCAGTCTCAGACATTCTGGCCAAAAATAACCCGTTATTGGGGCACCTGCGTGGCTCAGTGGGTTAAAGCCTCTGCCTGCGGCTCAGGTCATGATCCCAGGGTTCTGGAATCGAGCCCCGC
Source organism: Lontra canadensis (assembly GCF_010015895.1). Lineage (NCBI taxonomy): Eukaryota > Metazoa > Chordata > Mammalia > Carnivora > Mustelidae > Lontra > Lontra canadensis. Next base: position 3,548,578 of record NW_022631028.1, read on the forward strand.
ATCGGGCTCTCTGCTCAGCGGGGAGCCTGCTTCCCCCTCTCTCTCTGCCTGCCTCTCTGCCTACTTGTGATCTCTGTCTGTCAAATAAATAAATAAATTCTTTTAAAAAAAAATAACCCTTATTGCTTCTCAGAGTAAAGCAAGATAAACACAAGGACAGAAAATACATTTCCAAACATGCTGTTATTAAAAGGAGAAAAACAGATAAAAATGCACTGTTTACTAAACATAGTTTTAATTGACTCTTTGTTCTTAAAATGTCTGTGGATTAGCAAAATATGCAAATGACTTTGGATAGCAATACATGTACATTTGTATTTGCCTTCTCAAAGCTTTGATCAAGGTGAAAGAAGTGCTCATAAAAAAATTACCTGGTGGTTTTTAACTTTCTGCCCTCTGGGCATATCTTACATCTACAGAAAAAAAAGAAAAGAATGATTTAAAAAAGTATTTGGTGTAAGTAGTTGATTATATTCAGTACAAGCATTCAGAGAGATACAGGTGTGTGTATAGGATGAGATTTTGTTTGATTTTTAACAATTATGCAGTGTACTCACATAATAAATTTAAGATGATATATCGTTTTATTTATTATATTGACAATTATAGTTTAAAGCTATAGTTTAAATTATCTCTATGTTTTACATATATATGTAAATATATATATTTATTTATATTTGTTTATATATATAATTTATATATATCTATTTATATATATTATTTATATATATAATTATATATATCTATATATTTATATTATAATATAAATATATATAATTTATAAATATATTTATAAAAATATAAAATTTATATAAATATATATAAATAAATATATAATTTATATATAATATAAATATATATATATAATTTATATATATATCTATCTTTTTTAAAAGTAAGGTCTATGCCCAATGTGGGTCTTGAACTCACAACCTTAAGATCAAGGGTCACATACTCTACCAACTGAGTCAGCCAGGTGTTCCACATATCACTATAGGTGTTGATGCAGACAATTTGTTACATAAGTAATGCACAAAAGAGTAAAATTAGAATTTGAGCCTTTCGTGTAAAACAACTTATTTTATGCCCAGATCAGTAGAAGTTCCTTTTTGTCATCAACTATTCACTGTTGGTTAATATTAATGCTCATGCTTTTTGCATATTTTTCAACCATTTTCTTAGCTATTCTCTGGGACACCCTTGATCTAATTTCATTTACTTAAAGTTAAAAATGCTTTCACAGAGTTAAATTTATCCTTTAGACATAGACAACTTCCAGAAATTAAATCACTGCAGATGACTACCGTGATTGTCCTTACTGGGGATTGTCAGCTCACAAAAAACAGAAGTGCCAATATTTGTGTTGAGAATAAATGAGCTTTTGAGCTAGTCTACAAATTCGGAAACATTCAGAAACAAAGATGTTTCTAACATCGAAAACCCTATATAAATTGGACATTAAAGAATGTTTAGATGCTTTCTATTACCTAAGAAAATAGCTTAAATAAAAATAAAAGATCGGGGTGCCCGGGTGGCTCAGTTGTTAAGCGTCTGCCTTCGGCTCGGGTCATGATCCCAGGACTCTGGGATGGAGTCCTACATCAGGCTCCCCTCTCCAGCGAGAGCCTGCTTCTCCCTCTTCCACTCTCCCTGCTTGTACTCTCTCTTTCTCTCTGTCAAATAAATAAGTAAAATCTTAAAAAATAAATAAATAAAAGGTCAAAGACAAAGAGTTATAATATGACAGCAATGTTTTAGCAGACCACTATGTTAAATAATGTTAATCGAGATAAATACCTTATAATCACACAGGCAAGAACAGTCTTGGAGGAATTCAAAGAGGCTGTTACTGTCAGAAAGAAGTCTCTAATTCAATTTGAGACGCTCACAGCACCTCAGGATGGCTGATTAATCCAGAACATTTGAAAATGGAGTTTAACAAAAAATCTTCATGATATTGCCCATTTGAAAAAAGGTAAGTCAGCAACAATATTCAACTAATACCGGTGGCTTTTTCAAAGCAAGTCTTACCTGTCAATCACACAATCTTGATAAAATGGTCAGGGTGGGTCATGGAGGGAACCAGGGGCCCTGTGGACAGCTCCAAATGGACATCATACAAATACTTTCTGCAACGAATTAGAAATATATTCTGTATATTGTGTATTTATTCTCAGGGTGCATTGAAGTGTTTTACATTGCCATATCAAGCTAGTCCCATACTTGGGGAGGGGTAAAAGGCTTGGTTTTGCTTTCCCACCCGGGAAATTCTCGCATCTCTAATGACAGAAACATTCATTTTACTAGTACTTTAAGTACTTTTACATAGAAACTTCACTGTCCTTGTCAACTCCAAGTCCTCAAGAAATACCGAGAGAACAGAATTTTATTTTATTTTTAAAAAGATTTTTATTTATTTGACAAAGAAATAGCACAAGTAGGCAGAGTGGTAGGCAGAGGGAGAGGGAGAAGCAGGCTCCCTGCTGATCAGAGAGCCCCATGCAGACCTTGATCCCGGAACCCTGGAATCATGACCTGAGCTGAAGGCAGCCGCTTAACCAACTGAGCCACCCAGGTCACCCGAGAGGACAGAATTTTAAAGTAAAATTAACAAAGCTCTCAAAAAGCCTTGAACTCCCACCACTCAAAAGTACCATCAGCTTCCCAATCTATAAAGTCAACCTTTTCTGGGACTTCCACATTTTCTCCTTATTCTGCAGAGGTAAGACATCCTCAGAGGGACAAGTGGTTGGACCCTGTAGTCTACCTGGGGTCCAACCTTGCCTGGCATCCATTGATTCCTCTCTTGGGGTAAGGGAGGGAGCTGAGACAGATCTCACTGCTTGCTTCCTTCCCACTTTCTTTACCCATGACCCAGTGACGGACTGCAAGTTTTACCCCATCCAGCATCCTTCTGCGATTTAATTTTCTTGGCCTAAGTTCCCCTTCCACTACTCCTCAACACATGCTCGCTAGCAGGCAGTACCATTGTTGGCAAAGTTTGCAGAGAGAGGGGTCGCTGCCCCTGCACACTGCTCAGAACCTGGGGCAGGTCAGTACTCACTGTTGCTAGGGAAGGCCCGCTGCAGGCTGCCCTGAAGACTGGACTTTGCCCTTTACTGACCTTCGCGGGGGAAAGCCGCCTGGCCAGCTCTCCAGCACGCTCCGACAACTCCAGGTGCCTTGGCTGCCAAACTGCTCTTCAGGAAGGGCGAGTGCAAGGGAGCCATCAGCAACCCCGGGGACACCTGCGGCGGTGGCCAGCGAGCGCAAGGGTGTGCGGGGAGATCTGTTGCATCCCCCTCTTTCCTCAAGAGGAAGAACAACACAGGAAGCAGTGCCGGGGCTCGGATAAACAGCGGATCCCAACTTGGTCCTTCAAGAAAATGCGCTTGCGCTGGGCAGCCTGCAGGCGCGCGCTGAAACCGCGGTGCTGCGTGCCCAGAGGGCCGGCTCGGCGTCTCCACCTGCTGGTGATGTGGTGCGTATTTTCAGGGTGAACTGAAGTCTGCAGTGCGTTTTTAGAATGGGAGCAAATAAAATTAGGTCAGGGCTATCCAAGGGAGTCATAAAGAATAGCTGAGGGGTATGCAAAAAGCATTGAGAATTAACAATGATCTGGCGACAGAAGGAACTCCTATGGGTCTGGGCATAAAATAATTCAGTAATTTTTATATGAAAAACATAAATCCTCATTTATTCCTTGGACACAGTATTTATGTAACAAATTTTAAAATGATCTGTTGTTATGCATTTATTTGTATGAATTTGGAGGTTCATTCATTCATACATATGCATAAATAGGTGATAATGTAGTTTCTGACTCTGACGTTAAAATACAATATCCTGGGGCGCCTGGGTGGCTAAGTCCTTAAGCATCCTTAAGTCCTTAAGCATCTTCTGCTCAGGTCATGATTCCTGGGATCCTGAAATGGAGCCCCACGTGGGGCTCTCTGCTTGGAAGGGATCCTGCTTCTTCCTCTCCATTCCCCCTGTTATGTTCCCTCTCTAGCTGTCTCTCTCTCTCTCTCTGTCAAATAAATAAATAAAATCTTTAAAAATTAAAAAAAATACAGTATCTTATACATAGACCTGCATATCTCTACAATCCTTATATCCGTATAAATAACATTTATATTCAGTATTATCTTTAATTAATCATCCATCCTTTTCTTTCCTATAGAGGTAAAATTCACCCAGAAAACAGAAATTTTAAAACCACTCAGCTTCCTTAAAGATAAGCACTTCTCTCCCATAACTTTAAATTTTTGAAAAAGCAAAAACAAGGTGTTTTGGCCAAGCTGACTCCACAGGGTCTGTGCTCATGTGTGCATTTGACTTGTCAGTGCCTTTGAGCCAGACTGGGAACATACCTGTGATTGAATAAATTGGGCTTGTTACTGGTTGCACTGGGAAAGAATGCAGCCACTGGGAACCGCAGGGAGTCTCAGTAAGAGAATGTTAGAAAGTACCTATTATAGAACTTGGTCTTTAATCAGGTGATTTTAGGAAGGCCTAAGGAAATGAGGGTTTGCTCTAGATTGAGTGTTGTTAGAAAGTGGGGCCAATTCTATGATTGGGTACTTTGTGGATGCACAAACACACACTTAAGTAATTAAAAAATTTTTTAAAAGATTTCATTTATTTGTTTGACAGAGAGAGACACAGCGAGAGAGGAAAGACAAGCAGGGGGAGTGGGAGAAGAAGAAGCAGGCTTCCCACAGAGTAGGGAGCCTGATGCAGGGCTTGATGCCAGGACTCTGGGATCATGACTCAAGTTGAAGGCAGAGGCTTAATAACTGAGCCACCCAAATGCCCCTAAAGTTTTTAAACTATAAAGATTTTTAAAAAAATTTTTTTTAAAGATTTATTGATTTGTTTGAGAGAGAGAGAGAGCAGGAGCAGAAGGGTCAGTGGGAGAGGGAGAGAGAATCTGAAGCGAACTCCATGCTGAGAGAGAAGAGCCTGACACAGGGCTGGATCCCACGACCCCAAAATCATGACCTGAGCAGAAACCAAGAGTTGGATGCTCAACTGACTGCACCACCCAGGCACCCCTGAAGTTCTTAACTATAAAGCATAAAATATAATTTGTCAGTATATTAAGTAAGGCAATACATATAGCTTTAAATTTACTATGGGGACACATCACAACAACTTTCTAAAATAAAATAGTAGAAAATCAAGTAGAAGCTCTCGGTAATCTTTGTACCCACTATAATCAACTATGTATATTAATCATCTTTAGTTGAAAAAAATCATTCTTTTCTTTCTTTTTCTATAGACATAAGTGACACCTAGAGGACAGAAAGTTAAAAACCATCCAGGTAACTTCTTGAGCACGACCTCCTATTAACTAAAAATTTTGAGGAGTTAAGTACAAATATACATGTATTATCATCCAGAGGCATTTGCATATGTTAATTTACTGGTATTTTAAGAAACAAGGGGGTCAATTAAAATTATGGTTTGTTAACAGTGTTTTATGTCTTCTTTTTTCCTGCAAGTAGAATGTGCCTTTGAAAGGAATGCGCTTTGCTGTCCTGATGTTTATTTCAGTTTAAGGAGCAATAAGGACTTATAGAAGGAATGTCAAAGGCTGAGGCAGTTTGCACAAATGTGAATTGTTGGCAATACTACTTCTTGTTCATCTAAACTGAGATGTATATAAGAGTTCTGTGAGGAAAAACCCAAAACTCAGAAGCATACTTCATCTCAAGCTCTCTGCCTTCCTAAGAGTTACTATAAGGTAAGGGTAATCTACCTTGTAGCTATGAAAACGAGCCCATACTTATACATTGTTTCACACTAACTTCTCATTGCAAACTAAGCCAATACAGTTGAAAATTGTATGTATGTGTACAGACAAGCAGTGAAGAAGAAACCAAGTTCAGAACCAAACATTCATCTCTAAAGAGAGGTTTTTGGTTTTTTTTGTTTGTTTTCTAGATTTATTTATTTATTTGAGAGAAAGAGAGACAGAGAACAGGGGCAGAGGTAGAGGGAGGGGGAGAGAATCTCAAGAAGACTCCCTATTGAACAGGGAGCCAGACTCAGGTCTCCATCCCACGATCTCGAAATAATGACCCCAAGATCACAACCTGAGCTGAAATAAAGAGTTGGATGCTCAACCATATGAGCCACCCAGGTGCCCCTCTAAAGAGAATTGTTAATGTTGGTTAGACTTAACTGTTAGTGTTGAACCCATGTGCTACCTGAGGTAAATCAATGAGAACCACCTGTTCATTTCAACTGTTCTTTCTTATTTTGAGCTGGATCATATTAATACAAAGCAGAACAGCATATTTGAAAACATGGGGTACAAGTATAGGTAAATTCAGAAGTATACACAGTTCTCAAAAACGTATTCTTCTCATGAGTTACCAAGGAATCTAGATGGAACTAGTCTTATTCAGACTCATCTTGATGATGGCAAGGGTCACATCAGAACCAGAGGTCATAACAGAGGTCAAGGTCAGTAGTGGGGTGAGTGTCAGGCTCTAGTCAGGATCAGGATCTTGATTCAGTATTTCATGACAGTAGGGATTGTCAAGCTCAGGATGAGGGTAGGGTTCAGGTCAGGGTCAGGATATTGATGAGGGTAACAGTCAGGCTTTATGTCAGAAAGAGGGTAATGGACAAGTGGAGGATGACTGTTGAGGATCAGTTTTGTGTTGAATATGAGCTTCATGGTCACATTAAGGTCCAGGATCAGTGTCAGGATCAGAGTCAAAGTATGTGTCAGGGTCAAAAATAGGATCACAGTCAATGAAGAGTTTATTGTCAGGGTGAGGTTCAAAGGACAGGCAGGTAGAGTGTCCAGGTTGGTGTCAGAATGAAGATAAAGTCAGAGTCAGGGTAAGGCTGAGTACACTATTATGGTGGATGTCCAGGTAATAGTCAGCATCAGGTTAAGAATCCAGGTTACTCTTATTAATTAATTTATTTATTTGAGAGAGAGATGTAGAGAGAGCACGGATGCATGCACACACAAGTGGAGGGAGGGGCAGAGGAAGAGAGGGAGAGGGAAAGAAAGAGAAACTTAAGCAGATTCCAAACCCATTGTAGAGGATGATATAGGGTTTGATCTCATGACCCTGAGATCATGACCTGGCTTAAAACCAAGAGTCAGATACTTAAACAACTGAGCCACCCAGGCACCCCAAGAATCAAGGTTCCTTTTAGTGTCACTGTAAGAGTCAGGGTCAGAGTGAGGGCCAAGTAAGGGTCAAATTATGGGTGAGAATTAGCGTCAGTCAGGAACAAGGTGAGTTTTAAGATCAAGGACAAGACAAAAGGTGGAGTCAGTGTTTAGGAGAGAGTCAAGGTGAGGGTCAGGGTCATTCAGAATCAATGTGAGATAAGAGTCAAGGTATAATCAGAGTCATGGTGAGACAGAGTCATGATCAGAGTCCAAGTTGGGTAAAGGTCATGTCCAGGGTGAGGATCAGCATTGGTGTCAAGATCTGTGTATTAGTAAGGGTCAGGATCAGGTTGAATGTCAGTCAAGCAAGGTAGAAGGGGTGAAGAGGTCAGAGACTATGTCAAGGCAATGCCAGGATCAGAGTCAGACTGAGCATGAGGGTCATGGAGAAGGTGAAGGTGAGGTTCAATGTGAGGGTCTGATGCAAGGTCTTGGTCAGGGTGAAGGTCAGGTCATAATAAGGGTAAGGGTCATGTTGAGAGTCAGTGCCAAGTCAGCTGAGGGTGAGGGTCAAGATCAGGGTGATGATCAAGTTCAGATGATGGTCAAAGTAAGAATCACAGGGAGAAGCTGAGGGTCAAAATGAGAATGAGGGTCAGAGTGAAGGGAGAGTCAAGGTAAGGGTCAGTGTCAAAATGTGCCATTGTAAAACCAAGAGTGTTAGTGTCAGGGTTTCAGCTTCAGGATTGGCAAGTGGGCAAAAGTGTGGGTCAAGATGAAGAAGAAGGTCAAGAAAAAGGAGTGGGATAAGTAAAAGATCAAACTGAAATTGAAGGTCAGTGTCAAATGCAGAGTCAGGTACACAATAAAGGTAAGAATGAAGTTATGGGTATATGTGGTGGTCATTGACAGGAAAAAGGTGAGGAATAGGATTGGGGTGAGGGTGAGGGTCAGGTGAGTTTTAAGGCCAAGTATATGGTCAAGATGACTGTGATAGTAAAGTTCTAGGTTAGGGTCAAGGTCATATGAGTTAATTGAGGTATTTGTGAGGATCACTGGGAAGGTCAGGTACACAGTGAGTATCAGAGTCAGATTCAGAGCAAAGGTCAGTGTAAGGATAGGCATCAGGTAAGGATTAAGGTCAGGATGAAGGTAAGGATGTTAGGATTAGGCCATGGTGAAGTTCAGGGTCAGATTTAATATAATAGTCACCATTAAATTGAGTGTTATAATAGAAGTCAGTGTCGTTGTGAGTGTAAGGGACAGTATAAAGGGTTAGGGTTAGGATAAGTCTGAGGGTTAGTTTCAAGGTCAGATCAAGATCAGGTTGAGGGTCAGCTGCAGTATCAGGGAGGATCAGGGTTAGGGTTAGTTTCAGGGTAAGGTAACAATGGGTTGGAATCATCAGCTGAGTGAGCAACAGAGTCAAGGTCAATGTGAGGGTCAGTTTCAGACTTGGATGGAGGTCAAATTCAGATGTAGGGTGAAGATGAGTGTCTGAGTTAGGGGAAGTAGGGGCCAGAGTCAGCATGAGTGTCAGTGTCAGTTTCTTAGAGATAAGGTCAGTGTGAGGTTGAAGATTGGGGTCAGGGTCGAGTACAGGTTGAAAGGGAGATTCTGCATTAGTGTTTGTGTGAGAGTAGGGTTAAAGTTACAGAAGTGGTGAATCTGAGAGTGAAATTCAGGGAGAAGATGAGAGATTCATGGTGAAGGTCAGGTCTGAGTCAGCATGACGTCAGAATAAGGGTCAAGGACAGGAGATGGACACAGATAGGGGTGGGGTCAGTTAAAGGGTGGTTATCAGTGTCAAGATAAGGATGAGTATATATTTCAGGGAAAGTGTTAGCTTGATAGTCGGTGTCAGGATCTGGTTGAAGGTCAAGATCAGAGCTAGTGTCATGGAGAAAGTCAACACGAAGGTTAGGATGGGGTAAGGTTCAGAGTCAAGTTTAGGATTGGGGTCAACATCAGGGTATTTTCAGGATAGGGTGATAATCAGGGTCTGGTTCTGGGCATTGCCAGGGTTCAAGTTGATCTTCAGACTGAACATGACACTCAATATGCCTTAGAGTTTGAATCTTACCATGTCTATGAATATGACTCTTACCCAATTGTGATTCTCATCCTTATCAAGGCACTACAGATTCACATGGCCCCTCACAATGATCTTGACATGAATTTTAGACTCGCCTTTTTTTTTTTAAGATTTTATTTATTTGAGACAGATAGAGCCCAAGAGGGGAGGTGTGGAGGGAAGAGAGAGAGGGAGAAGGAGAAGCAGAGGACCTCACTGAGCAGGGAGCCTGATCCTTACTCCACTTTGGATATTTAACCTCAACTTGACCCTTAACCTGACTCTGACCTTCACCAGAGGCCATCACCCTCAACTAGACTCTCACATTTATGTTGACCCTGACCTTGATTCTGTCCTCACTCTTAGACTTTTTCTGTTTTTTTTTTTAATTTAATTTCATTTTTTCAGTGTTCCAAAATTCATTGTTTATGCACCATACCCACTTTTTCTGACTTACTGCTCTACACCTCACCCTCTCTCTAACCCTCACCTTTGCTCTATGATGACCATCATGCTGACTCTCACTATGACCCTGATGCTTCCCTGATCCCAAACTGACATATGAATTCACATTGACTGTAAACCTGACTCCAACATTCTACTGACCCTGACATTAAGCCCGAGTTAGATCCTTATCCCCACATTCACATAGTATGGAGTCTGAATATTACCCTACCCCTCCCTTGACCCTGACTCTGACCCTGACACTCTGTCTCTAATACTTATCCGGACTCTGATTCTTGCCCTTACACTGACCCTGTTCATGAAAAATATACCTAGAACATCACCTGACCTAACTGTTGCCCTGACAATGACCTTGACATTCAAATTTATCCTTACCCTGACTCCGACCTTCACCCCAGCTATGACATCAACTCCGAATCTCACTAGGTTCTAAACCTGGCCCCTAATGTTTCTTTTACCCTGACAATGGCATTCATGCTGACCCTTGTGCAGACTCTGACCTTGAACCTGACACTGAACCTGACCCTGCTCTCAAATGGACTCTGACACTGACTATCATTCTGATCCTGAGCCTGAATCAGATTCTGAAATTTACCCTACCTTGTTCCCAGCCCTCTTATTCACCCTTTTGAAGACCCCGTTCTTCAAACCGACTCTTATCTGTCACCCTAACACTCTCTGACCTCCCCACCCATGAGAAGTTACCCTGAAATTGATCTTTAACCTTATTAATCCCTGGTTGACATCCTAAACTTGGCTTTGAACTATTCTTTTTTTTTTCTTTTTTGTTTCTTTCTTTTTTAAATGTCAATTTAACCCCTTTTTTTTTTTTTTCAAATATTTTATTTATTTATTTGACAGATAGAAATCACAAGTAGGCAGAGAGGCAGACAGAGAGAGGGGGAAGCAGGCTCCCTGCTGAGCAGAGAGCCTGATGTGGGGCTCGGTCCTAGGTCCCTGAGGTCATGACCTGAGCTGAAGGCAGAGGCTTAACCCACTGAGCCACCCAGGTGCCCCGGCTTTGAACTATTCTTACCCTTTATACTTCTTTCCTTTTGGCCCTGTTCTGAAACTTACCCTGTGCAGAACTTTATCCGAACTTTCACCAATTCTTTACCCTCAACCAATGCCAACCCACACCAGGATCCTCACCCTTTCCCTTAACCTGATCTGACTCTCACGTTGACCCTCATCTGAATGTGGCCCTGATCTCCTCCAACTTTACAATCACCCTGCCTTTCACCATAAACCAGACCTTTCCCCTAACCCTGATTCTTATCCTCGCCCTGAACCTGGCCTGTACCCAACTGTCACCATACTCTGAATGTGATTTACCCTATATACTATCCTTATACTGATCCTAATCCTGAATTTGACCCTAAAACTTATTGGACTCCAACATTCCCCCTAACCTTTAGCGTGACCCTGACTCTTTCTTTGTTAGGCAACCTGACCAACCACCTGACCCTTTCCCGAAAATGTACACCCGCTCTTACTCTGGTACTAACCATCATTTCTCTCTGATTCTGACTGTCCATTACACTTATTGGGACACTCATGCTGAATCTGACCTTGACCTTCTCCTGAACTTACCTTACCCTCACTATGTTTACAACATTGATCTTTCTTTTTTTACAGCCTTGATCTTTACCCACATATGTACACTGACCCAGAACCACCCCCCACCACAAAATGACTGTGAACTGGACACTTGGCCCTGAGATTCAACCTTATATTTACCTCCTCTGTCACCATAAACCTGATATTGACCCTTGTCATCACCACGACTCTTAGTCTTACCCTCATCCAGATCATTGCCTTTACCTTGCACTTAACTCTGACCCTCACTGTGGTCTGAATCTCCTTGTCATGTGGGACTGACTCAGACCCTGATGTTCATCTCAAGACTTATTCTAACCCTTACCCTTTTCCTTAAGTGGACTTGAATCTGAGGCTTACCTGACATTGTTGGTCCCCTGACACTCACTCTGTTCCTAACCCATATCCTTCCTGACTCTGACATTGAAGTTTGCCCTGATCCTGACATTGCCCTGATCCTGACATTGGTGTGGGTCTACTACTGACACTCAGGTAGACCCTGATTCTTCTTTTGACCCTCAGCTTGATTTCCACCCTCCCCACACTGAAGCTGAGCCTGACTCTGAATCTGAACCTGAATTTAAACTTCACCATGACTAAACCCTGACACTCACCCTCATGCTCACCCAGACGCTAACTTATTCCTTACTAAGAACCTGATATTTGCCTTTACACTGACCTTGACACCGAACTTCACCCTGAATCTGACTCTGATGTGTACCTGACTCTCAGTGACCCTCAACATTACCATGACTTTGACCCTAACCTAGAACTTTACCCTCATTCTCATCCTGACCCTGCCCTTGAACCATAAAACTCACCAGACACTAATGTTAACCCTCTTCCTGACCCTATTCCTTACCATGATCCTGATACTGACACTTAGCTGCACTCTCAACCTCATTCTTAATATATTTTTTTAAGATTTATTTATTTGAGAGAGAAGGAGAGGAGAGGAGCAGAGGGAGAGAGAGAATCTCAAACAGACTCCTTGGACATGGGGCTCGATCTCATGACCTTGAGATCATAACCTGAGCTGAAACCAAGAGTCGGAAACTTAACTGACTGTGCCACCTAGGCACCCTCTCAATTTCATTCTTACCAGACCCTCGCCTTCTTTGTGTCTCTGATATTTTGCTTGACCCTGACCCACATTCTATTCTGATTCTGGTATTCACTGTGACCTTTAATCTGTCCTTAACCCTCATCCTTACTATGAACCTAACTTTGATCCTGAATCTGACATTAACACTTTAACTTTCACAGTGTCACACTTTGACAGTGACCCTTACCTTGATTCTTCCCTCACTCTGACACTTATACTCATTTGGGTCCTGACCCTCTCCCTGACTATGGTCTAATCTACCCCTACTTGAACCTGGTCATTATTCTGATCTTGATGCTGATGCTGAAGCTGACTTGACATTGACTCTCAAAGTGATCCTTACCCTTACCATAATTCTGACCTTTTAGCTTGACTATGGCCCTGAATCAGACCCTGTATCTGATCTTAACCTGATTTTGCTGTTGTTGTTTAAAGATTTTTATTTATTTATTTGAGAAAGAGAGAAAGAGAGAGAGAACAAGAGCAAGGGAGAGAAACAGAGGGCAAGAGACAGCAGACTTCATGCTGAGCACAGAGCCTAATGCAGGGATCCATCTCACCACCCCGAGATCATGACCTGAATGAAATCAAGGGTTGGACACTCAACCAAATGAGCCACGCAGGTGCCCCCTCTTACCCTGATCTTTATATTCATCCTCATTCTTCTCATGACCCTTACCCTCAGATTTGACTCTGGCCCTGATGTAACCCTGACACTGCCTCTGAGTCCCCTACCCTGCCTGCCATACCCTGTACTTGACACTGAACTTGACTTTGCCCCTGATCATCACCCTGAACCTGGCCAATACCCTGACTTTAACTGTGATGCTCACTCTGACCTTGACCCTACTCTTATCCTGAACCTGACTCTTCCTTTACCTTTGCCTTGATTCTTACCATAACCCTGACCACTAACTAAATTATACATTAACTTTTCACAGGGGCACTGAACGTTACCATGACCCTCACCTGATGCAAATTCTCATTGCTACCTGCCCTGAACTCTTATCCGGAGCCTGATTCTCATTCTCATTTTGACTCTGATCCTAACCCTTATTCTGATGCTCAAACTGACCTTGAACCTTATCCACACCTTAACTCTTGCATGACCCATACTCTGACCCTGACCCTTACCATAACCCTGATAGTGACCTTGATCCTCAACCTCTCCCTGTCATGGACCATTACACCAACACTGAACCTGAAATGTGCAGTCACCCTAACCCTGACTGTGACCTTTACCTTCATTTTGATGCTGCTCTGGACCCTTCTTCACCTTCATCCTGCCACTAAAACCTTCACTGACCCACATCTTAACCCTGATCATGATCTTAACCCTTATCCTTGATCCTCAACCTGACCCTGAATCTCACTGTTGCCATGACATTGACTCTCACCCCCAACTTTACCCTTTCGTGACCCTGACATTAACCTTACCCTCACCCTAAATCTGACCTTCACTATCATCCTGAAGTAGGTCGTGATCCTGATGGAGCCTCACAGTGATCCCGATTCTGACCTTCCTGCAACCACTTCCTGAGCCTGACATAGATCATCACCATATTGAGTTTGGGAATGAAATTTGGTATATGCATGACCTCTGGTTCCATCTAGGTTTCTTGTAACTTGTAATAAGGACATATATTTGGGGCACCTGGGTGGCTCAGTCAGTTAAATATCTGCCTTCGGCTCAGGTCATGATCCTTGAGTCCTGGGATCAAGCCCTGCGTCGGGCTTTCTGCTCAGCGGGGAGCCTGCTTCTCCCTCTCTCCCTGCCTGCCACTCCCCCTACTCTCTCTCTCTCTTTCTGTCAGATAAATAAAATCTTTAAAAATAAATAAATAAAATGTGGATGTGGAAGTCCTTTCAAATTAAGCAGATGAGGGTGGTGCCTGGTTCATAAACAAGAGGCTGTGTCTCTGATAATTTTTTTTAAAAGATTTTATTTATTTATTTGACAGACAGAGATCACAAGTAGGCAGAGAGGCAGGCAGAGAGAGAGGGAGGGAAACTGGCTCCCTGCTGAGCAGAAAGCCGGACGCGGGGCTCGATCCCAGGACCCTAGGATCATGACCTGAGCCAAAGGCAGAGGCTTTAACCCATTGAGCCACCCAGGCGCCCCTCTGATAATTTCTTAAAAAAAAAAAAAAAAAGGACATGCATTTGAAGACAATGTATAATTATCAACTTGCTTATACGTGTACTGTTTATTTTCAAATAGACTGCTCTGTTTATGTTAAAATGGTCTAATACAATGAGGTTAAAAATAAAACAAATATAGGGGACTGTTACTGTTCTTATTTGTTACTGTGGTAAATTAGCCCTACTTAAGGGTTAAGGCATAGTGGACTGAAAAATGCAAACTTCCCTAGGGTTCCAAAGCAATTCCAGCCCTCTGAGAGGGCCACCTGGCTGCCCAGGGGGACTTTTGTCAAGCTTGGCTCCACCTACTGCTCCCTTTTCCTTAGCAAGTGCTGGGTAGGCAGATGAGCTGGCATCATGACCCAGGCATCAAGGAAGGGAGGGTGGCACAAGACACAGGAACTTAATTTCTGGCTCATGGCTTGCAGCTACGAACCCAAATGCTATGCCCATTACCATGGGTCCTTTAGGATCCTTCTATTAATATAAAGATGATATGCTACTGGTATACTTCCATAGAAAGTGATAACAAACACAGCAGTCATGCCTAACAAGAATGAAAGAGATCAATGCTTTTTCCCAAGGGAAAAAACCAACAAACCAGTGCTTGTGTTTTTAGGAGCTCTTTTTTAAAAAGCTATTTTTAAAAATTGAAACATTGGCTTTATAGGGCACAGAGCTATGTATCTTACAAGATGAAATCGGAGATTACTTTTAGAGGTGACATTAACCTTTGAGAGTTCATACTGGGTAAGGTTTCCAGTGAGAACTTTCCTATATGAAAATGTCTCTGAAATAGCTTAGAGTCCTTGACATAGTGGGGGAAAATATCTTAAGACTACAGAATACTTCCTATGTGCCAGAAACAGCCCAGGGTGCTATGACCACAAAGGGGTTAGTCTAGTATAATCATTCAAGACAAAAGAATCTGATCTTGTTACTTTGTAGACAATAACCACACCTTCCTGTACAATTGGAACAGCCAATTGTACAGGAAGAAGAAAAATAGCTGATTATACATTGTTACAGTCATATTTTCCCCACTATGCTCTTCTTTCTTTCTTACCAGAGGAAAATCAGTAAAGCAAAACTCTGTATATTAGGGGAAAAAAGGAAGAAATGGCCATGACTTATTTTTAAAAACAGAGCATTTTCTTGATCAAATAGAATTGCTTTCAACTAGTGAACAGTGAATAGCTTTTAGTCCTTCGTTATGAATTCCACATTGCATATAAGGAACTGATCTTGTCATGTCATTTCCGACTTGGTTGTAAGCCCCATCATCAACATCATGAATGATTATTTCTTATGTAGCCACAGGCACCATATCCCTGGACAGACAAGGCAGATGGCTCTATTATTAAAGTATCAAAACTGAAGAAACACAGCCCACATTGTCCACTATGCAGGAAAGTAAAAGCAGAAGCAAATAATAACTGCTATAAAGCTTTGAGCTTCCTATAAAAGCTTATTTAAGGAAGAAAAAGGGTCACCTCACTGGCTCGGTAGGAAGAGCAGGTGACTCTTGATTTTAGGGTTGTAAGTTCAAGCCCCACATTGTGTGCAGAAATTACTTAAAAATAAAATCTTGAAAGAAAGAAAGAGAGAGAGAGAAAGGAAGAAAGAAAGAAACAAAGAAAGAGAAAGAAAGAGAGAGGAGGGAGGAAGAAGGGAGGAAAGAAGGAAAACAAGAAAGAAAGAGAGAGAGAGAGAGAGATGGAAGGAAGGAAGGGAGGGAGGGAGGAAGAAAAGAAGGAAAGAAAGAAAGAACTAGCCAAGTTTGCTTCAATAAAAGTATTCAAGTGTCCCAAACTTGCCACACTCTGAGAATCATCCCAGAACCTTCTTCACCAGTCAGGAGTCCAACAGTCCTTCCTCTCAAAGTTCTAATTTCACCGCATGTGATTGTACATATCATCAAGCTTCAGAAAAACCAAGACATCATATTTTGAGAAGAGAAAAGATACAAACAAAATGTAGACCATTGCTGAGTTAGCTGGTTTTTCATTTAATTTTTTTTAAAGATTTTATTTATTTAGTTGACAGACAGAGATCACAAGTAAGCAGAGAGGCAGGCAGAGAGAGGAGGAAGCAGGCTCCCCGCTGAGCAGAGACCCCAATGCGGGACTCGATCCCAGGATTCTGGGATCATAAGCTGAGCCAAAGGCAGAGGCTTTAACCCACTGAGCCACCCAGGCGTCCCGTCATTTAATTTTTATTTTAAATTTATTATTATTATTATTATTATTTTTTTAGAAAGAGAGCACGGGGGAGGGGCAGAAGGAGAGAGAGAGAGAATCCCAAGCAGGCTCTGCACCAAGAGCAGAGCCCCACTTGGGGCTTGATCTCGTAACCCTGAGATCATGACCTGAACTGAAATCAAGAGTCCATAGCTTAACTGACTGAGCTACACAGGAACCTCAGCTGGCTTTTTCATTTAAATAATTTTAGTGTTAAGAACTTGAGTGGCAATCCTGAAACTTTTACATCATTCAGTTTCTAATAGTTTACCATAAAAAAAGTTGGTGCAATATTTTGCTTTGTTCAAGACCAAGGTTAAACTTACAATTAAAATTTATATATTAAATTGTATTTAACAATAACATAATAGTGAATGTCTCCTTAGATGGCTTAATTCTACAAAAGACTTACAATACAATTCATAATGATTTAGTATGTTAACTAAATTAACTAAGTTGCGATTGTCAGATTCTTAACTAACTTTAAAAGCTTAATTAATAAATAATTTAATAATATTTAATGTTTAATTAATAATCTTTAAATGCATGAATTTTTGGGAAGATTTTATTTATTTGTCAGAGAGAGACACAGCAAGAGAGGGAACACAGGCAGGGGAAATGGGAGAGGGAGAAGCCGGCTTCCCACTGAGCAAGGAGCCTGATATGGGGCTCTATTCAATTCCATGACCATAGGATCATGACCTGAGCCAAAGGCAGATGCTTAACAACTGAGCCACCCAGGCGCCCCTGCATGAATTTTTCTAAAAGAAAAAAATACAAAAATTGCTGAAATATTATTTCATACATTAATTATAATAATAATTAAATAGAATTTTAATTTCCCTTTATTTCTTACAATGTCAGTAGATTAATAAAATATGAAAATGCCTTTCGATGCTAATATATATAATTGGTTTTGCCTTTTTAAAATTGTAAAATAGTAGGAGATAAGTGCTCATAAAATGTTACCAAGATAGATTTTTTTTAATTCGATTTATTTAAGCTAAAAAAAATGAACACCACCCATCTATTTCTTTCATCACCCCAACCCCCTACCTCTGGCAACTACTGACTTGTTCTCTGTATCTATGAGTTGCTGTATGTTTATGTGTGTGTGTGTATACATATATATACACATAGATATATATTTACCTATTTATATCATTTATTTATTTATGTTAAGATTCCATATATAAGAAAGATCATACAGTATTTGTCTTCTTTGTCTGACTTACTTCACTTAGCATAATGCCCTCAAGGCCCATCCTTGTCGCAAATGGCAAGATTTTATTTTATTTTTTTATGGATGAATAGCATTCCATAGTATAAATTACACCACAATTTCTTTTTTTTTTTTTTTAAGATTTTTTAAAAAAAATATTTATTTGAAGAGATCACAAGTAGGCAGTGAGGCAGGCAGAGACAGAGAGAAGAGGAAGCAGGCTTGCCCCTTAGCAGAGAGCCTGATGTGGGGCTCAATCCCAAGACCCTGGGATCATGACCTGAGCCGAAGGCAGAGGCTTTAACCCACTGAGCCACCCAGACGCCCTACACCATGATTTCTTTATCCATTTATCCACTAAAGAACACTTATTTATTTTTAAAATATTCTATTTTTTTATTTTTTTGAGAGAGAGAGTGAGACTGAGAGAGCATGAGCAGGGGGGAGGGGCAGAGGGAGAGGGAGAAGCGGGAGCAGGACACAGGGCTCGATCTCAGGACTCTGAGTTCATGACCTGAGCTGAAGCAGACCCATAACTGACTGAGTCATCCAGGTGCCCCAATCAATGGACATTTATGTTCTTTCTATATTTTGGCTATTGTAAATAATGCCGCCATGAACATGGGGTGTGTATGTCTTTCTTCTTCCCTCTTTCTGGGGCTACATATATCTTTTCAAATTAGTGTTCTAATTTTCTTCAGATAAGTACCCAGAAGTGGAATTCCTGGATCATAGGGTAGCTCTATTTTAAATTTTTTTGAGGAACCTCCTCCTGTTTTCCCCAGTGGCTGCACCAGATTGCATTCCGACCAACGGAATGAGGGTTCTGTTTTCAACATGAGGGTTCTGTTTTCTCCACATCCTCATCAACACTTATTTTTTAATTTTTTTGATACTAGCCATTCTGACAGCTCTGAGGTAACACCTCACTGTGGGTTTTGTTTTTAAAGATATTTATTTATTTATTTTAAAGATTTTATTTCTTTATTTGACAAAGATCACAAGTAGGCAGAGAGAAAGAGGAGGAAGCAGGCTCCCCGCTGAGCAGAGAGCCCGACATGGGGCTCGATCCCAGGAACCTGGAATCATGACCTGAGCCGAAGGCAAAGGTTTTAACCCACTGAACCACCCAGGTGCCCCAAGATTTTTATTTATCTGGGGGGAGGTGAAGGGAGAGGGAGAGTGTTAAGCAGACTCATGCTGAGCACAGAGCCTGGGGCAGGGCTCTCTCCAGGACACTGAGATCACAACCTGAGCAGAAACCAAGTCAGACACTTAACTGGTTGCACCGCCTGGGTGCCCTTCCTCATTGTGGTTTTGGTTTCTGTTTCCCTGGATATTAATGATGTAGAGCATTTTTTCACATACCTATTTGACATCGATATCTTCTCTTAGAAAGTGTTCACATCTTCTGCCCATTGTTAAATAGGTGTTTTTTTGCTGTTGAGTTATCTGAGGTCTTTATATACTTCGGTTATCAGTCTCTCAACATATTTGGTTTAAATTTTTTAAAATTTAAATTCAGTGTAGTTAATATATAGTGTATTATTAGTTTCAGAAGTAGAATTCAGTGATTCGTCAGTTGCATATAATACCCAGTGCTCATTACATCATGGGCCCTCCTTAATGCCCATCACCCAGTTACCCCATCTCCCTGCCCAACTCCCTTCCCTTGGGAAGCCCAACTGCTACTCCCTTAGTTTGTTTCCTAGAGTTCATCGTGTCTTATGGTTTGCCTCCCTCTGTTTTTATCTTATTTTATTTTTCCTTCCCTTTTTTCTATGTTCATTTGTTTTGTCTAATTCCACACATGTGTGAAATCATATGGTATTTGTCTTTCTCTGACTGACTGACTTTGCTTACAAAATATCCTCTAGTTCTATCCACATTGTTGCAAATGACACAATTTCATTCTTTTCTATGGCTGGGAAATATTCCATTGTCGACATATACCACATCTTTTTCATCCATCTCTCAATGGACATCTGGGCTCTTTCCATATTTCAGCTATTGTGGACATTGCTGCTATAAACGCTGGGGCACACGTACCCTTTCGAATCTATTTTCATATCCCTTGAATAAACACTTAGTGCAATTGCTGGGTCATGGGGTAGCTCTATTTTTAACTTTTTAAGCAACCTCCATACTGTTTTCCAGAGTAGTTGCACCAGTTTGCATTCCCACCAGCAGTGTAAGAGGGTCCCTTATCAGGTATTTGATCTGAAAATATTTTCTCCCATTCAATAAGTTACCTTCCATTTTTTTGATGGTTTTCTTTGCTGTGAAGAAGACTTTTAGTTTGAGGTAGTTCTACTTATTTATTTTTGCTTTTGTTGTCAGATTTTTTTAAAAAATCATTGCTAAGATCTATGTCAAGGAGGTTACTGCCTGTTTTCTTCTAGGACTTTCATGGTCTTATGTTCAAATTTTTAATCCATTTTGAGTTGATTTTGGGGTGTGGTGTAAGGTAGGGGTCCAGTTTCATTCTTTTGCATGCGGCTGTCCAGTTTCCTCAATACCATCTGTTGAAGGAACTGCCTTTCTTTCTTCCTTGTGTATTCTTGCCTCCCTTCTTGTAAATTAATTGACTGGGTATGCATGAGTTTATTTCTGGGCCTTCCTCTTTTTTTCTTTTTTAAAGATTTTATTTATTTATTTGACACGTAGAAAGAGATCACAAGTAGGCAGAGAGGCCAGCAGAAGAGAGAGGGGGAAGCAGACTCCATCTCAGGACTCTGAGATCATGACCTGAGCCAAAGGCAGAGGCTTAATCCACCCAGGTGCCCCTGGGCTTCCTCTTCTGTTCCATTGATCCATGTGTCTGTTTTTATGACAATCTCACACTGTTTTTATTACTATAGCTTTGTAATTTAGCTCAAAATCAGGGACCAGGACAGGTTTTAACTTTCTGTCTTGTGGGTGTCTCTTAGGTCTAGAGAAAAGAAAGAAATGTTTATTACTTTAAAGACGGCAGTTACTCGCAGTTATATTCACACAAGTAGTTGATGACTTTGAGACCATTTGGCTCAGCAGTTGCACAGTGGATCGCTTATGCTCAAAGGTTGGCATGGTCAGCTGCCACAGTGAGCCCAGGTCCTAGTGATCCATACTATTACATAAACAAGTTCACTTGTTTATGATTCCACATCCCTCATTATATTGGAACATGACAGTGACAGAGGATGAAACCCAGTCATGAGTGATCCCCACATCTAATTTAGAACCTGGCACATAGCAGTCATGTAGCATGTTGGAAAGAAGAGGGAATAGGAACATTCCACCTAGTTTATTTCCCTTGTTCCCCTTTATCTGAATTTTTGTTAAAAAAAAAAAAAAAGGTAATTCACCCAATGATGTAGTGCTAGATTTCCTGACCTTACAGTGGGAAGTTTCCATGAAAATATCAAGAAGAGTTATTTGATGGAGTTTGTGGCCAAAAATACCCATAACCTTTACTCCAGGAGGTTCATCCTTTTGGGTTTTCAGAGTTTCCTGTTGTTGCAAGCACTTATCAAAATGCTGATAGCCTAGGACAGGCTACAATATCGTCTGTTTCACCTTTCTATCATGCCGTCAAGGCTGTTGTGTTTCATCACCATGTTTCTCGTTACACCAGTGAATAGAACACAGTAGGAGTTCAGTAGAGATTACATGAGGCAATGACTTTCTTTCTTTTTAAGCTTATTTATCAGAGAGAGAGAGAGAGAGAGAGAGAGAGTGAGCAAGCAAGCACAGGCAGACAGAATGGCAGGCAGAGTCAGGGGGAGAAGCAGGCTCCCTGCCGAGCAAGGACCCTGATGTGGGACTCGATCCCAGGATACGGGGATCATGACCTGAGCCGAAGGCAGCTGCTTAACCAACTGAGCCACCCAGGCATCCCACATGAGGTAATGACTTTCTTGTACCAACTCTGCTGCTGGCTGCTGGCTGCTGGCTGCTGCTTGTTAAGGAGCGTATCGTCTTTCAGCAATCAATTAGTGATGTCTGCGTGTGCACAGTAGTACAAAGTAAGGGCTTTTGTAATGTTTACCAGGAATGTGTTAAACCACTCTTCTTACCTTAGCTGTCAGCTGGCACTTTTTTCCCCCCAGCCAATGCTTTATTAGATGGTTGATTGCAAAGGGGAAAACTATGGTACTCAAAGGTGGAAAAGGGTATTGACCAGGAGGACTAAAAGGGCTTGAAATGGAATGAGAATTCTGGAAAACAGATTCTGCAGTGTCTTATTTAGCTGAGTACGAACAATTTTCAAGTTGTTGGTTTTTTGGTTTTTGGTTTTTTTGGCTGTTAGTTTCAGTTTTCCCACAGATTAAAAGGTTAGATTGTGCATGCAACAATGTTTTAACATTTTACTAATTGAATGAAGCTAGAGATGTGCAACCAGAATGTTTTCCTGTTTATTTATGGAGGTTGTGCCTGTACTGTGTTAATTTCACACTCTTTGCACATGTATTCCTCCTGGAATTAGAGAGGGAGAGAGAGAGAGAGGGAGAGAGAGAGAGAGAGAAAACATTGTTGAGGTTCAGAGATAGAGGAATGATTTTAAGGAACAAAGACACGGATTTATAATTCCCAGTCCCCAGAGTCTTATATCTTTCTCTGGTTGGGAAGCAGATGTACTCATAATTTTTCTTAATCTAGATTATCTCTAGGCTTTGTGTCCAAAATCAGAATGGGGGTATTTGCAGGTTTTTCATTACGAGCTTAAAGTGAATTTGAGGGCTGGAGGAGACATTTTATTGCATAAACACAAAGGTTCTTATACTTCACCCCTCTCGAAATTACAATGTGAATGCTGTCACTGCTATATAAAGCTGCACTCATTTGCATTTGGAATGGAGCATGCGTTGATGAGTTTGTGAGGATAGTTGAGCTTTCTGTCATGTTGTCACATGTGCAATTTGAAGTATTAGAACCCTCTGCTTAGGCGCCTGGGTGGCTCAGTGGGTTAAAGCTGCTGCTTCAGCTCAGGTCATGATCCCAGGGTCCTGGGATCTAGACCGCATCGGGCTCTCTGCTCAGCAGGGAGCCACCCCCCCCGCCCCGCCTCTCTGCCTACTTGTGATCTCTGTCTGTCAAAAACAAAGCAAAACAAAAACAAAAACAACCCCACTGCTTAACCCGTTCTTCTTGCTTCCCATCTTCCTGATCAGTGGAGACAGCCTATATCCCTGTGCAAGAATTTTTCATTCATTCACTCAACAAATATGTAGCGCTCGGTCAAGCACTCAAGTTACAAAATCAACCTAACGTCATTTGTTTCTAAGATCATCTGTCTTAAGTTGGATTTCTTCTAAAGGAGAACTTGAATCAGAGGCTTGGGTTCAGGTAGTTTTTTGAGAGAACCAGTTTCTGGAAGCACAAAAAAGAGAAAAAACCAAGACAGGAAAGGACAAAAAGTTACAAGGTGTACATAAAATAGCAGGTTAGTGCCACAAGCAAGTAGGCCTTAAGTGTCCTGGGGAACCTCTGAGAGAGTGTGGAACATGCAAAGCATTTCCCTGTCTGAACAAAGGCTGGGGCATTCCCTTACCCGCATATCTTGGTCATGCCTGCAAAGCTCCAACGGTGCTGAAGAGAGGACTCAGGTAGATGATGAAAGACCGTGGGTGATTCCTGAGTTGGTATATTTTCAGGGACTGTTGACCATAGCTACAGGTGAACTCAGGTGAGCCAAGGACAGATGGGATAGTGTATCAGTAGCATTGACTATAAAATCCTTGCTCTTTGTACTCCAAGTGAGGGTCCATTTTGGAACTAACAAACTTAGGACTGAGGTAGCCCAGTGCCAGCATGTATGGTTTTGTAGGTTGTGCACTGTGCAACTCCAAGGGTTGGTGCTTATATAGAATGCAGTGTAATTTTTGTCCCCCAGAGCTGGGCAATGAAAAAAATCTGTAAGATATTCATGTGAATTGCATCATAATTGACATTCCTTGAAACCATGTTATGCACAATCTGCAAAGCTAAATATGCATGTGGTTTCTCTTGTAAGAAAGTGTTCCTAGGAAGGGTAGATAATTATTTTTGAAAGAGTGAACAAATTATTATAAAGCACTGAAAGGGGACATTTCTGAATAAAATAGACTTCACTTAATATATTTGCAGCAGCCCAGCAGTAGGTACAGTTTCCAAATGGCAATTAGACTCTGGAGACCCAGTAGGCTCTAAGTTAATGCCATCTTTGCTTAGCTGTTGAGGCGGTTGGATACAGCACTGCACGCACAGCAACCAAGCCTCTTTGGTAAGCCCAGCTCCTACTCAGATTCCCAGCTTTGTGGCCTTTCTCACCCACATGGAACACATACAGCTGCCACACACACGAGATATGAGTGTGTCACCTTAGCTTAGAGGGCTTGCAGCCTCAGTTTCCCACCAATCCTCGAGACCAGTCTAGTTCAAGTCTCTTTCATTCTCAGCGTGGTGCCAACAGTCAGAGCCTTTATTGCAAATGAAGCAGATACAACCTTCTCCACGTATCTTAATTTGTCATTGGTAATGAGACAGTACTAGGAGACGACACGTTCTGAGTTTGTTTTAAAAGTACATCTGGGTTCAGCCCCAGGCGTGATGTTAACATTGTACTCAAAATACTCTGCATGATTCTTTGATGAATAAAAACACAGTGCACAGAAAACAATTGCCCTCATCTCCAAATTCCTGCCCGAAGCAACTGACATATGCTGTGAACTTTCATATAAACAAATGCATAGTTAAAACCAAGTTGCTTTTTTTTTTTTAAATTACAGATGACTCTCATTATTAATTGTAGAGTATTTGGGAAAGAAGATAGGCACACAATATGGATTTTAGAAATATTTCTCAAATTAATTTTCAGTCTTGATTTTAAGTCCTGTCCCAGTTTTGTTTTCTAAATGGTCTTTTAGAGGATCAATTAAGTGATTAATTAATTAATTTATAAGATAGGGACAGAGAGATTGAACGGGATGGAGGAACAGAGGAGGAGGGAGAGGAACAAGCAGGTTCTGCACTGAGCACAGAGCCCGACATGGGACTCAATCTCATGATCCTGAGATCATGACCTGAGCCGAAACCAAGAGTTGGATGCCTAACCTACTGAGCCACCCAGCATCCCAGGTGTTGAGGAGAAACAGAGGCAGAAAAGGACAGCACAACTGATTAACTATTTTTTTAAAGATTTTATTTATTTATTTGAGAGAAAGAGTGAGAAAGAGCACGAGAGAGGGGGAAGGTCTGAGAGAGAAGCTCTCAGCTTCCCTGTGTTGAAGCCCCAACACAGGGCTCCATCCCAGGACTCTGGTATCATGACCTGAGCCAATGCTTAATCAACTGAGTCCCCCAGGCACCCCTGATCACGTATTATTGCTATTGACCTATTGTTAAAACAGATGGTATATCAACATGACAGAAATAGTTTGGCTGGCTTCCATGAGCCAAAAATTCATTCTATGTAAGCATGAAGTAAGCATCCTATGGGTATTTGTGTAAGCACAAGAAGGTTTTCTCAGGGCTTACTGGGGTTAACTTACATATTGCACAGGGTAAGTATAATAGAAATGCTATGGAAAAATTACTTCTAAGGGATTAGTTAATGGTATTCTTTCATTTTTGAGAATTAATTTTAATCATGCTTTCCCCCAGATTTATTAAGACAAAAATCTAGTTTTTCTTTGATCTTCTCATTTCTTCAAGCAACAAGGAGTGTTACCAGCTGTTATGAAATAGCCAATCTGTCGTCCACAAGGTCAGAACAAAACTGATTTCCCATTGCCTTGGTTGGATTCATCTGTGTTTCTGAGAAAGCTCATTTCTTGAAAGGAAATCCTGGCAGGCCAACGGCAGTAAACTCCGGGAGAGGTGGGATCAGGGAAATCAGGATGGAGATTTCTCCATGGGTTTCACATGTTCTCTCGCCAAGAACACATACTCCAAATTGACATCCTTTGTTTTCCAAATGCCTGAAACACAGGAGGAATAGTTTTCCAGGGAAGAAGGAAGCGGGAAGCCTGAGGATTTCCAAAACATTACTAATTCTCTAGTATTGGTCTCCAGGAATGGTGGATGCCTACTGCCCCTTTTCCCCTTCTCCTTCTCCTTCTTGTTCTTCTTGTTCTTGTTCTTGTTCTTCTCCTTCTCCTTTCCTCCTTCACCTTCTGCTTCTTCTTAAGATTTTGTTTATTTATTTGAGAGAGAGAAAGTGAGAGAGAGTGTGAGCACGAGCAGGAGGAACAGAGGGAAAGGGAGAAGCAGGCTCCCCACTGAGGAGGGAGCCTGACGTGGGGGCTCGATCCCAGAACCCTGAGATCGTGACCTGAGCCAAAGGCAGATGCTTAACTGACTGAGCCACCCGGACCCTTCTTACTGTATGTCTGCTTTGTTACAGAACCAAAGATAGACTTGTGTCAGACAATTTCCTTCATTTCCTTCCTCCCTTCCTCTTTATCTTCCATTCATTCCAATATTTGAGCTCAACTATATGTCTGGCGCTGAGTACACAGTTGTGAACCTGATAGACATCATCCCCATGTTAATGGATTTTAGAGTCTAGTGTGGGAGAAAGAGGTTAAATGGGCACACAAATACAGAATTACAAGTTGTGACAAGTGCTATGGAAGAAGTTTGATGGTATGGGAGAAAACTGGTGGAAGCTGGATGGTGAGAAGGAGAAGACAATCTCTAAGGAAACCATACTACCTAAGCCCTCAGGGAAGGCCATGTAAGAAGGAGAAATCTAGGTGTGGGGAGGTTAGGCATGTACAAAGGTCCTGAGACTGAAGGTATGGATGAGTTCAACTCATCTGAGGCACTCAAAGCTCCCAGTGTTGCTAAAGTTTCATTAGCAGAGAAGGGCGGCTGGCAGGCCATGAAGTTGAAGCACTAATTCAGGGACAGATCACTCAGGCTCAAGGGAAAAATGCAGAATGTCTGTTGAGAAATAAAACTCGCAAGAGGAACAAAAGTAAGAATTAACCACCGATGTGGGGCAGCACCTGACCAACACATTGCTCTGCAGGAAGTAACGTGTTCTCTTGTAATGATTTAGGGGAACTTCGGCCATTTTGGAAGGTTAGCAGCATTGCACCTGAGAAATGACAAAAGTATAAGCTCAATTTTTTTCATGAGTCTCTGAACTCTAAACAGGTTCACCTAGGAAAGATCAAAAAGATTAATATTTGGCCTGTATTATTAAGCCCAAGATGTTCATTTAGGACATGTGCTGCTAGCTCAGAACAATAAAAGGTTGTGCCCTTTTGAATGTGGGACTGTTGTTTGTTTGGGATAGGGTAATAAGTAAAAAGACCACAGTGCCACAGAGCTCTTTGGAAGGCTTGCAGTGAGGAAGGTAGAAGGTATAAAATGGCAAACTGAGTTGGGAGAGGCATGAGATGACGGAACTGGTGAATGGAAACTTGAAATGATAAATACCGTTCTTTAAAAATTTTCCATATCGGTGATTGATCAGGGGCTCTGTGTTGTGTGAGAGAGTGCACCCCTCATTGCCGTTTCCCCTTCTCCTTCCCTTCAGCAACTCTGACTCTTGAGGCAAAACGGCATTGGCGGGGTGGGGAGAATTTCGGGTATTGGTTGATTAAACCACTGCTGTGCATCAACTTTTTCGGTGAGACTGTGTTGCCTTTCATCTTTGAAATGGAATCTATGAAATGTATCCCACCTCCTACGAAGAAGTGTCTTGCTTATGGTGGTAAAATATACATAACATGAAAATTTTATGTATACTCTTTTAACCGTTTTAACCATGTAATTTGGTGGCACTAAGTACATTCACACTGTTGGGCAACCATCACCACCATCCACCTCTAGAACTTTTTCATCTTCCCCCACTGAAATTATGTATCCATTCAACACAGTACTAACCATCTCTCTCTGCTCCTTCTAGCTCCTGGCAACCACTATTCTACTTTATGTCCTTATCAATTTGACGCCTCTAGGCACCTCTTGTAAGCAAAAGAATACAGTATTTGGGGGTGCCTGGGTGACTCAGTGGGTTAAGCCTCTGCCCTCGGCTCATGTCATGATCTCAGGATCATGGGATCGAGTCCTTCATTGGGCTCTCTGCTTAGCTGGGAGCCTGCTCCCCGCCCCCCACCCCCTGCCCTGCCTGCCTCTCTGCCCACTTGCGATCTCTCTGTCAAATAAATAAATAAAATCTTAATGGGGCTCCAGGGTGGCTCAGTGGATTAAGCCTCTGCCTTTGGCTTGGGTCATGATCCCGGGGTCCTGGGATCAAGCCCCACATTGGGCTCTCTGCTCAGCGGGGCGCCTTCTTCTCCCTCTCTATCTGCCTACTTCTGCCTACTTGTGATTTCTCTCTCTGTCAAATAAATAAATAAAATATTTTTAAAAATTATAGTAGACTTTTTTTAGAGCTGTTTTACATTCATAGCAAAATTGGGCAAAAAGTACAGAGTTCCCATATACTTCCTGCCTCCTTCTCCAGCTTATCCAATATCCCCACCAGAGTGGTGTAATTGTTCAAATTGACGTACCTTCACTGGAACATCACGATCATCACAAATCCGTTGTTGATACTGGACACATCCCTCTTGGCATCGTGCATTCCATGGGTTTGAACAAATGTATTACAACATGTATCCATCATTAACATACTAATTTATTTCACTGACCTAAAATTCCTCTGCTCAGCCTACTCACTCCTCCCTCTATCCTCTGGCAACCACTGATCTTTTTTATTGTCTTCATAGTTTTGCCATTTGCAGAATGTCATGGGGTTGGAATCATACAGTATGTAGACTTTTCAGATTGGTTTTGTTCACTTAGTAATAGGCATTCAAGCTTCTTCCATGTCTTCTCATGGCTTGAGAGATCATTTCTTTTTAGTGCTGAATAATATTTCATTGTCTGGATGTACCACAGTTCCTTTATCCATTCACCTACTGAAGGCCGTCTTGGTTGCTTCCAAGTTTTGGCACTTGTGAATAAAGCTGCTATAAACATTCATGTGCAGTTTTTTGTGTGGACACATGTTTTCAACTAATTTAGTAAATACCAAGGAGTGCAATGAGCAGATCTTACGTTAAGATTGTGTTTACCTTTGTAAGAAACTGCCAGACTCTTTTCCCGGGTGGCAATGAATTCCTCTTGAGTTTTGCTCTTTTCTCTTAAGAAACCAGGAATCCAGGCTCAATTATGATGCCTAAGTACCAGGGGACAGTTTGGATTAAATGGGGAAGTAAATAAGGAAACATTCAGTCATCTCATAGGACTTGATACAAAGTGACTGCCATTTGTTTCACTCATGGAGAGTTGTCCAGGGGAACTAGAAAGGAAGGTGTGGAGTCAGAAGAAGGTTTTTATGACTGGTTCATCCTAATGAGCCCAGACATAATTTTTGAAGATGTTTTGCTGAGAGAAGGGAGAGGAGAAGAGGGGTGTCTCCGAAAGATTAGGTAATGGTTTGTATCAAAGATAAACAAGAAATTGAATAAGAGGCAGCCTTCTTAACCTAACAGATTGTAAGGATCACGGAGCCATGAAAAAAATGAAGTTGGTAAGGTAAGATATTTCTATAGAAAAAAAGGACAACATGGACACACAAGAGGTGCTTATTTAGTACTTGCTGATGGAATTAATTTGAGGAATAATAGAAGTTGTTGTGGTGCTTAGTTGGAACTGTGGTTTAATGGTGAACATTTTTCTTTAATTTTCCTATAATGGGAAGATCATGAACCCCATTAATGTTTTCCCATTAATTCCTATATTGCAAAGAAAAAAAAATCAACTCCATTTGGCCTTGAATACAACAATAGTGAGTGACTGAGAAAAATCATTTGCTGTCCTCATCTGTATCCCAAGGGTGACCTGTAATTATTTGTTGCCACTTCAACAGAGGGGAGCAATTACAGCAAGGGCACTTCTGTGTTCTGTTTCAGTGTGACAGGCTTGCCAAACCGATGGGGAGAAAATGTACAAGGCACACAGTTTTAAGATAATTTTCATGTCCAATAGAGTGGAGATCTTTGTCAGAGAGTGCAAAAATTAGCTGAACAAATTTCATCCTGATTATTTGTATACATGTCTTGAAAACTTAGACAAAGCTTCATATTGGGTCAAATATTGAGCAGAACCCAATTATGACAGATGACTGATTCACTCTTCTTAAAGTCTAGACAGGTTTATATCAATGTGTTCATGGAAAAAGGTAAAAAATTAAGCAATGTCATGTGAGTGGCTGTCAACTAGATATAGGTTAGCAACAAAAGATTGCCATGATGATAGTAGTCACAGCAGTGTAATTATTCATTAGAAATTGCCAGTAATGCAAAGAGAAAGCAGATCATCGTTAATGTACTCAAAGATAGCCAGTCTTCATACAGATTTTTTTTTTTTTGGTGTGCATTTGCAAATTTTATTTTGCCTTTAAGATTGCCCCCAATGATTCCTACTGCCTATATCCATTTCCTTGTGTAATCCCCTCTCCCTGGGTGTGGCCTGGCAAATTTGATGGGATGTCATCTCAGAGATGAAATTACCAAATTTGTGGCTTCTATCCTGGGTGTTCTCTTTCACTCTTTCTTGCTTGCTCCCTCTGATGAAAGCCAGAGGCCATGTTGCAAGCTCCCATGTGGAAAGGCCAATGTGGCAAGGAACTGAGAAAGGCCTCCAGGTACTAGAAAGGGAAGACTGGAGTCCTTCAGTCCAACATCCTGTAAGGAAGTGAGTCCTGCCAACACCCATGTGAGTGAGCTTGGAAGTGGATCCTTCCCTACTTGAGCCATCAGATGGGACGGCAGCCCATCTGATGGCTCAAGTAGGGCAGCCGTGGCTGGCAGCATTAATGCAGTCTCCTGGGAGACTTTGAAGTAGCCTATGTGTAGCTAGGCAATATCCAGAATGTGGACCCAAAGAAACTCTGAGACAGTAAATGTTTGTTCTTTTAAGCTGCCAACTGGGTTAGTTTGTTATGCAGCAATAGATAATTAATATGTATATGTTTACAAAATTGGATAATATATTATCTTTTGTCAGTCAGAGTTTTATCAGAAAATAGAGGGCACTCAACTGGGATTTTTGAGGAGAGCTGTGGTCAGTGTTAAGAAAATCAGTTAGGTATGAAAGGTGGCTGGGGCTTACAACAATGCAAAGCCATTATCATCCATAGACCAGAAGAAGGAAGGGAAGGAAAAGGTGTTACAAAAAGAGGGGAGCCACAGAGGGAAACTGTCTTATAGGAGCAGATATGTCAAGGGGCACACCAGCGGTCAGAATTGGGTGAAGATAGGGAGCAAGGAAGAAATACTCTGGTCTATTTCTTCTGCCATTCTCAGATTTGCCCATGACTGTCATTGGCCAAGACCAGCTGGAAACCAGAGCAGTTTCTAGGGGTCAGCTCCCTAAGACAGAGAACAAGGCAGAGAAAGCAGAGAATAGATCTGCTAAGGCATCAAGAGAAAAACCAGCATATGCATATGCTCTTGTGCAATTATTTTTATGTTTGTCATCTTTCTGTATCATTAAAGATTCTTCGACATCGTGGTTTTAAATAGCTACATATGGGCACTGCTACAAATGATCTCAGTCACATACTGATGAACATTTTGGGTGTATAAAAAAGTTCTCCTTTTCCTATGATAAACAGTAAGATGAATATCCTTATAGTCCTATTTCTATGGATTAAAAAAACTAGTTCCTTCGAGCATAATGCAATAAGTAGATTAATTAATAATTAAGGACAAAGAACATTTTCCAGGGTATTGATATAACTTGCCATATTGCTTACTAGAAAAATAACTATCCTCTCTCTTTAGACAAAAATTTGTTTTGCTTCTTTGGTAAGATTAAATAATATACTTTATGGTGCACCTGGGTGGCTCAGTCAAGTGAGCAGCAGATTCTTGGTTTCTGGTCAGATCCTGATCTCAGGGTCCAGAGATCAAGCCCCATGGCAGGCTCTGCTCTCAGCAGGGAATCTGCTTGAAATTCTCTCTTTCCCTGTGCTCCCCCGCCACCACCACTCATGCTCTCTTTCTCTAAAAAAATAAAAAAATAAATACTTTATTGCAGTGTCTGGCTGGCTCTGTAGAGCATGTGATTCTTAATCTTGGGTTCATAAGTCTGAGCCCCATATTGGGTATAAAGATTACTTTAAAAAATCTTTTAAAAAATATGCTTTAATGGTGTTGTAATTTTTATTTTGGTGTTACTAATGAATTTAAAATATTTTTTACATGTTCATTAACTACTTGTATTTCTCCCTTTGTGAACTTTGCCCATTTTTTTCTATTGGTATTTGTCTTTCTCTTATTGATTTATGGGGGTATTTAATGGTAAAAATTCATTGTCATCTACACTGTAAATATTTTTCTTAGTTTAAAAAAAGTCTTGCATAGAACCTGTTTCTTTAACTAAAGAATATTAAAATGTTTACCTTTTAATTTTATTTTCATAGCTTAATTATGTCAAATAAAATTTTTAATCCATTTGAAACAGTGTTTGGTGGTTAAGTATGAGATAGGGATAAAACATTATATTCTTCTAACTGACTACCCGACTGTCCCAAAACCATTTATTGAAAGGACCATCTTTGTTTTCTTCATTTATTTGAAATAGAAAGACAGAGCCTGGAGCTTTGTCCTGAAGATTTTGTCCCTTTATTTCCCCTAAGCTAGACCTAATCTGGTTTTTGATGTATGTTTTTGACTTGCTGCAAATTTTTCTAAGTACTAAGTACTAAGATTTTAGAACTTGATTAAAAGTAAACTTGGCTTGCAGTGATAGATTTAACTGAAGAAGACAGTGTTATCATACAATTTCTAACATTTAATGTAAATCAGTGTTTACTTAATTTTATTGATTGATTGGTTGATTTACTTACCTATTTATATTTCTTTGGTAGTCTCCACACCCAGTGTGGAGCCCAATGCAGAGCTTGAACTTAAGACTCTGAGATTAAGAGTTGAGCTGAGATCAAGAATCAGATGTTTAACCTACTTAGCCACCCAGGCACCCATCCTTTATCTTCTAAAGTTAAAGATTAGAAGACATTCTATGCCTGCAATGTGGTAAAAATGTTGATACACTGAAATAGTCCATTTAAAAGACAGGCAAAAGGGGTAAGAGATTTTTCTGCTAGCATTTCTTTTATTTTCTCTTTTCTTTCTTTCTTTCTTTCTTTACTTTTTTTCTTTTTTTGGACACAGAGGGAGTGCATACACACATATGAGTGGGAGAGGGGCAGAGGGAAAGGGAAAGAGAGAATCTTAAGCAGGCAAGCAGGCTCCACACTCAGCATGGAGCCTGGGGTGGGGGTCTGGCCCCTCTGGCTGGGATTAATAACCCTACACCTTGGCCAGGGCCTGCACTGCCGCTCTGGGCAACTTTGCCAAGGCCACCTTTGATGCCATTTTCCAAGATCTACAGGTATCTCATCCTTGACCTCTGGAGTCTGTGTTCACCAAGTCTCCCTATCAGGAATTCACTGACCATCTTATAAAGACCCACGCCAGAGTCTCTGTGCAAAGGATCCTGGCTCCAGCTATGGCCACCACATAGTTTTACACAAGAAAAATAGAGTGAAGGGGCGCCTGGGTAGCTAGTGGATTAAAGCCTCTCCCTTCGGCTCAGGTCATGATCCCAGAGTCCTGGGATCGATGAGCCCCGCATCAGGCTCTCTGCTCCGCAGGGAGCCTGCTTCCTCCTCTCTCTCTGCCTGCCTCTCTGCCTACTTATGATGTCTGTCAAAAAAATAAATAAAATCTTTAAAAAAAAGAAAAATAGAGTGAATTAAAGTCTAATTAAAAACATACATAAAAAAATAAGAGGGGCACTGGTTTCTGCAGTGGTCATACCAGTTCCAGGTGCTCTTCAGCCTTGCTAGTAACACTTGTCTTCTTGGGTCTTTTTTATTGTAGCTGCTCTAGGGTGTTTCTTGTATCTCATCACAGCTTTCACTTGCATATCTCTGATGTGGTATCCAGTTTCCATGGTGACACCCAGTGACATCTCCTGGTATTTAAGCATTGATTAGTTCAATCCCATCAAAAGTAGGATGACCTGTGTCGCAGATGGGCTATTGCAGGAATGACAACTGAATGACTTCTGAGGCTCTGTCATCATAAACTGTAATAGTTTCTGTTTTATTTTCCCTGAGACCACTCACTCTGGGGAAAACCAGGGGCTGTATCATCAGGACACTCAAGCAACCCTATGGAGAAGTCTGTGTCGCAAGAACTGAGGCTGTGTGCAATGATGCTAATTTGCCAGTCATGGGAGCGAGCCATTTTGTGAGCGGATCTTCCAGTCCCAGTCAAGTCTTCAGATACAGCCCTCACTGATAACCCAACGGCAGACTCATGAGAGACACTCTGAGACTGAGCCATTCCTGGATTCCTTTACTACAGAAACTGTGTGAGGTAATACAAGTTTATTGTTGTTCTAAGTTTTGGGGTAGTTTGTTACCCAACAACAGGTGACCAGTACAGATTTTGAGCCTTGAAAATGAGGTGCTACTGTAACAAACATTTAAGCCATAGGAGTGACTCTGTCACCAGACAGTAGAGAAATGGGATGTTAAGGAAAGCATTAGTGCAAGCCTACTGACAGGACCTTGATGGCCTTTGTGGAACCTGCCGGCAAGGGCTTATGGGTGAATATGGTTGACATAATTCTAAGATGGCACTGAAGATTCCTGCCCTGTAATTCATATGTTTTGTACAATTACTTCCCTTGAGTGTGAGCAGAACTTGTTAGCATGATGAAACATAACTTCTATGATCATGTTGCATTATATGGCAATAAACGATTTTGCAGATGTAATTACAGTCCCTAATCATTGAGTTAATCAAAAGGGAGATAATCCTGGGGGCCCTGACTTAGCCATATAAGCCCTTGAAAGAGACAAACAACATTGTAAGAAGTTCTCCTGCTGGCCTGGGGGAAGTGAACCAATATATTTTGAGATGGCCTATTGATTGTGACATGTAGTGAACAGGAGAGGACCAATGTTCTGCAGGCAGCATCAGGAAAGGTGTTGTTGGTAGAGGGAACAACATGGGTAAAATGTGGAGGCTTGAAATTGTATAGTCTGTCTGTGAGTAGCCTAGCCAGTGGGAAGTGTGACAGAAGACACCATCTGGGAAGTGTGTATCATGTTAAGGAGCTGGAGTATCTCCTTTGTGCAGCGAGAGAGTAATTTAAAGCAGGAATGTGACATTACCATTAACTTTAGACAGTGCTTCCTGTGAACCAGGAACGAAGTTGAGAACGTGTATGCACTACCCCCATGGAATCTGTAATAGTACCAAATGAAGAAGTTACTATCATTATCCCCACTTCACAAGGGAGGAAACTCAATCCTGGAGAAGTTATACCCAAACCTAGCAGGTGAAGCTCAGAACCCGAAACCCTTAAAGGTATGCTTGCTGATCATTTCTAGATCACACACATCTAGATAAGAATAAAGGAAACACAGGACTTTATTTAATAAATATAAAGGCAGGTCCACTCCAGACTTCTACTAAGTACTTAATAAAGAGGGTTTCTAGATACGCACACTAGTACCGCAGTGAACAAGATAAGCATATAAATAATTTTAAAAGTAAATAATATTAAGCACAATTTAACTGCCAGTAAGAATAGAGGATGCTAATTTTTAGGAGTAAAGAAACTTTTAAAGTCTTTTACTATATCTTTATCTGATAATTAAAAAAAAATTTTTTTTTACGTATTTATTTATTTCACAGAGAAAGCCCAAGCAGGGGGAGCTGCAGAAGAGAGGGAGAAGCAGGCTCCCCGCTGAGCAGGGAGCCCCGGGACCCCCGATCATGACCTGTGTAGAAGGCAGAGGCTTAACCTGCTGATCCAGCCAGGAGCCCCTATTTAATAATCTTCTGATGTTGAGTTTGTTTTGTAAAGATTCAGACAAAACCCGTACACATAAAACCAAGAGGGAAACTCTAAACCACAAGCCTGGAGTCCAGAACTTCGTCCTGCCCCTCCGGCCCCGCCCTTCACTAAGCCCCGCCTCTTTGGGGCTTGACTCTTTAGCCTCAGCCAGCCTTCAGCCGGGGTCCTCTTTCCAGGATCCCGCCCCGGCTCGTTTGCTCGCGAGAATTCTTCGTCTCGTCGAATCGCAAAGCAGCTGCAGGAATGGGTGTCAGAGAAGACTCGCGAGACTTGGCTGGACCTCACCCTCCGCGACTCCTCCCCTCTCTCCCAGCGCTCTTTAGGGTCCAGCGTCCCCGGTTGCACGTGTAGTTGTTGTGGTTCAACCTCACGTGGCCGCGGCTGTGCCCGCGCTCTACGTCCGCCTTCAAGATGGCGGCGCTCACTGAATGGGGCTGCGACCTGCTGAACCTCGACTGATAGCCTGGACTGATAGCCGTGGAGGTGTCTGCGGGGCCATGGACCGGCCGGGGTTCACTGCTTCGCTGGTGGTGAGTGCTGGGCGGCAGGGTGGGCGCTGGGGTGCCAGAGTCTCGCAATGGAGCGCGTTGTGGCTTCTGTGCCCTACCGCTCTCTTCCGGTTTTGCGCGTTGAACCGTCCTGGGGTCACTGGTCACTCGGCAGGTCTGGCAGGGATCGCGGGGTTTCTGGGCCACCGCCAGGCCTTGTGTCACGGTTGTGTCACTCCTACCCGGACGACAGAAGGAGACGCGGGGCAGGCTGCCGGACAGTCTTCCGCAGGATGGTTTACCTAAAGAAGAAAAGAAGAGCGTCAGTTACATACTGTAACCACACTCTGGAGAACTGGGGAAATATATGTCACAAAACAAAAAGCGCTTACATCGCACAGACTCCTTCTTGTCCAGGACTGTGGTTTTCATTTAGCTTTATCTGTTTTCACTCTGGGAAAATGACCTATCTGTTCATTCATATATAAGAAATCTGCTTATTTTCTTTCAAGCGTTTTTGTAGGCGTGGATATAGTGATAAGAACAAATAGTTATGGAGCCAGTAAGATAGTAGTGTTTAATTTTTTTTTTAAGAAAAAAACTACAAAAATCAACATGTTTTCCTATCAAAAACAAAATCTAGGAACAAAAATTTCTATAATATTTTGAAGCTTCTGCCATGGCAGGTCCAGTAGGGATAGTATAGAGCAGTGAATACGGATTCGTCATTGTGGAAAAGTAGGCAAAACCAGTTTATTTTATTTTATTTTTAATTTAATTTATTTATTTGACAGATCACAAGTAGGCAGAGAGGCAGAGAGAGAGGAGGAAGCAGGTTCCCCGCTGAGCAGAGAGCCCGATGCGGGGTTCGGGGTTCGATCCCAGGACTCTGGGATCATGACCTGAGCCGGAGGCAGGGGCTTAACCCACTGAGCCACCCAGGCGCCCCCCAAAACAGTATTTTTTTTTTTTTAAGACAGCTTAAAAAAAAAAAAAACAACGCTCCCATGGAATAATGGAGGTTCGGTGGAATTTCTTCATTTAATTATTGAAGGTTTGTTGTTGCAGGTGTTGGAGATAACATGGTGAACAAGCTAGAGGTGCTCACATGGGTCAGGGGGTGGAGCTAGAATAGTAAAGTGACTGTTATTATAAATGACATGAGGGCTAGTTTCAGGGTGTTACAGAAAGGTGTGCAGGAGGGTGCCTTAGCCACACTTGTGGGGTGATGGTTTTAAATTTAGGTTTGCTGAGACCTGTGTAAACTAGGTTTTAAAGATCCAAAGAAATATGTTACCACTTTGAGGTTTTCCTCTGTGGCTAGAGAGACAGTGGTAGTAGTTTTGACAGTTAACATTATCCTGCCAGGAACTGGGGTAAGCTCTTCACGTACATCCGTTCTGACAAACAATTAAGTACTATCCTGGTTTTCCAATTGAGGAACTGAGGTACAGAGAGGTTAGGTAACGCCTCCAAAGTCACACAGGTGACATCTGTTTCACGTTATCTACGTGTTTTAGCTCAGATTCGAATCCAGGTGGTATAATGTGGGATTCTATGCCCATACACACTTCTGGATACGTTTCTGAGGTCAGCTGCCGTAGCTGTTGCTAAAAACAGGTCTGTGCCAGAGTTAACAAATGAGCAGTAGTTTTAGAATTTATTAAAGTATGGTACAAATGCCCAAAAATATACTTTTTTTCTTATTATAGTTACACAAGTTAAAACTAGGATCAAAAGGAGAAGTTTGTTTTTTTTTTAAGATTTTATTTATTTATTTGACAGACAGAGATCACAAGTAGGCAGAGAGGCAGACAGAAAGAGAGAGGGGGAAGCAGGCTCCCTGCTGAGCAGAGAGCCTGATGCAGGGCTGGATCCCAAGACCCTGAGATCCTGACCTGAGCCAAAGGCAGAGGCTTAACCCACTGAGCCACCCAGGCACCCCAAGAAAACAGACTCTTAACTATAGAGAACAAACTGATTGATGCTTCCAGAGGGGAGGTGGGTAGGGGATGGGAGAAATAGAAAAGGGAGATTAAGAGTACAACATAATTGTTGAATCACTGTATTGTACCCCTGAAACTAATACAACACTATATGTTAACTATACTGGAATTAGAATTTTTTATTATTTTTTTATTTTATTTTATTTTTTTAAATTTTTTATAAACATATATTTTTTTCCCCAGGGGTACAGGTCTGTGAATCGCCAGGTTTACACACTTCACAGCGCTCACCATAGCAGATACCCTCACCAATGTCCATAACCCCAACCCTCCTCTCCCAACCCCCCTCCCCCCAGCAACCCTCAGTTTGTTTTGTGAGATTAAGAGTCACTTATGGTTTGTCTCCCTCCCAATCCCATCTTGCTTCATTTACTCTTCTCCTACCCCCTTAACCCCCCATGTTGCATCTCCTCTCCCTCATATCAGGGAGATCATATGATAGTTGTCTTTCTCTGATTGACTTATTTCGCTAAGCACGATACCTTCTAGTTCTATCCACGTCGTCGCAAATGGCAAGATTTCATTTCTTTTGATGGCTGCATAGTATTCCATTGTGTATATATACCACATCTTCTTTATCCATTCGTCTGTTGATGGACATCTAGGTTCTTTCCATAGTTTGGCTATTGTAGACATTGCTGCTATAAACATTCGGGTGCACGTGCCCCTTCGGATCACTACGTTTGTATCTTTAGGGTAAATACCCAGCAGTGCAATTGCTGGGTCATAGGGTAGCTCTATTTTCAACATTTTGAGGAACCTCCATGCTGTTTTCCAGAGTGGTTGCACCAGCTTGCATTCCCACCAACAGTGTAGGAGGGTTCCCCTTTCTCCGCATCCTTGCCAGCATCTGTCATTTCCTGACTTGTTCATTTTAGCTATTCTGACTGGTGTGAGGTGATATCTCATTGTGGTTTTGATTTGTATTTCCCTGATGCCGAGTGATATGGAGCACTTTTTCATGTGTCTGTTGGCCATCTGGCTGTCTTCTTTGCAGAAATGTCTGTTCATGTCTTCTGCCCATTTCTTGATTGGATTATTTGTTCTTTGGGTGTTGAGTTTGCTAAGTTCTTTATAGATTCTGGACACTAGCCCTTTATCTGATATGTCGTTTGCAAATAGCTTCTCCCATTCTGTCAGTTGTCTTTTGGTTTTGTTAACTGTTTCCTTTGCTGTGCAAAAGCTTTTGTTCTTGATAAAATCCCAATAGTTCATTTTTGCCCTTGCTTCCCTTGCTTTTGGCGATGTTCCTAGGAAGATGTTGCTGCGGCTGAGGTCGAAGAGGTGACTGCCTGTGTTCTCCTCAAGGATTTTGATGGATTAAAAGGA
Organism: Lontra canadensis; assembly: GCF_010015895.1. NCBI lineage: Eukaryota > Metazoa > Chordata > Mammalia > Carnivora > Mustelidae > Lontra > Lontra canadensis. Next base: position 3,588,257 of record NW_022631028.1, read on the forward strand.
GAAGTTTTGATGAAGTTAGAGTTCATGCACGTTAAAGAATGATTTCCTTTATTATGTACACAGTTTATCTGCCATGTATTTTGCCCATCGAACACTCTGATAGCCCTTGGAGGTATGGTGGCGAACAAACCAAACTCATATACTATTTAAGAAATGAACCGAGGGGCGCTCAGTTGGCTCAGTTGCTTAAGTGTCTGACTTCGGCTCATGTCATGATCTCGGCGTACTGGGATAGACCCCCTGTCATGCTCTCTGCTCAGCGGGGAGTCTGCTTGTCCCTCTCCCTCTGCCCCTCCCCCCACTTGTGTTTTCTCTCTCTCTCTCTCAAAATCTTTTTAAAATTTATTAAAAAAAAGAAATGAACTGCAGTGGGATAGAGTTAGAATAATATTGGAGAACCTGCCTGAGATGGAGTGGCCACGAAAGCCCCTGGGGAGGTGACATTAAATTAAGACATAAGGATAAGAAATCGAGAGACATTTTGTTGAGCAGCATGAAGGAAAACCTCAGGTGGAAAGAATTGAGGATGTTAAAGTGGTGGTTGGGGCCTAGTGGGTAAGGGTAGTGTGGCAGGGGTATATTGGAGAGGTAGAGAAAGTGAGCTGAAGTGAGTCTTTGTGGGCCATGGAAAGGATTTTGGATTTTATTTGAAGCAAATGGAAGCCATTAGAAAGTTCTGTTAACAAAGTAGTTCAGCAGTGGAGTGGCGCTTTTTTTTTTACCTCCAGGTTTGGAGTGGCTTTGAGGCAGGCTGAATGCTCCCGGGAGGGTTTTGTTTTGCTTGCTTATTACTCTTTTACTAGTGCCTGGCATTATATGGTTACTCAGCTTTACTTATTGAATGAATGAATGAATGAAAGGTAGATCTAAATGACTGCTGGTTTTGAAATTCTGATTCCGAGTATTAAATGAGATAATGTCAAACATGCAGTACAGAGCCTGGAAGCACACTCCCTAAAACTTAAGGAGGTGGATGGAAGGGTTGTAGAGTAAAATATGGGAAGAGCCTCCGGGATGTTAGTGTTCATTTAGCATGAATAGACTTTCCAAAAAAGACCTCAGAGTACAGAGACTGGTGCATACTTTTAGGAAAGCAGTTCGAAACTAAGTATTAGTAACTTAAAGATGTTCATAATATTTAAGTCAGTGAAGATAATGTAAAGCCACTTAAACATGAAACACAGGAATGGTTAGGTGAACGTTAAAAGATACATTTCATCAACTCTTCAGGGGCCATAAACAACAGTGCTTGTGAAGAGAATGCACTATACCATGGAAAATACTTAAAAAAGAGAAAAAAAATCTAACACCGCCCATAGGTACATCTTCATGCTTAATTAAAACTATAAAAAGTCTATTCCGTTCACTAAAAAAGGACTATTGAAGTTTCCCGAGATAATACACAATAATGTTGATAGTAGCATTATTTTTTGCCTCCTAGTTTTTTTAAATATAAAGAAGTACTTTATATTTTTGAAAATAACCACACCCTGTATTACATCTCTTTTCCTTCCTACCTGACTCTTCTCTCCCCTTCAGTACTTAACTGTTTCATTGTCCTTGTAGTTCATGAATTCATCTGGCTTGTTACTTGGATGAAACCAAAAACATCCCGTGGTAGTTACTTTTAACCTGTCCTAGGTTGTAGGGGAAAAAATCTTGGCAAGTGTGGGTACCGTGCAGTGTAAAGTGTAGGCGGTCTTGCTGGTAGCCTGGGTTGTCAAAAGGTGCAAGCAGAAACCATGCAGAGTGGTCCAAATAACTGATGAGAAAGCATATGATTCTTTAATGACCTCTAAAAATTCTTGTCAGTGTTAAATGACAGACTCTTACTGTTGATCGGAAATATGTAGCGAAGTGAAAAAAACAGTAAAGCTAATATTGAGAACATTGTAATTTAAAATATCAGAAACCAATAATCTATTTCTTCGTGAAAAATGTGTCAAAAGTAATTTGATCAGTGCTGGTCTTCTAGTCAGATAGCTTAAGATACAGACAAGCATCTTTTTGATGCTTTGGCAAAGTGTCCTACTGCTTTCTAAGGTTGGATCAACTTCCAGCATTTTATCCTGTGTGCTTTCAACCTTATGAAATCTCTCCAAGAGTTCCTTTAATGGGAGGACTTTTGCTGGCATCTCTTCCTCTGGGACATCTTCATCCTTTTGGTCATAGCCACTTTCCTCACTTATGTTGATAAGTTGGCCTTCACAGATTTCCTCTGACATGTGTCTGGAGTCGCTTAGACAGCGGTGTCCATATTCCCATGGCTGGCTGTGTGTTCTGTAACTTTATATTAGATTTGACCTTCACTTTCAGTGTTAGGACTTTTCATTTATTTGCTGCACTTTCATCTTTGTTGGCCAGTTTCCTCTTATGATTATCTGTTTTTGGAAAATGTCACTGTGTTAACTGTAATTTGAACCATGATGTTGGATGACTTGTGTTACTTGTGGGAATTAAAGTTCATGCATGTTTTTACTGTGTAAAGTAAGGACTGGCTGCTTGACTGTTCTTTTTAAGTTGTTTTCTTAGTGAGGTGGTTCTGGAAAAGCTTTTTCATACTCTTCATGTAGTAGTGTCCTCTCCCTGGGCCTGACCTTCTGCTAAGAACCATTGGCCGAATGTGGCCTGAGGGGAATGGCACAGGTAATGTTGCCAGGGCTTCTTAAGTGGGGTGAAAAAAAACAGAAGAAAAGAGAAGAATCAAGTATTGGACATACTTTTTTTTTTTTTTTAAAGATTTTATTTATTTGTCAGAGAGATCACAAGTAGGCAGAGAGGCAGGCAGAGAGAGAGGAAGGGAAGCAGGCTCCCCATTGAGCAGAGAGCCCGATGTGGGACTCGATCCCAGGACCCTGAGATCATGACCTGAGCCTAAGGCAGTGGCCTAACCCACTGAGCCACCCAGGCACCCAGTAATGGACATACTTTGAGGGAAGTTTTTGACATTCTTTGCCACATATCTTTCTTTTCTGGAAGGTTCCTTCCTAGTCTTCAATCTGGTATAAAGAGAAGTTAGTATCTGATGCTGAAGCATTATCTCCAGATGTATAGGGAATTATGCTTCCACATTTGCTAGGTTGCTTTGTGTGACTTTTTTCTTTATGGCATTTAAGTCAGAGGGAGCGGGTCTTTTTCTGCTTGTTTTTATGTTGAGCAGACAGTCACCTAGACACAAGTATATTGTAACTTTTGATCAGTCAGTGAAGCACGAGGGCACCCTCAGAGACCCACCAGTCATCTAGGACCACCGCTGAGAACCAGTGCTGTGATGGAAGCCTTTTTTCTGTGTCTCAAGTACCAGAAGATAAGACTACTTTTCCTTTCTCATTTCTCTTTCACTGTAGAAGGGGCTGCTGGGAGAGTTTTAGTATTTGATAACTGTAAAGGACTTGTTAATGTGCTTTTGTTACCACTTCCCAAACAAATGCTACATGTCGAAATAAACAGTTAATATTGAGAATATCTATGAGCCAGCATTTGAATGACATTAATGAAATGTCATAGAGGAGAGATAAAATTTGTACCTATAGTTTTCCCACCTCTACAAATTAAGTATCTTTTTTCTGTTCAATGAGACATATTTATCAGCCTTTGCTCTGGTACTTGGGAAGAGTGCCTCAAAGATACGGTCCCGGCCTTCATGGATTTACAGTCAAATAGGAGGCAGACATTAAAAAGAAAATGAGGGGCACCTGGGTATGTCAGTGGGTTAAAGCCTCTGCCTTCGGCTCAGGTCATGATCCCAGGGTTCTGGAATGGAGGCCCCATATCAGGCTGCCTGCTCAGCGGGGAGCCTGCTCTCCCTCTCCCACTCCCCCTGCTTGTGTTCCCTTTTCTCGCTGTGTCTATCTCTGTCAAATAAATAAATAAAATCTTAAAAAAAAAAAAAAAAGAAAATGAAACACAAATTAGCTATGCAGTGGCAAGGAGTGATTAAAAAGTAACCATTTCCTGAGCATTTTAAAATGTGCCTCTGCAGGTTTTTCATAGCCCAAGTCATGTAGTTACAATTTTTGTATTCTGCTTCTAAAAATTAAACCCATAAATTCAAACCTAATGGTCACAAAGTTGAACATAAATATTCCTCAAATTTTAAAGTTGGTGCTGACTTGTTCCTGCCATGCATTGCATGATTTCACTTTGTGTGGAGTGTGTCCATGCGTGATTCTTGTCCAGAGAGCAGGGTTGGAGGAGACATTGCAATTCATTATTACTAATGAAAGACTTGAATTTATGTGTTCTATATATATGTATGAGATTTAATATGTGAACATAATCTTCAGTCTCTGCTAAGCCTTTTTTTTCTTTGAAGATTTTATTTATTTGAGAGAGAGAGCAAGCACAAGCAGGGGAGAAGCAGAGGGAGAGAGAAAGGGAGAAGCAACTCTCCGCTGAGCAGGGAGCCGGATGTGGGACTTGATCCCAGGACCGCAGGATCACGACCTGAGTCAGAGGCAGACGCCCAACTGACTGAGCCACCCAGGCACCCTCTATTAAGCCTTTTTGATGGGTTTTAATATTGTCATGTCAGAAATACTGCATCAGGAAACACTGAATGATATTTATAGTAACATTAAAAATAATAACTCATGTTTGTTGATAAATGATGAAGGCTGGCATTTTGCAGTGTTTACAGGCATTTCCAGCTTTTTATTACAACAGTAAGCATATAACAGGCTCACTCTTAATTTCGTATAATCTCAGTTGTGAAAAACTCTATGAAGTATAGGTACTTTTATTTTCCCATTTGATGCATGAAGAAGTCTAGACTTGGGGTGAAAGAGCTTTCCTAAGGAGACTCAGTTGAGACTGGCTGAAGCTACGTCTGTCTGTCTGATGTCAAAGCTGTGTTCTTAGCAGTTAATCTGAAAGAATTTCTGGAGAAATGGAAAGGATTCTCAAGTCAAATTCTAGAACCAATTACTGTGTTCTTGAGAAAAGCCTTAAAATAGTGAGCTGACACAGCCTTTTCCATCAGGAGGTGAGGGTGCACAGAATTTCAGGAGAAGTCATCCTGAGTAGACCACAAAGCTGTCAGTGTCAATGTGGAATGGTAAGTAGCAGACAGCACTGGCTTGCAGTGGTCCCAAGTGCTCTGCCAAACCACAACAGGGACAATTAAAGAGGGATGGCCTGTTTTCATCTTATTATGAAGGATTTTCTCGTCATCTCACATTTCCATTTGATTCAAAGCAGCAAACAGGTGCAGAAGCCCTGCTGCTTAGGAGGTTCCGGGTTAGATATTTAGGAGAACAAAGGTGACTGACACGGGTTCTGTTCTGAAGGATCTCAATGTCCGCTCAGACACAGTGGTTAGTAACGAAAGTGAAATATAAACGGAGTTATATGGGAGAGTCAAGGAAGTAGCATGTAATTCTTTTTTTTTTTTTTTTTTAAGATATTATTTATTTATTTGAGAGAGAGAGCGTGAGAGGAGAAAGGTCAGCAGGAGAAGCAGCCTTCCCACTGAGCCGGGAACCTGCTGTGGGACTCGATCCTGGGACTCCAGGATCACGACCTGAGCTGAAGGCAGTAGCCCAACCAGCTGAGCCACCCAGGTGCCCCAAAATGGCAAGCTTTCTTAAAGCCTTATTCTTTTTCTTTTTTCCTTTTTTAAAAGACTTTATTTGTCAGAAAGAGAGAGCACAAGCAGGGGGAGCAGCAGACAGAGCAGCAGACTTCCCGGTGAGCAGGGAGCCCAATGCGGGACTTGATCCCAGGACCCTGGGATCATGACCCATGCCAAGGGCAGCCGCTTAACTGACTGAGCCACCCAGGCATCCCAAGTAGCATGTAATTCTGACTGGGAGCTTGGGAAGGGCCTTAGAGGCGATGTGGCATTTGGTCATAGCCTTAACAGTGGATAGGATTTTGGGAGGTGTGTATATGTATGTACGTAGGTGTGGTGGCAGGGGAGTAGGTCTGCTGTCGACAGGAGACAAAGGGCAGAGGAAGGACATTCCACTCTAAGCAGGAGGGCAGAAGTAAGAAGTTCTAGGACATGTCTGGGAAACAGGTTGGGTGAGGCTCATGGTCTGTAAGAGGATATAGAATGAAGCTGGATAGGTAGTTTAGGGTCCATGGGTCAAGGTTCTTAGTTACCTCTTATTAAGTGCCTACTATATACCACATGTAGCTAGGGAATTAGGATTTTTTTTTTTGTAGGTATTCATTTGGAAAAGCTTTACTTTTCTATGTTTATAATACTCATTACAAAATTGGAACATTACAAAAATTAGCCAGATAGCAAAAATACTACTCATCCAGAATTTCTTGCCATAGAGGTAATGACTTGTAGCAATTCAGTGTGTATGCTTCCAGACTTCTAGTTATGCATATATTCCAATCAGTACGCAGTACACAGTTCTTTGAAAGGTGAGATGATACAGCATATATTTTCTAGCGTATTTGATTGATTTAAAAAGATAACATTTTCTGTGCCAGTGTGTTCAGATTGACCTCATTCTTTTAAGGTCTGTGTAGCAATCCATTACTCAGAGATAACATAATTTATCTAATAAGTTTCCAAGGATGGACCATTAGGTTATTTCCATTTTTTTTTAAAGATTTTATTTATTTATTTGACAGTCAGAAATCACAAGTAGGCAGAGAGGCAGGCAGAGAGAGAGGGGGAAGCAGGCTCCCCGCTGAGCAGGGAGCTCGATGTGGGGCTCGATCCCAGGATCCTGGGATCATGACCTGAGCCGAAGGCAGAGGCTTTAACCCACTGAGCCACCCAGGCACCCCAGGTTATTTCCATTTTCTAAAAGATTTTATTTATTTATTTGTCAGGGAGAGAGTGCACAAACAGGGGGAGTGGGAGGTAGAGGGAGAAGCAGGTTGCCTACTGAACACAAAGCCTGATGTGGGACTTGATTCCAGGACCCGGAGATCATGACCTGAGCCAAAGGCAGACACTGAACCAACTGAGCCACCCAGGCATCCCTGTTTCCAGGGTTTTTACTGTTACAAGTAATGCTATAGTAAACCATCTTGTATATTTATGCACTACTACTGTGGAAGAAATGTTTAGAAATAAAATCACAGGATCAAGGCTTTATAATTTAAAATTTCCATTTTGCCAAATTGTCCTTCAGGAGCTTATAATGTATTTATTTACTTGACAGGGAGAGAGACAGTGAGAGAGGGAGCACAAGGAGAGGGAGTAGGAGAGTGGGAGTAGGAGAAGCAGGCTTCCCATAGAGTAGGGAGCTGGAAAAATGACTCCATCCCAGGACTCTGGGATTATGACCTGAGCCGAAGGCAGACCCTTAATGACTGAGCCACTGAGGCACCCCTAATTTGTTTCCCTTAATAGTGCCTATAACTCTTCTTATTTTTAACCTTTTCTGATTTATTGGGGGAAAGTTTTAGTTTTGTTGATCATTGATGATGGGGAAGCAATATATTCATAATTTTGTTGGCTATTTATATTTTTCTTCTGTGAATTGCATAGTCCTGTTTTTGCCGTTTGTTTTTAATTCAGTGTACCTGTTTAAGGTTGATTTGTAGTAACTTCTAACATAGAGATAGTAGCTTTTCATTAGGGTCATTGATTCATTCTTTAAGTAGTTATTGAGTGTCTACTATATACTGTGGAGGCCAAGAAAAACAAGGCTGTACCCACCTCGAGTCTAGCCCAATTTCCAGAGACAAATAACTCAGTTCCTTAAGCCCTAATGTCCCCCTCCCCTCCATAAACAAAACTGAAGGAGGCTGAGGTAGAAGGAAAAGTAAATAAAGTTAAATTTCTTCTAAACCCAAATCTTACTAACAAGGACGCTTGATAGCAAGAATGTGACATTCCACCAGGAAACTCCCAATTGTCTTCATGCTGGTGCCTCATTAAAGGGAAAAACGGCCTTGGCTTGATAGTAACCAGGCCTTCAATATCCTGACAGTCTTCTTTACCCTGCTAGCCCTTCTGAACAACCCCTTTGTCCTCACCCACCGCTGAGTCCACCCCTACTCTGCTTTTAAAAACTCTGACTGTAATCTGGCTCGGGGTCCAAGTCCCTACTCCACTGTGTCGGGTATCCTTGAGCCCAAGCTAAAGCTTGTCAAATAAACCCTCACGTGATTGCATCGGTGCTTGGCTCCTTGGTGGTCTCTCAGATGCGAAAACTGGGGCACAACATTACTAGTGCTGGTAACATACTGATTAACAAAACAGGTATGGATATTACAGTCTGATGGGAGGCACAGACATTGAAGAAATGGTCAGATGCTCAACTGTAGAATTAAAATTGTGATCAGCACAAGCAAGCAAGAGGGTCTAAACCTAGACTGGGAGATTAGGGAGCATCTGTACACAGTCCTAGAAATGAGGAAGATCAGATGACTTGGAGGAAAAGAGAGAGCAAGATGGCAAGAAGGTGCCAAGCAAAAGGCAGTGGCGGTGGAGATGAGCGGTTGATGGGGTCCTGAACTGCAGAACCTTGTAGGCTGTACTATGATTTTGTTCTTTATCCTAAGGGCTCTTGGAAAGTTTGGGTGATTTACAGGCTGGGGAGTGGCAAGATGAAATTGACATTTGCATTTCATGAAGCTGATGCTGCCATTAGTGTAGGGGGGCCAGGAGCACTGGAAAGATTGTGAATCTTGCTGGGGAAGAAAGACAAGTATGCCAGGAAGCAGAGGCAGCTCTTGTCTCTGAGGCAGAGACACTAGCGGCTGCCTTGTGGAGAAGGCCAAGGAGGGATGTTCCTCAGGGAACCCATGTCAAGGGTTTGACTGGTTCTTAGCTGTTGTTCAGGCCAGTGTCCTGTGATTTTGCTTAGTTAAATTAGACAGGTGGTTCGGTTTGGGTCTGTAGTCAAGCAGCAGTGATTTTTTTTTTTTTTTCTGTTCTTGTGCCAGCCTCCTTTTGAAAAATAAAGGTCTTATAGTATGCAGTCTTGACTTTTTTCAACTCCCAGAGTAATTTCAAAGCACTCATTAGATATTTCCTCTCTACAGCCTGCCGGCATTTTACATTTCTGAAGCTAGAGGCATATTTTATATCAAGGGCTCAGTAAATTGTTATGTTGTAGTGAGGCTTGCTGGTTATTGGGGTTATGTTCTGTATATTTGGATTTTGTCTAGTTCTTAACTACAGTTTTCAGTGTAAGCTACCACAAATTTTGAAACTTATTTTGGTGAGAGAAAGTGTGCATGTGCATGCGAGCAGGGAGGAAAGGAGGGAGGAGAGGGAGAAAGAATGTGAAGCAGATTCCGAGTTCATCCCAGAGCCTGATGTGATATGACCCATGAGATCATGACCTGAGCCGAAACCAAGAGCCAGACACTTACCTGATCCACTCAGGCACACCTGCCTGATGACCTTTTTGATAAATGGTCATAAGTAAAACAAATTTCTTAGACTAAAGAATAAAGGAATTTGATGGAGTTCCTTATATCCAACTGATAAAAGGGTTGGGCATTTTGAACATAATTATGGACAAAACAGTATTAATATAAAATTATAAGCACTCCTAAAAGTTTTTGTTTAAATCTTAAATATGTTGCTGTGTGGCTAAATATATGTTTTTTTTTTTTTTT